>NC_056727.1:147077593-147327593 GCF_019279795.1 Protopterus annectens | reverse complement strand
ATCCTTACTAGTGCTGCTCAGACATGCCCTCCCTTTATGGAATTATGCTCTGTCTTGCAGTAGCTTCCATCTTCTGTAATACAATCTGTCTATGGCTGGGGTCCACCAGACAGGATGCTGTCCCTTTGTGGAGAGTGTCTTGGTCATATATGGGATTGCATGATCCATGCATTCTCGGAGATGTCTGTAGAAAGCAATTGTGTAGGGGTCAGCATTGTGGGTTGTATCTGCCACTGGCCCAGTGGGCTGAAAGGATACCATGTCACTGTTACAAAGTGTAAAGTTTGCATCTGTAATGTTATTCACTATAGTCGTTTGTGCTGGTGGTGGAGGTGGGATATGTATATCCAGGGCAATTAGTGTGTGGTCAGCTCACAGTAGTTGATGATGTAGGCCATACAGTACCTAGATACAAACCCCCAGAGTGAGGAGGTGCTCTTGACCTGAATCACTGTTCTGACTGCTGGGGTTTGGTTGTATGTCGTATGGAGTGTGCCAGGTACTGTTGCACAGTTGCTGGCTAAGCACTGATACCTGGCCATTTACATGTGTATCAACCAATAGACAGACAGATGCTATATATGTGAGATATGTTGTATCATAACAGTCGAGTAGCATGTGTAGTATGTGTGCCAAATTCTGCTGACATATATTGCTGATATCAGGTTATTTTCTTTTTCAGGTACATGGCTCACCTGCGGAATCCCACTTACTCCACAGCTGAGGATGAGGAGATACACCAGAGCCTGGTGCGGGATTATGCAATACTCTTTTCCCGCACCAGCCAGAATCAGCAGGAGAGGACTGCACTGTGGCAAAACCTGGTACACCGGAGGGACCTGCAGATGTGAAGAAACTAATATCAGTGGGCACAACTGTGCCATTGTTACTGAGTATGATACAGGTCAGTAGTACAACAGTCGCCTTTCACAGGTCAGCTGCTAATATTGAGGATATCACACTTGCACATTAAATACTATGGTGACAGCTACAAACCAAGGACACACCTCACACATGCATTAACTACCAGTGTACACAACAGTCAACTATACATATGGCATATTACCTGCACGTTCACTGTCTTGCTGCTGCGTGGCTCCAGCCTCCATCATAATGCATGTCTGCTGCTGTTGTTGTTGCTGGCGGACTGGAGCCACTACACTCATGAGTAGTCCCTCCAGTCTGGTGAGTGGGGGATGTGTAGCCACCCCACCACCTGTGGCGACCTGTTGCCTGTGGATATCCGACTCATGCTGACGGACATTTCTGATTAAATCACTGCAGTGATGTCGTACCTGCTCATATGTCCTATTATGCGTGCCTATGTCATTTACCCGATGGACCAGGTCTTGCCACAGTGCAGCCCTCTCCTGCTGATGAGTGTGTATTAACAATTCCTGTAATAGTCTTGATAGTAATAGTAATATTAGGCTCACTTAGTAGTGCTCTTTGTATGCATGTAGGTGTGTCTGTGTGTTGATATCACGCATACTGAGTACTGTACAATTGTGTGAAACTGTGTGCATGTGTGCATGTGTGCATGTGTGCATGTGCGCATGTGTACATGTGTGCATGTGTGCATGTGTGCATGTGTGCATGTGTGCATGTGTGCATGTGTGCACCTGTGCATGTGTGCACGTGTGCACCTGTGCATGCGCACATGTGTGCATGTGTGCATGTGCGCATGTGTGCATGTGTGCACGTGTGCACCTGTGCATGTGCGCATGTGTGCATGTGTGCATGTGTGCATGTGTGCGTTCATGTGTGCATGTGTGCATGTGTGCATGTGCACCTGTGCATGTGTGCATGTGTGCATGTGTGCATCTGTGCATGTGCGCATGTGTGCATGTGCGCATGTGTGCATGTGTGCATGTGCGCATGTGTGCATGTGTGCATGTGTGCATGTGTGCATCACTGGTAATGTGTAGACATTGTAAACTGTGTTTCCTGTTTCCCTCCCACAGGTTCTGGTGCTGCTCTGGTGTCATGTAGCAGGGAACCTGAATCAGGTGCCATGGGTACTGATAATGATGACATCTGTGTAATGGCACAGGAAGGTATGCCAGGGTCCGCCATTGGTCAGCCGATTGACAGTACACAGCTGTCGACCCCATCAATGCGCACAGTTATCCTGCCAATACACCCTTTGTCACTAATGTCCCTAGGTGATGGACAGCATACAGTGGGCATTGACCAGGGTAATGTGGTATCTGTGGCACAAGCCACCCCACACAGCAGCCACGGGCATGGCCCAGAGATGGTACCACACAGACAGATGTCCAGGGGTTCTCGTGGGAGCATCCATGGACGTACTGCCCCTGTCAGACGTGCCCAGAGAGGTCTTACAACCTCAGCTATGTTTCGGGCTGTCATGCAGGCACAGTCACGTATGGAACGGTACACCAGACAGGGTCTGAGGGAGCTGACAGCATGTCGCATAGCCATGACTGACAGTATGCGTGACATTGTGGCTGCCATCCGTGATTTCACCGATGTCATAGACAGACATTGTGGGGACATATTAGACCGGTAACACAACTATATGTCCATGAGCCAGGGCGATGGTGGATGTTTGAGGCGTCAACGTGGCCGTATGCCAGCAACAGCAGCAGCTGGCAGTCATCGCGGACGACAACAGGGCCGCGGCCGCCCCCATTCAGCCAGCAGCAGCCCCAGCAATGCTGGGTCTGTGCTGTCATCAGACTGCCCCAGGAGACCACGTGCACGTGGCTCTGGCCAGGCCCGACAGGGATCTGTGTCCAGTCAATGAACACCTGCTTCTGATGACAGTACCCAGTCTGGGTTGGTACCGGATACGGTCCGTAGCACCCCTGCAAGGCACAGGTACCGTGTCCGTGGCAAGAGACACTGATCTGTATGACCTGGCAGGTACAGTCTGTGGCTGTCCACAAACACCAGTATATGGCAGCCATGAGGTGGAACTGTGTGCATCCATACACACATGCGAATTGACAACACCTAGGGCTACCGTATACATGCACACGCTGTATCAACATTTCCCCCACCTTCTACTGCTGTCCCTCACAAACACACATACACATACATGTCAATCGGCGGTATCGGTGGCTGACTCAGGCATACCAAGTTCACACCCTGTGCATATGATGAAACTGTGCCACCTCCTGCAATCTGTAACAACTGTGCAGGTACAGGTTAACATGTTGCTGATGTACAGGGTGACCACATAGATGTGTAGTAATAGTATCATGTTGTTAACAGTACTGTGTGCTGAATTAATTGTGGGTATATCACAGCATGCCTGATGCAGTAAGGGTGTGATTGTCATGTACTGTTGTCTACACCCATGGTAAGTACCATAGTGTATCATCTGCACATGTTGGCATACTGGTGGTAATGATTTCAACAGAAGGCTACATACATAGGTAGCACAGGGGATAAGGTAATGAATGTAGTAATACGCAATGATGGACATGTAAACTGCAAGTGGCATGTTGCCCACACTGGACTCTGCAATGCGGATGTTTGAGGATGTTGATATGTGTGCAGTACTACACGACTGGTACAGGACACACAGGAGCACCCTAGCACTGCAAGCTCACATCTCATACCATGCTAGACAGCCCCAACACACAAAACTAACTGTCACAGGAGGGAGAGTCAACATATATGTCAGGGATACTGTGGTGGCAGGCCAGGTAGCATACATCCTACTAAGTATGGAACCACTGAGTGAAGGCTCAGTGTCTGTTATTTGACATGTGTATTACTGCAGGTATGAGCACATGGGTTTCCATCCAGTTATTGTACATCCTGACAGTACATGGTCTGTACACTTGTGTGCACTGAGACTGGACCCTAGCCATCTGACCCGTGTATTTCCATGTACATGTGCATAGTGCCTGCATATTTGCAGTGTTACCTACTGGAAGTGGTACAGCTTGTTTGTTGTACAATGGACTACATGCAGCCCTGTTTACTGTAGCTTTGTTTGCATGCATGTTTGCTTGCAATTACCCTGGAATACTGATCACACCTGTAATGCATAGTTATAGAGCTTATGTGGACTCCTAGTGCCATCTGCATAGCTTACTATATGTATGTCCATGTCTCACTTGACAGAATGTCACTGTTTGTCCTGTTCACATGTACGTTGCCTGTGACACACTGCATATGACTTACCTGGCATGTGTCCACATGAGCAGTCATATATGCTACTGCTAACTAATCACAGGCACTACACCTTCACATATTCATCTTCTGTTAAACCACCTGCTTCGCACCTGTCACCCCTGGGCTTTCAGATATTGGCAAAGGCTCTTGCTACCCCCATAGTGCCTATGTTAGGCAAGGCTCAAATGACAAACCCACCTTCATAGGTATCACAAGGGATAAGAAACTAAGAGTAATGCTACCCAACGCCAGAAGACTAAACCTCAAGATGCATGCACCCGAAACTCTCCTTGGCATGGAGAACATTGATATCTGTGCAGTAACAGATGCCTGGTTCAGGGCTACTGAGAGCACACCAGCACCTCATACCATGCTTTTCAGCCCCAAAACTTGGAACGAACCACAAATGGAGGGGGAGTATTGATATTCATCAAAGATACCCACACCTCCAGGTTGGTGGCAAAGCACCAAGCATCAGAGACTATCCATGTGCAACTAACAATGGGTGAAACTGCCTTCCAGGTTATAGCCTGCTACAGACCACCCTCCCAAATCCAAGAACTGCACTCGGCCGTCCTGTGAACAGTGGAAATATGAAGGTCTCTCCAAACACCATTATATTGGGCGACGTCAACTACCCAAACATGGACTGGGAGCATGACTCTAGCTCCAACACCCTAGGCCAAAGATTACTAGAATATATGAGCTCAAATGCTATGGAACAACTTGTTACCACTCCCACAAGAAGGGGAAACATACTGGACCTGATCATCACCAACATGGGGACTCTATGCTCCAGACCAGAAGTGTATCCCTCACTGGTAAGATCGGACCATAAACTAATCTTACTGGATATTCACATCCCGACCCCAACCCCTGCCCAGAACACCACAGTGAACAACTTCTCTAAAGCAAATTCACACTCCTCAAAACTGAGGTGGAAACCTTCAAAGCCCCTGGGCCTGTGGAAACTACAGACCAGACCGCAGATTCCTCTATAAACGCATTCTATGGACACCTTCAGGAATGCATGGATCATGTGATCCCGAATAAAACCAAGACCCAATCCTCCAAAGGCAGACGTCCTCTCTGGTGGACCCCAGCCATAAACAAACTACACAATAGAAGGAGGAAGCTACTAAATGATACAGCAAATTCACATATAGGGAAGGCATCACTGATCAGTATTAGCAAATAACTACAGGCACTCATAAGATTGTCTAAGGCCAGCTTCGAGAGAAATTGCACAGGACACTAAGGATAATCACAAGGCTTTCTTTAGTTATGTTAGGAACCTGGGTGGTAATTCCCAGATATGCTCAGAGGTAGTCCAAAATGTCAATAGAAACACCAAACCCACAGACATTGCCAACATTCTAGCTGACAGGTTCAGTGCAAACTTCTTACCCCCCTCCACACTGAAAGGGCAAATATGTATCCCAGCAGAGTGCTGCCCCCCTGACATCTCAGATGCTCAGATAAGAGCCGCCCTCTCCAAAGCAATACACACTGCATCAATGGGACGAGACAGTGTCCTGGGCTGTGTCCTACATGACCACCAAGACGTGCTACTACCAAACATAAACCTACTGTTCAATCCCAGCCTTACTACAGGATATGTGTCCAAAGTGTGGCGTACAGCAACAGTGGTCCCTCTACAGAAAGGTGGTGCCTCAACGTATCCTGGACACTATCACCCCATAAGCCACACTAGCTTGGTCTGCAGAGCTATGGAAAGGATCATCATGGACCACATAAATATAGATATTGCGGACCTACAGACACTGGTTCATACCCAGTTTGGCTTTGTTAAGGGCAGATCCTGCCTCTCAAACCTGGTTTATTTCTTTGAAACAGTCACCAAGGCCATTGATGAGGGGAAGATGGTTCACACAGCCTACCTGGACCTCGCAAAAGCCTTCAAAACAATACCCCACTCGGGCATTCTAGAGAAGCTCACCAGCTTAAATATAAGCCCCTATGTCACTAGATGGATTGCACACTGGCTCAAGGACAGAACCCACATGGTTAGAATTGCTGGAGCCATGCCAGACTCCAAACCAGTTACGAGTTGTGTCCCACAAGGCTCAGTCCTGGGACCTCTCTTGTTTGGTATATATTTATTGGAGGTACAGGCCAACACGGAAGGACTGTGGCTGACCAAATATGCAGATGACTGCAAACTGGCCGCCATAATCGACTCTCCAGCCGAAACAAGCATCTTCCAAAGGGGCATCAGAGAAACAGACAACTTGTGCCAGAGCCATGGCCTCCAGCTGAATGCAAAAGTGTGTATAGTCACCCCCTTTGGCAAAAACAACGTGCCCACAAAGTGCCACATAGGTGGTACTCCATTTTGTACAGAAGAAGTAATTAGGGACCTGGGGACCCAAGTTGATAGCAATCTCTCATTTGACAACCACGTGGCCAAAGTGGTTAGAAAGACATTGTATATAGCCCACCCCATCATGAAGGGATTCACATCTACATCAGGGGAGGACATCTTGCCTCTTTACTCATCCCTCATCAGGCCCATAATTGAGTACAATGCCCCTGTCGGGATGTACCTTACCAGACAACTGCAGCAACTGGAAAGACCCCACAAGTACCTCACCAAGAGGATCAAAGGGCTCAAACAGTTGCCATATGCTGACCGGTTAAATAAACCCCAGCTCTACTCAGTGGCATACCGCCTGTTCAGAGGCGATCTGTGCCTAATGTATAACACCATGTCGAACCCAGAATTAATGGGCATGCTGCACCTGAGAATATCCAAATCTCATCGGGATACATGCTTGAGAGACCTGAGCCTAAGCACTGAAATAAATAGGACATGCTGGAGGGACAGATTCATAACCCAGAGGCTCACTTCACTCTGGAATAAAATCCCAGTCCAGGTTAGGAAGAGTTCCTCATTGACTCTCTTCAAGAGGAATCCTGATGAGTGGATGGGACATTGTAGGTTTACCCCAGGTATCACTTCTGTGTCACTGTTAGACAGAGGCACAGTATACTAACCTCGGAAAAGGGCATGGCAAGATATATTTACATTGGATGGCGACAGCCAAACACATTCTGGCTAGGTTCTTAAATGCCCTAGGGCAGATTGCCTAGTATGACGCTATGAACCTATGAACCTATGTACCTTGTTCCCCATTGGCCCTATGTGCTGTTAATCACCATGGCAATCACAATACTATGATAGCATGTTCAAAGGTCAGTTGTCAGTCACCTCTATGCTACAGTTGTGGAATATGTGGGTCATGTGGCAATGTCACAGCTGCCACATGTACACAGTCAACCCTCTCCCCTACACATGGATGTACAACACATGTATGAGATGGAACCACATAGCCAAACTGGGGACTAAGCACTCTGAACCCAGTACTGGCATAACCTGTCAAGTGGCATGCAATACTACAGTGACTGCAATACCAGTCTGATGTAGACCTACACTGACAGCAATACAAGCGCGTGAACACACTGGGCCATTCGTGGAGCCTTAGAATAGCACCCTGCCTGAGCGGCACACACCTCTGCAGCTGGCACACAGGCATACGTTATGCCTGAACACATCACACATAACACATAGCACACAAATCCTGTGTGCCTGTCACAGCCTGTACGGCTAGACAACACACCTGCCACAGTTGTGTTAGCTACCTTTATTGTCCGGTACAGTATGGTCACGCTCACCAGGCTGGACAAGGTGAAGGTCACAGTGATATGCCTGTGGGGCACTATGGTCAACCACATAACACAATCATACAGGTCAGTCAGAGGCATGGACACATATGACTCAGTCATTGTCGATGCCACATACCTTCTCCTGCTGTACTTGTACGGTGCTGACATCATCAGTGTTTAGAAAGGGGAATGTGCATCCTGTAGTCTGTTCTCCTAGTTGCCAAAAGGGACATTTCCCTCACACACACTAACCCCCCTCAGCCAAACACACACACTTGCCATTTGCAGGATTCAAACCCCTGCCTGACTATGTTATGACGGACGCATTAGCAGAGCGCGCTATTTGCATCACTAGGAAGTTTTCCATCTCCTGCTGTACTTATAGGGTGTTGACATCATCAGTGTTTAGAAAGGGGAATGTGCATCCTGTAGTCTGTTCTCCTAGTTGCCAAAAGGGACATTTCCCTCACACACACTAACCCCCCTCAGCCAAACACACACACTTGCAGGATTCAAACCTCTATCTAACTATGTTATGACACTTCAGATGGAAGTATTAGCAGAGCGCGCTATTCGCATTACGAGGGAGGTTTTCCTTCTCCTGCTATACTTATAGAGTGCTGACATCATCAGTGTTTAAAAAGGGGAATGTGCATCCTGTAGTCTGTTCTCCTAGTTGCCAAAAGGGACATTTCCCTCACACACAATTACCCCCCTCAGCCAAGCACACACACTTGCAGGATTCAAACCCCTACCTAACTATGTTATGACACTTGAGACGGACGCATTAGCGGAGCACGCTATTCGCATTACTGGGAGGGTTCCCTTCTCCTGCTATACTTATAGAGTCCTGACATCATCAGTGTTTAGAAAGGGGAATGTGCATCCTGTAGTGTGTTTTCCCAGTTGCCAAAAGGGGGATTTTTCTCCCACAGACTTGCGCATACACCAAGCCAACTCACACACACTGAGCATTTGCAGGATTCAAACCCCTACCTAGCTATGTTATGACATTTGAGACAGATGCATTAGCGGAGCATGCTATTCGCATTACTGGGAGGTTTCTTTTCTCCTGCTGTACTTATAGGGTGCTGACATCATCGGTGTTTAGAAAGTGGAATGTGCATCCTGTGGGGAGGCAGATGCCAAGCACACTCTGGCTAAGCTGTCATTCCCTAGGGCAAACAGCCTAGTGTTGACCTCTACACCCATATGTTTAATTGTCAAATGCACATTATTTGTTGCTGATAGACTGTTTGCACGTCTTTATTGCCATAGCATTCCCTGTTTGTATGAACAACTTGTGTATCTGTGGAAGATGTTTGCATATGGGAGGGATCCACTATATCACATATGTCTCTGTAGTCATTTAACTGTGTGCACTGGGCAGATTGCTGTAATGTGGTTGGTTCCTGGAATAACACGTAAAAATACCAGATATGTGTGGCCAACTGCTAAACTGAGATTTGGCCTAAGTGTGTGAGCATGCCCAGTTCAGCCTTCCCATGGCATGTTGTCTGACATATGTCTCATTTATCAAATTGTGTGAGCATGCCCAGTGTGAGCATTCCATATGTTGAACTCTGCAGCCCACCATATTTGTGGATGAGTGTGAACTTCAACAAATATCTCCCGTTTATGGTTGTGTGTTGTGTGTCATGTTGTGTAGTTACTGTACAACTGCTTTGTGTGTGAACACAACAGGATTATACTGTGCCTGCAGGGTTTGCATGGGATACTTTGCATACAGTTGTCAACATCCTTTCACACTGACCTAACACTGTAGTACTGTATAGTGTACTGGTTCAGTACTTTGAATGTGGTGGACAGTATCCCGGGCTTTAGTCCTATCACTGCTTTACATTTCCATAGTGAGCACAACAGCCTGGTTAGGAGCCAGTTGTGTACATCTGACCATGTTGCATTATGCTCAGATATGAACTACTTAAACCAGGCTTGTCCAACATTGGTAGTGTATTCCACAACATAGGTGTACATTTGCAAACACTAGCGATGTGCCCTAGTCCATTTCTAATGCTAGTCGGAGAGTGTGTTTGTCCTTCGACACACATTGTAAGTGGAGTTTGCCATGACATATGTCATGGTTAGTATACTGTGCCTCTGTCTACCTGTGACATGACAGTGATACCCAGGATAAAGCTACCATCTCCCATCCACTCATCAAGATTCCTATTGAGGAAAATCGATAAGTGACTCTATGGGTAGCCTGTACTGGGAGTTTACTCATGGGTGGGGTGGCTTCTGTGTTATGGATCATGCAGTACAGCTTGTCCTATGTAAGTCAGTGCTGGGGTTCAGGTCTCTCATGTGCATAGCTCACTGCCATTCAGATTGTACAAGGTGCAGCATGTTTATTGATACCAGCAACACAGGCAACACATGGCATCTGTGCAAGCTCTTTGATACTCCTGGTGAGGTACTGTTGGGGACTTTACGGTTGATGGAGGTGTCTGCTGAGGTACATCCCACAGGGGCTATTGTAGTCAATTGTAACGCTGATGAAGGATGACTGCAGAGCCACAATGACCTCCCCTTATCTAGATCTGACAACCTTCATGATTAGGTGGGTATATGGTATGTTTCTGTAAACACTACAGCACATGTTTGTCCAATGCAGAATATCTATCACCTTGTGTCCCCAGGTCTCTCATTACATGTTAAGTACATAATGGGTTAACACCTATGTGGTAATTGGTGGGCACTTACTGTATATCCACGGGGGTTGACTATACACTTTTCTGCGATTAGCTTGCTGACATGGCTATGGCACCAGTTGTCTGTTTCTATGTGGCCCTTTTGTGGGATGCTTGTATCAGCATGTGGATCATATATGGTGAGCAGTTTGTAGTCCTCTGCAAACATGTTCAGACACAGTCCTTCCATGTTGGCCTGTACCTATGGGACATATATACCAGACGAGGGAGATCCCAGGACCAAGCCTTGTGGGATGCCAGTTATATCTGGTTTGTAGTCTAACATGGCTGCAGCATGTCTGACCATGTCTGTTCTGTCCTTGGTCTGGTTTGCAACCCCTCTACTGACATAGGGGTTTATATTTAAGCTGGTGAGCTTATCTATAATGAACACATAGGGTATTGTATAGAAGCCTTTGCAAGGTCCAGCTACGCTGTGTGGACCACATTGCCCTCATCAATGACCTTAATGACTGTTTCAATTGAGTCAGACATGTTTAGGGGCAGGATCTGCACTTAAGAAAGCCACACTGGGTAGGGTCCGGTGTCAGTAGGTCCCCAATATCTTTATGTCTGCGGTGCATGCTGATCCTTTCCATAGCTGTGCAGACCGAGCTTCTCAGGATTCTGGGGTGGTAGTTTTCAGTATCCATTCAGGCAACACCTTTGTTGAGAAGGACCACTGTTGTACACTGCTCTTTGGGTACATATCCTGTGGTAAGGCTGACATTGAGCAGTAGTGGGATTTGGCATTCCATTCGTCTTGGAGTCCATGTTGGAGTCAGCCCAGGACACCATCTCACACCATTGCTGCTGTGTGTTTTGCTTTGTAGATGCTGGCTGTTACCTCAGCATCTGCAATGTCAGGGGGCCAGCAGTCTGCTGGGATAGATATTTTGCATTCTGTGGGGGGGGGGGGTTTGCACTGCACCTGTCAGGATGTATGTTGGCAATATGTGTGTGTGTTTGGTATGTTGTTTGTGATATTTGTGTGATTCAGAGCATATCTGTGAATTCCCAACACGGTTCCTACCATCAGTTGTGAAAGCCTTGGGATTATCCTTAGTGTCCTGTACAATTTGTATCTTCATAGGTTCATAGGTTCATGCTAGGCTATCCACCCTAGGGCATTTGTTAGCCTAGCCAGAGTGTGTGTGGCTTTCGCCACCCCTTGCTATGTGAATATTATGGACATTTATGATTTGCTTTGCTGTGCCTCTGTCTGGACATGACACAGTGAAGACCCCCAGTGTAACTCTACAATCATCCATCCACTTGGCAAGATTCCTATTGAAGAGTGTCAGTGAGGGGCTCTGCCTAACATGGAGTGGGATTCTGGTCCAGGGTGTGGGGAGCCTCTGGATTATGTATCTGTCCCTCCAGCACATCCTATTTCATTATTTGTTGAGGTTGACATCTCTCACTCTCACAGCTGCGATGGCTTTGAGTTTTCTGGGGTGGAGCATGTCCATTATTCCTGTGTTGGGCATGGCCTTGTACAACAGGCATGCAATGCCTCTGTGTAGGCAGTATGTGACTGCATTCAGCTGGGGTGTCTACAGCCAGGCAGCATATGACATATATTTGAGACCCTTTATCCTCTTGGTGAGGTACCTTTGAGGTCTTTCTAACTGCTGCAGGTGTCAGGTAAGGTACATCCCGTATGAGGCATTGTACTAGATTATGGGTGTGATAAGAGAACAGTATAGGGGCACAATGACCTCTGTTGACGTAGATGTGAATCCTTTCATGATACGGTGTCCAATGTAGACAGTATTCCTAGCCACATTGGCAATGTGAGTGTCACATAACAGGTTACTGTCCACTTGTGTCCCTAGGTCCCTGATTACTCCTTCCATACATAATGGTTTACCACCTATGTGGTAATTTGTGGTACCTTGTTTGGTATTTGGTGGGACATTCATACTGTCCAGTGTCTTCAGGATAGCTGGGTGGGGTTCCTGTGTGTGAGAGTGTGGTCTGTAGCATGCTACAGACTGTACAGCAGTCTTGCCTACAATTAGTTGCACATGGGTGGACTCCAATGCCTTGTGCATTTTCAGTTACCTGGACGTATGGGTGTCTGTGCTGAATATGGATACTCACCCTCCTTTTATGTTTTGTTCCAGGTTTTGGGGCCATGACACATGATACGTGGTATAACCTGGTAGTGCTGGTGTACTGTCAGGAGGCTTGCAGCAGGTTTCTGTCACTGCACAGACATCGATGTTCTCCATACTGGGGATGGCCTCGGAAGCATGCATATTGGGGTTTACACATCTGGCATTGGTCAGCATTACCCTTATGTTTCTTTCCACTTATGTTTTCTAGGGTGGTGGGTTAGTCTTTTCAGCCTTGCCTACAAAAGGCTCTATGGAGGTGGCAAAAGCCTTATCCAATATCCAGACGCCCAGGGGTAATAGGTGCAAGCCATCCCAGGAACAGCTGCGTGGCTTGTCAAGCATGACATCCCATGCAGACAGACATTGGATCCCCTTGGAATGACACCAGTAAGTGTGCCACTTGCTATGACTGATCATTCCGTGTTTGTACTGTGGCATTATTCTTGGTAAGGGTAGGATGCTGCAAACGGTGAGTGTCATACCGGCCTGGACTACATAATCAGAGAGCTCATCTATGTCTCTTTTCATGTAGTCTAGGGAGGTACATTTCAGGTCATTCACACCAGCATGGACTATGACTGCATCATATTTCTACTTGCTTTGGGGTGACCTGCATACTTGTGTTATGTGGCATATTGTGGCAGCCTACAGACAGCTTACTGTACCCTTTCCCTTGTTCAGTCTGGTGTGCGGGACAGCAGTGTGTCTCGCTATGGAATCACCTATTACAACTGTATCAGGCATGTTGTTTCTCCTTCTGGCCTGTGACTGTTTGGCACACCAGCTTTGTGTACTATGTGTTGCACGTGCTATGTTTGGAAGTTGTTTGATTGGGTGTCTGCTTTAGAGGCCTCTGTTGGTGTGCTGTATTTGTAATTTGTGCCTCCGGGAATGTTTTTCTGTGTTTATGTCTTTGGTTTGCAGTTCTGATAGGTCTATGTGGGACTGTGTTTGTGGTGTGTGTGTGGTTACCTTCTCCTCCTGACTAGTTTTGGGAGTACTGAGTTGAGGGAGCTCAGCCTCCAGTTTGGATAGATGGTTGCATCTCTCACATATATTTGTATTTCTTAGTTGGGGGTTGTCTGTGTACTTGGGGCAGGTGTAACATTGCCTCAAGATTCACAGATTCAACTTGTTGTGGCTGGCCTTAGTGGATTGTATGTGTGGACATATTTTATTGCCATACTACTGATCAGTGATTACTTCATTGTTTATGTTTGCTCTATCATGTAGTAGCTTCCTCATTCTCTTGCATGGTTTGGTTATGGCTGGTGTCCACCATGCCAGATGCCTGCGTGTATGGCATTGTGTCTTGTTTTAATATAGGATTGCATAATCCAAGCATTCCTGGCAGTGTTCATGGAATGGCTGTATTACAGGTTCTGAGGTGTGGCCCATATTTTGCACCTGCACAGGACCTTTAATGGATTCCACATCAGTTTGGAGGAGTGCAAATATTGCTTTACACATGTTTTCCACTGTGGTTTTCTGGCCAGGGACTGTGGTCAGGATTTGTATATCCAGTGTGATTACTCTATGGTCTGGTTTTACCAGTGAGCAATACACTTTCTCGTCTTGCCATCCAGTACCCATGTTGCTGATTATCACATCCAGTATGCTTACCCCTCTTGTGGGAGTGGTACGTTGTTCCTGGGCATTTTGGTTTATGGATTCTATGAACTTTTGTCCTACAGTTTTGGAACTAGTATAATGCTCCCAGTCTATGTCTGGGTATTTTCAGTCACCCAATATAATGTGGTTTGGAGGACTTGATATATTCATGTATTCCAGCATAGGCCAGGTGCAGTTCCTGGTGTTGGGACAGTAGTCTGTAGCAGGCTATAAACTGGGGGGCAGTTTTAGCCACTGTTACTTGACCATGGCTAGTCCATGCTGCTTCTTGTTGTGGTACCAACATGGGGGTGTGGTTATCCTTGAAAATTATTGCTAGTCACCCTCCTTTTGTAGCTTGTTCCATGTTTTGAGGCTTTACAGCACAGTATGAGGTGTAACCTTGTTGTGTTAGGGTGCTGTTGTGAGCCTTGACCCAGTTTTCTGTTACAGCACAGATATCAACATTCTCCATACCGGGTGAGTTTAGACTGCATGCATCTTGCTGTTCCGACTTATCTCTTATATTATTCTTATCCCTTCTGATACCTATGGAGGTAGGTTTGTGTTTTGAGCCTTACCTATTCAGGGCATGCTGTGGGTAACAACAGCCTTTGCCAGTATCCATACGGCCTGCACTGATAGGTGCACGCCAGTCCTGGCAGATGGAGCATCATGTCATGCTCAGCATGTCATCCCAGGCTGGCACACATTGGATCCCCTTTGACTAACTGTGATACTTCAGTCAATTATTGCACTTGATCATCTCATTGTCATATTGTGGCATGATGCTTAGTGAGGGTAGGATGTTAGTCAGGGTCCTCAGGTGTGCATATAGTACATGGTGTTACATTACTTAACACATGGCATTCATGCCTCAGGTGGTGCTGCAGGGCTGCCTCTGTCGGATGCACATATTACACTCTCTGTACATGTTTGTGAGCAGGTCATGTCATTTTAGGAATCCCTGTTATTATCTGAGTGAGTCAGAGGGGGTATAATTCCCAGTGTTCCTACTGAGCCAGTGTATGTGCTATGTGTTGCCTCTTTGCCAAGGCCAGGGCATACTGGGCACGCCTCCTTCTGCCTACTGGGGCAGGCTCAGGTTGTTCCTCCTCCAAGTCACGCTCTGCCTGTGATGGCCTTGGCAATGGTTGGGGGCTGTTTGGCCCGGCCCTATGCTGGTCCTGCTGCAGCTGTTTTCGCATGATCATATTATGTAGCATAGCACATACCATGACAATTTGGGTACATGTAGTTGGTGTGTACTGCAAGGCTCCACCAGATGTGTCCAGACACTGGAACTGTGACTTGAGCAGCCCATACACATGCTCTATTACATTGCGTGTTTGTGCGTGTGCCTCATTATGGCGTTCCTGTTCAGGTGTGTGTGCGTTTCTGATGGGTGTCATCAGCCACGGCTCCAGTGCATAACCTGCATCCCCCACTAGGTGCCCGTGCGGGATGTCCCCATTGGCAAATGTCTGGTACAGCTGCGTCAAATGCCAGATGTGGGAATCATGGTAGCTCCCAGGGCAGCCAGCACACACATTCATTATTATGCCCTGGGCATTACACACAACCTGGCAGTTGATGGAGGGGAAGCCCTTGCGGTTAATGTATGCCCTATCCTGCTCACCGGCTGGTGCTTTGATGCGTATGTGCCTGCAGTCTATTGCACCCACTACCTCAGGGTATTCCGCTATTTGCTGGAAGAGACGCATATTGCTGGCCAATACCTCACGGGCATTGGGGAAATATACATGATCACCGACATGTGCTGACATGGCATCCAGGAACTGGTGCAGTACCCTGGAGGCTGATGCCTGTGATATCCCCATCATATCACCAGTTGGTCTCTGGAAGGTACCTCTTGCTAGTATTCTTAGGCCAACACGTACCTTGGTTTCCACTGGGATGGGTTCCCCTCTGTTGGTTCTGTGTGTGAGGCGTGGCCTGCACAGCTCCACTCTTTGCTGCAGGAGGTCTCTGTCAACTCTATAGCGCTCTACTATCTCCAGCTCATGTAACCCGTGGTAGGTGACCCTGGGCCTGTACACTCTTCTCCGTCTCCTCACTGTGGGTTGTCTGGCACCATCTGCATTGTCACCACCCTCAGCAAGTCGCCTATGTCTCATTATGACAGCTTTGGCAGCCCCTAACATTTCTGCTCTGAGTTCAGCTTTTTCAGTTTTCACTTCTAATAGCTTTCTCCTGTCTTGCAGTGTCTCTTGAGAGAAACATCTTGCACTGCTGTTTGCAGATTTTTAAGTGTTGGGCTGAGCTACTATTCTGCCTGTGTAATTGCCTGCTTCTAATTGTTTTCACCTGCTAGCTCCAGCAGTATTCCCTGGTAGCTTCCTACTAATTATGTTGCTTCCTTTTTCCTTTCTGTTTCCTCAGGGGGGAGCAGCGTGTATACCAGCAGAAACACGCTCACAGTGGCTTACACGCGCGCACACATCCTTACACGGCTCAGAATCATCTTATTCAGGTTAAAACGTGCGCACACCAACTCAAACAGTGTTACAGCTCTGCCAACAGGCTTCTACATGCTAAGTCTGCCCTACACGCGCGCACACCCGCGCAAACAGTGTTAAACAGCTACCAACATGCTCCCACATGCTCAGTCTGCCTTACACGCACACACACTGTCTTACTCACGCTTCATAGCATGCACACGTGTGCATGCATGCCCAGCAAGAAACTTTGGTGTAGGCAACAGTGTACACCTTCCATTTCTTGACTTTCCCATGCTTATCTAGTGGCACACCTCTTTCCATGATATCTGTCTGACATCTGTCATGTAACTCTGACCTCCAATGAACTGCATTTCTTTCTACCATTCCCCCCTGTGATGTCACCTATCTCCTACTCTGTTCCTCCCCCTTCTGTAACTCTTACACTACTCAGAATGTGCTCATTTGCTATGTGACAGTGGAATTCAGTATCCTAACACTCATTTGCATTAGATTGCCTACTAATGCTTAGTTACATCTCTTAGACTCAGCTTCCCCCCTTAGCAACCACTACACGGTGGCCATGTTGTTTTTGGTCTGCTGGTCCCTGCATTGAAATTCCATGTATTGCATAAAACCCACATTTGTGGGTTTATGACCTTCATTTTTATGTTTTATACAGCTCAGCCCGTTTGCACGGGGCTGTGCTGGGTTTAAACATCGGCGATCGCCGAAAAAAAAAATAATATTTTTAATATTTTTGCATCGGGTTACCTTGCCAATGGCCACATATTTGGCCATTGGCATGCTGCCTGACACATATGCACCCTTTATTTCGAGCTGACATGGCTCCATTGCGTTTTTTGCAGAAACATACTCAGTTGTCAACTGAGTACATTTCTGCAGCTAAAACGGCTCTTACACGGGCTGTTCTGGGCTTCCTGGATCGCTAATCATCCTCATTTGCATGCTATTCGGCTGCAAGTGAGGTGATTAGCTTATCCACGCCCACTCCGTGTAAGAGACGTTTTAGCTTGTCTCTTACAAGGACTTTGGGCTGTTCCTGGATCGCGAAGGCTGCATGGAGTCTTACACTACTCTTAGACTCCGTGCAAGCCTTCGTGAATCCGGCCCATTGTTTTACAAACTAAATTGAACATATGGGAGAAACAGACAAATGTAGGTTTTGTAAAACAGAATTGGAAATAGTTGCACATCTTGTTGCTGGTTGTGATATACTAATGGCAGAAGGAATGTATAATAATGTGGCAAGACTGTTGCACTGGGGATTGTGCAAACATTATAATACTGAAGTAGCTGAAAACACTGGAAACATGAACCACAAAGCATTATAGAAAATTATGAAGTTTATATTACATGGGCTCATTCATTAACAACAGTTCAAAAACAGATGTGAGAAATCCAGATATAGTAGTCCCTGAAAAAAAGACAAACGTAGCATTAATCATTGAAATTGCTACACACAGTGACTACAGTGTCTTATGAACAGAGAAACACAAAGTCATAAAATACCAGGATTTGTAGGCAGAAATGAGGGCAATGTGGAAGAAAGATATCCAGGCAGTTCTAGTAGTTATAGGAGGAATGGATCTTATAAAAATGAATTTGCAATCATACTTAGTGTGTTACTGATACACATAACTCTGTACGAATTACAGAAGGAGTCATTACTGGGCACATTGCAGGTGCTGCGAAGAGCACTTCTGGCTAACATCAAAGATTGAAACAATATTAATTTCATGAACTGTAATCATACTTTGACTTAAGAATGGGGTCCATTCTCATTGTGATATTAGAAACCCAAAAGACATGGAGAAATTAAAGAGGAAGAAGCCAGAAGATATAGCAAATCTACTGGCCAACAAATTAAGCTCCAACTTTATCCATCTCTCCTCCTCAATCATTCCACCAGGAAATGCCATCAAATATAACTCCTCCTGCTATTACTAGGGAACAGGTCCTTAATGGTCTCTCTCTAAGGCCAAGAACACTGCATCAATCGGCCCAGGCGATATCTCAGGATGCCTTCTAAGTAGCATGAAACATGACTTATCAAGCCCTCTGGAATTGCTATTTAACTGTCACCTCCAAACAAACTTTATGGCTCATGAATGGAGAACTGCAAAAGTCATCCCTCTGCACAATGTTGGGCCATCTACAGACCCTAGAGACTACAGACCTGTAAGTCTCACTAGTCTTATATGCAAAGCCATGGAAAGAATTATCATGGAAATGATCAGTAATGACATAGGAAACCTCCAGACACTGGACTCGACCCAGTTTGGTTTTGCCAGGGGCAGATCATGCCTACTCAACCTGGTGGATTTCTTTGAGAAGGTCAGTAAAGCAATGGATATCGTTAAAATGGTTCACAATGCTACCTTGATTTGCCCAAGGAATTTAACACAATACCCCACACTGGCATCATTGACAAACTCAACAAGTTAGGTACAAACCCTTATGTTACCCAGTGGATAGCCAACTGGCTCACAGACAGTGCCCAGGAAGTTAGAACTAGGGACTCCACCTCCACAAAGATGCCATACCCAAGCAGAGTCCCTCAGGGATTGGTTCTGGGGCTGCTCCTTTTTGGCATTTACTTCTCTGAAGTCAAGGTCAATGTCAATATCCTCTGGTTGACTAAACTTGTAGATGATTGCAAATTAGAAGCTGTCATTGAATCTCTCACAAGCACAAATGTTCTCCACGAAGGATTAACACAGTCAAACAACTGGTGTCAGAGCCATGGACTAAAACTAAATGCCAGGAAATGCATAATACCATCCTTCGGGAAGTCATTAACCCCTGGTAACTATCATATCGACAATTCATGCATAATAGTTGACCCTTTAGTCGTGGACTTGGGGACATACATAGAACGTAATCTAGCCTTTGACAATCATGTGTCTACAGTAGTGAGGAAATCTTTCTATGTTGTGCAACTTATAAACAAAGTATGGCATCTAGGTCCAAGAAAGTCAGTGTTCCACTGTATTTGGCATTCATTAGACCTATCATTGATTACAATGCCCTCTTTGGTAGGTATCATACATATCTAACAATTGGAATGCCCAAAGAGATTCCTCACTAAAAATAAACAGGGTGTAAGTAATATGTCATATGCAGATCATCGGAAGGCCCTGTCCTTGTATCGTGTCTCCTACAGACTGTTGAGGGGAGATCTATGCCTGACATACATGGCATTGTCAGATCCCACTCTTATAGAACTCCTTCATATCAGCAAAACAAACTGCATCAGAACTACCCAGTTTAAAGATTTAAACCTTGCCTGTGATATAAATAAGACTTGGAGAGACAGGTATGTATTCCAGAGACTACCCCTTCTCTGGAACAGGCTCCCATCCATGTGAAACAGAGTTCCTCCCTAACCCACTTTAAGTGTAACTTGGACAACTGGATGGGGAACAGGAAATTCATCCCTCGTTTGACACCTGTGTCTCTAATGGACACAGTCAGCCTGTAAATGTTTCATCTCCCAAGCCCCTGCTTTCACTTATCAACGGTACCAGAATTTGGCAGAGATTTGGGATGCATGGCTAGGCTTACAAAGACCCTTATAGTTGTTGGCCTAGTAAACACCTATGAACCTATAAACCTATGAATATTTGCAAAGGGCACAAGAGATGCAACAGATAGCAGATAAAAAGAATGACAGGTATGTAGGGGACAACATACTGTTGTTAATTTCCTCTGCAGAGAATGACTTCATAGCAAAATGGCAAGGATTTTGTAGTTGTAGCAAAATTAAACAAAGTAAAATATAAAATTTGCCAAAATGCCAAGACAACATGAGAGAAGGTACATTGCATAAATGAGTTGATACCATGATAGAAAGCTGAAACTTCTGTCAAATATCAGTTGTACAGCACCAAGGTATTCTATCCCTGCTGTTCAGATGGATAAAGCTTTGTATAAATCTTTAAGAACAAGTAGTGAAAGACTTCCTACTAAGAAATAAACAGATTTGTTTAACTACCTGTTAGAACAAATTTAATTAAACATCACTTTGAAATTCTGCTGAGGATAATGTAACTCTAGAACTACCTGGGTAGTAGACAAAATGAAGAAGAAGTAAGGAAGAGAGAAAGATGTTTCAATTTTGAGTTAATGGGCATACTCCAAGTGAAAGAAACTGTTTGATTGTCTTGGTCCCTATGATGGATGGCTCCATTAGACTTTGAAATGATTTCCAGTAACTGAATGGGATATCTAACTTTGACTATTAACTAATGCCCAGAGTTGATGAGCCCATAGAACGGCTAGGTAAGTTGAGGATTTTAACTACTTTAGATTTGACTAAACAGTACTGGCAGATTCCTCTTAACCCTGAAATTAAAGAGGAGACAACATGCTCCATCCACAAAGGACTTTTTCATTAAATTTCCCTTTTGGGATCCATGGGTCTCCTGACACTTTTCAAAGGCTCATAGATAAAGTTCTGAAACCTCACACCAAGTACTCAGTTGCATAATTTGATGATGAACTGGTTTAGTTGGAAGACTGGGATTGACATTTAGCTAAGTACAAACTGTGTCAGAATATTTGAGACATGTATGACTTACTATTAATGTTGCCAGAAGTAAACTTGGATCACATAAGCAGGATATTTAGGGTATGTCATCGGATGAGTGGTAATTAAGCCATAAACAAACAAACAAAATAAAAACTCTTAAGAAATGGTCAACGCCCAGTAACAAATATCAAATGAAACAATTTCTTGGGTAGGAGGCTATTATAGAAAGTCAAGTCCCAAAATTGTTACTATAACAGGCCTTATCAGGGTAAGGTGAACAACAGCTGTGATGAGGCTTTTAATTATCTGAAGGATGTTTTGTGTTGGGAGCCATTATTAGTTGCCCCCTGACTTCAGTAAACCATTGCCATCTACACAAACATATCTGATGTAGGGGTAGGGGCAGTACTTTCTCAAGAAGCAGGTTGTGACAATATACCATCTGTTGTATCAGCAAAACTCCATGTAAGGCTAAGAGTAGGTAATCTGCCATTAGCAATAATGACTCGTTGGCAGTTTTTGCTGTTTAATCTGCACTTGAGAGCTGCTTTTGTTGTGCTTTTACATTAGCAGTGCCCTGTATTGTAGCAAACAACTACACAGTAAAATTCCCTTATAAATTTAAGATTAGGTCTAAAACCTGTTAAACAACATGGCATTGCATGAAACTAAGTTAAGACTAGCTGCTTGCACATCGAATATCACTACTATATCCTAGCACTATACAATATCTTGTCCTTAACCCCAAAACCTAGTTTGCATACAAAATAGCACTACTACTACACATTAGCACTATACAAAAAATCGCCTTTAATCCAAAAAAACTAACCTAGGAGACCCCTGTTAAAACCCAAATCCTTAATCCTAAATAGCTCACCCAATTACAGAATTGGATAAAATTAATGCGCATTTTCCTCAAGTCTCTGTGGTCAACTTGGCAGATCTGGACATCCTAAGAGAACGTAGCAATTCTTTCATGTTCTCAGACAACCAGTTAATCATTAAGATAATAGCACAGTATACAAGAGGTGTAAATACACAACTTCCTTGAAAACAGACATCTTGCATACAAATGAGTTGTCAGGAAGACCCACACCACATGCCTCATACTTACTGCTCACCCCCCCCACACACACACACACACAAACAGACATTGCCTTATGCTAATGCACTTAAAAGAAACCTTCTGAAATCTCAGAAACCTCCAAGCTGCCTAACAGCAGCACTGCTCTTCAGCAATCACTAAAAGACACATCAAAAGAAACACCAAACATCTCACATCAGCCTACAAGAGAAATTTCCCCAAGAAAAAAGCCCATAAGACACGCACATATTCTTTACTTAATACTATTGTCTTTGGGGACTCCATCGTATGAAACACAGATGCCCATTCACCAGGTTAGACAAGGAAAAGATAATGGTTAGTTGCTTACCTGGAGCCTGCATCCTTGGTACCAAAATGATTTTATCATAGTCCTTGTGGGTGTAAATGACCTGAGACATATCTCACTGGACTATATGAAACGAGACATAATGGATATCTCAGAATATGTGTCAGGTAGGTACAAGCCTTACACTAAGCAGCATTTTACCTTCACCAAGGGTGATGCCACAGTATGAACTTAAAAGGATTGATTTTAATAATCGGCTTAGATTCTTGTGTCATTTGGGGGGGGGGTCAAGTATCTGTCAGCATGAGAGGATATGGTCAACAGACCACAATGCTTTGACAAGGATCCCCCCAGACTTTTGGATATTGGGTAAAACTTTATCTGCCCCTTGGAGCCTTTTTTACGCAATGCCAAAAAAGACAGAACTACCAACATGGTGAAAAAGTGTCTAAGCAAACTTATGCTTTTACTGCTCAGTGCTAGGAGTCTAAACAAAAAACTCTACATCATTCAAGCCCTCCTCACTCTGAAGAATGTAGGCATATGTGATGTCACCAAGACTTGGTTTAAAGCCGCAAAAGTATTCCAGCAGTGCAAGTCTACAGTGCCTTCCTCACATTTAGACAGCAACATCACAGACCGGGGCCAAAGATGGAGGTGTCTCAATGTACATTAGCAGCAAACATATATCTGGGTTGATTTAACAGGATGATGCCATGGAGCTCTTCCATGTGCAAGTCATCATAGATAAGGTCCCTCACCACATCATGGCTAGTTGCAGGTCACCATCTATGCCCCTACAGTTTCATGACTATCATGACTCTTATGTAATCCTAGTAGTAGCACTTACCATTCAAGATTACACCCTATTTATGGGTGATTTTAACTACCCTTCTATACACTGGGAAACTTACACTGCCCCAAACTCACAGGCATGATGCTTTCTGAGCTTTATTAACACAAACACCTTGGAACAGATAGCATGCACTCTAATCAGAGGATCGTACACACTGGATCTGGTACATACCAACATGGGAAAGAGGGTTACATCCCCAAATGTCACGTCACTAACAGTTAGGAACTATTCTAGGGCAAACTACATCCTATTAAGTGACAGTTTGTCAAAATTCAAGGCTACCCCAACCCAGAGACCACAGCTACCTAGGCAGACTTATTCACAGTGTCCCTATAAAAAACATGTGAATGGCTGCATAGACACTGCCATACCTTCCAGAAGTAAATAAAAAAAAAATACTAAAAATAAGCCCTACTGGTAGAATTGTCACCTAATATGTTATGTAATAAAAGAAAAAAACTTATGGCCAGAATCAGAAAGAGCAACTCCCTTAAAGACAAGTGCTGTCTTATATACCTATATGACTAAAAAGAAACTAATAGATCTAACTAAGTCCATCAAGGCCATCTATGAGGTCAGAATAGCCTCACAGACTTAAGATAATCACAAGGCCTTCTTCCGCTATGTCTGGAACCTCAAAGGTAACACACAGCAGTGTGCTGAACTGGTAGTGAATGGTACCACCTTCACCAATCAAAGTAACATTGTAAATCTACTGATAAATTCAGCTCAAACTTCATCCCCTACGGCATCCAGCTGCTCCGGGTGAAAGTCCCTCAAACATATTTCCCCCAACTATTAGCAGAGAAGTACTCACTAAAGCCTAGGGCTCCACCTCTATGAGCCTTAACAACAACTGAGGCACTCTTCATCTATAGCCTGGAAACAGGTTATGTTCCAAGTGAAAGGAGGACTGTAACAGTCATTCCCCTCCACAAGGGCAGACCACCAACTGACCTACAGAATTACAGACCCATCAGTCTAATGAGCCTAAAATGCAAAGCCATGGAACAAATTATCATGGAAATGATAAACAAGGACATTGGCAACCTATAAAACATTGTGACCATCCCAATTTGGCTTTGTTAAGGAAGCCCATGCCCACTTAACCTGGTAGACTTCTTTGAGAGGGTCACCAAGGCAGTGGATGTGGAAAAAACAGCATATACTGCATATCTTGACCTGGAAAATAGCATTCAGTACAATAACCAACTCAGTCATTGCTGACAAGCTCTCTGAGATATGTTTTTACCTATATGCCCTGCGGGTGTTCATTTTTTTGAAATCTTTATCCCCCATCCAGATGATATCATAACCCCAAGTCTTTTCACTGCATTCACAGCACATGCACTTTTAGTCAATACGGATTAACTAGGCAGATGCGTATTAGGGTTAGAGTCTAGACATAAATTAGACCTGCAGGTCTAACTCTCATGCTCTCCAATCTGTGTTCAAAGGTATAAAAGCCCATGTATAACATTGTAAAATGCGGATGTTGATTATCTGATGTTTTTCGGAGGTGCATTTTCTAGAACCTGGTCTGAGCAATGTATATCCCTGTTATTTGATAACTACTTCATTCCTAGCTGCTCTTTTCTTTCTTCAGGCAATGAAGACCAGAGCCAGAATAGAGCCCTATGCATTAAGCAGATGCACATGCTTGAGGAGCAGTGGATGGAGTGAGTATGTTGTTTAATTTTTCAGTTTTGTTAAATGGAATTCATCTCATCCTTGTTACAAGCCCATATTTTTTTACATTATCACATATAGCGCTTAGAATGCCTGAATACCCACCATGCATCTGTAAGGTAAATGCATTAATCGCATTATACCTATGATTAACATTCTGATTAAAATCCAGATATGTTCAAATATCATTTAGTATCAAGCCATGTTTTCTTCAGATAATTTTTGAAATGTCGGCCACAACCTACATGATAGACTGGTTTGTGTATCTGTCACACATATTGGAGTTGGATGTTTGATGTGCAAGTTTGTAGTGCTTTGATTGCTGCTTGGAATTCATAGGTTGCTACAGTTGTATGTGTGGGTATTTTTTGCAGTGACTAATCTGTTGTGCATTTCCTGCCTATTTACATGCAATAATTGTCTGCTCATACTGTTGTTTGCAGACTGTGACATGCCATCCGGTTCAACATTACTTTTGCATCTACCTGTAATGTTTTTGTTGCAACATATTTGTATTCTGTGTTTGTGGATACTTGCGCAGATAAGCATTTCGTTGTAACATTTCATAATCATCAAGCATCAGGATGTTTGCATTTTGCAGGCTACTGATTGCTACTAATTATAGGTATGTCATGCGTACAGTTGTGCACATACAATACTGGTAGTGCGATATATGGTCGATTCTCATGCATCACAGGTTGTGATGATTGAAGTATTTATTACTGTTGTATTCATTATGTTGAAGTGGATTCAGCCAATTTCTAAGCTGCCTTGCTCAAATGTTTGTCATATGGCTTGCCTAGTTTCCACAATATTGTCAACTGACTTTGTCTTCATTTTAACAATGTCACTTGATTGTTCATATGACTCATTGCATGCCAAGACTGCAATTTACATTCACTCAAAGACATGTCTGCTTAAGGAAGACATGCAAGAAAAAAGAAAGTGAATAACGAAATGATGCCAGATGCTCAGATGAACAGTTTACTGAGGCAGACAAAATTATTAAACATTGCTGATCCCAATAATGATGTTACCTTGATGTTTACAAGCTTTTATGTTGTAAAATTTCAGTTATGTTAATGTGGCATAAGGCAGTGATGGGCATGATTCCATTCACATGTCAGGATATGTTACATGTGCTTACTTTGCGTATGCTTGCCATGCTTCATGCTGGCCAATATTCAAATGTTCAGGTCATGTCATGAGTAAGTGGTGATATGCATGCCATTGCACAGCCTTCATCGAACTGCTCACATTAGTGATCATAGGAAGTTACTAGGCTATTGGTCCTGAGGCCCTTATTTATTTATTTTACATGTGTTTACTGAGATAATCCGATTGTCCTTTTTCACTGGGTGCCCAGGGAGAAAAGCTCCACACTAGAGAAATACAAAAGACAAAACATAATTATGAAAAAGTACTTAACATAGAAGAGATTAACAAATAGTAGCCTAAGTGAGACAGCGTGATTAAAAACAAGCTATACAATTGGACATAGTGCATCAGTTTCCAGAGATTGATAGCAGCAATTCTGTACAAATAAATGTACAACTAGAATAAAATGTACTTGCCATACAAGGTGACAGAAAAAAAAATGTCAAGTTATATTTGTGCAGTTGTTGTTGCTTATTACAGTTCCCACCATTAACAGTAATAACAATACATAAATTAACAGTGAAGTCAGAGGTAGTAGTGTTAGTATGAAGAAAAGTTATCTAAGAGTGGTGGTAAATTCTTAATCTGAGGTAGAACAAGGGCAGAGCCATTTAGTAGTAAGGTTAGTTTTTAGTGTTTGCTTAAATTTACCTAAAGTAGTGCTAGATGTGATGTTACTAGGTAGAGAATTCCAGATCGTGGCAATATACTGTGAGTAGATGGATTCTCCAGCACAATTGTGTGCTGCTGAGATCTGTAAGAGGGGTTTATCGTTAGACCACAGAATTGTGCTACAGGAATAAGGCTCTAGTAAACCTTGTAGTGATGGAGTATTTTCAGGATGATAAAAGATTTTGTAAATCATGTTAAGCTGGATAGGTGTAAGAGTTGGGGAAGCTCTAACCAGTTTAATTGTTTTAGGGCACAGCAGTGGTGAGATCTGAATGTAGAGTTTGCTGCATACCTAGCTATTTTATTGTAACATGATTCTAGTTTTGCCAGTTAGTTTTCCTGAGGTTTATAAGTATGGGTGATGCATAAAGAAGAGTTGAGGTCAAACAAGTTTGGGTAATAGTTATTCTTGTGTTTTTTTGTGAGATACTGCTTGTTCCTATATAGTGTACCTAGTTTTGGTAGACTTTTTAAATTGATTGGGATAAGTGGATGTCAGATCTCATATTGTTGTCTGTTTCCACACCCAACAGTTTGGTGTGTGGAGAGGGGATGATAATAGTGTTATTTGCGGAGGCAATTTGGAAAGATGCTGTGGGTATAGTAGCTTTATTGGGCTGGAATAGCATGAGTTTTGCCTTATTGGAGTTTAAAATTAAGTGGAAGTTTGTTGGCCAGGATACTATTTTGAGAAAAGATGATTGAGTGAGTGTTTGTAGCTCTTGAAGGGTATTAGCAGCACATATTACTGTGGAATCATCAGAGAACTGAATAATTGTGGCAGAAGGGGCTGCAGTATAGAGAGTGTTAGTAAATATGGAGAAGAGTAGGGTGCCAAGAAAAGACACTTATAAGCCTAGCCAAGAGTTTAGCCCATGTTTAGACAAGTAAGCACCTGATGCCCCTGTCCAGCAGAGACATGGGTGGAATCAGGAATGTATTTTCTGTTTCCCATCTAGTTATCAGGTTGCGATTAAAAAGGGGTAAAGAGCTACTCTGCTTGATGTGGTGAGGGAATCTATTCCACAGATGGGGGAGTCTCTGAGACACAAATCTATCCCACCAACATGTCCTTTTGATGTCACAGACCAGGTTGAGCTCTCAAGTGTGGGTTACTCTAGTGGAGCTTGACTTGCGGATATGCAGCAGTCCCATCAAGGCTGGGTCCAAGATTGCCTTGTATGCCAGAGAGAGGTCACCTCTGAGGAGTCTGTATGAAACTGAGCAGAAGGATAGGGCTTTTAGCCTATCTGTGTATGGTAGATTTTTGAGTCCCTGGATTCTCCTCTTGAGCAACCTCTGCGGTCTCTCCAGCTGCTGCAGGTGCTTTACGAGATACATGCTGAACAGGGCATTGTACTCAATAATGGGCCTTATAAGGGAAGAATACAGGGATGTTATGACATCCTCATCCCTGGATGAGATACCCTTACTTATGAGGTGGGCCATGTAGAAAGCTTTCCATACAATGGAAGCAACATGGTGGTCAAAAGTCAGGTTGCTATCAACCTGGGTGCCCAAATCCCTCATGACTGATCGCATGCTTAGGACATTGTTATTAATGTGATAATTTGTGGGGACATCACTCTTCCCAAAGGAGATGATTATACATCTTTTGGTATTCAGCTTGAGGCCATGTTTCTGGCACCAGTCATTTGATTGGGTTAAACCCTCTTGGAGGATGTCCACATCATTAGGGGGATTGATTACAGTGCCCAGCATGCAGTCATCTGCAAACCCAGTCAGCCATAGCTCACTGCTTTTGGCCTGCAGCCTCAGAAAAGTATATCCCAAATAGCAGGGGACCCAAGACCAAACCCTGGGTACACTGCTAATTATGAGGTGGCTTCCCCTATTTTGACTAGCTGGGTTCTATCAGTGAGCCAGTCAGCTACCCATCTGGCAACATATGGATTAATGCCTAGTTGAGCGTGTTTATGTATTATGCCTGAGTGGGAAATGCTGTCAAAGGCTTTGGTTATATCAAGGTAGGTGGTGTGCACCATCTTCCTCGTGTCCATGGCTTTGGTGACTGACTCAAAGAAGTCGCCCAAATTTAACAGACGTGACCTTCCTTGACAAAGCCAAGCTGTGTGGGATCAAGTGTTTGGAGGTTGCCAATGTCCTTGTTAATGAGGTTCATGATAATCCGTTCCATAGCCTTGCAGCTCAGAGTAGTTAGGTTGATGGGCCTATAATTTCCTGGATTGGAGGACGCTCCACCTTTGTGCAAAGGGGTGATAGTGGCTGTCCTTCCCTCAGCTGGGACAAAGCTGGTACTCAGGCTTTGGTTGAATGGATGCCAAATGGTGCTGCCTGAGTTCATGTAGGATGGAGTCTAGGATGTTATCGGGTCCCATGGAAGTTGTATTTTTTTTTACTTTGAGAGAGCAGTGATGACCTGTTCCCTAGATATAAGGGGAAGGGGGCAGGTACTGGAAATGCCCTGATTTACTGATGTGGGGGACAGAGGGATGAAGTTTTCGCTGAATCTGTCAGCCAGAAAGTTTGCTATATCTACGGCATTTGTATATGTGGTATCCTTGGCCACCAGTTCTGAAATGATCTGGGTGCTTCCTTTGAGATTGTGGACATATGTAAAGAAGGCCTTTTTGATTGTCTCTAGTAGATGTGGCCAATTTGGACTTGAAGTTTGCTTGGGAGGATTTCACTAGTGACTTGGAATTGAAGCTTGCTTTGGATGATTTCACTATGGATACATTCTCCCTGACATGTTCTGTTATTGGACACGTCCATAACTATAGATAAAGTGACATAGGGAAGGTGTTGTATGCATTTGCATTCATTCACTAGCAACAAGTCTGTTGATTATAATTGTGCTGCTTGCTAATGTTTGCACCATTTTAAACTGAACTGTGTTTTAAATAAAAAATTTGATGTATACTACTACACCTCAGTCTCATATGTGTCTGCATAACTCACAAGTTGATGTGATGTTAATACAGGTTCATAGTTTCATAGGAGATTACTAGGCTAATGACCAAAGAGCCCATACAACCCTAGCCAATATAATCCAATTTTACCAAAAATATAGCCCCAGGGGCAAAAGGATGGCATGGGTTTGTGCCTATGCCTTGAGTATGTTACAGACTGACCCTGCCCATAAGGGATATAGGCCCTACCTCAGGCATGAGTTTATGATTCCCCATCCATTTAGCTGAACAGTATTAGAAGAGGGCCAGGGAAGGGGTCTCCTTAGCATGAATAGAAAGCATGTTTCAAAGAAGGAGCAATCTTTGAGACACATATCTGTCTCTCCAGCTTGTTTTGTTTGAGTTGCTGACTAAGTTTAGATCCCTAGATTGGGTGATCATCATGCTGTTTGACTTGCTGATGTGAAGCAACTCCATCAGGGCTGGATTTGTGAGTACATTGTACATCATGCATAGGTCACACCTTAATAGTTGGTAGGAGATAGAGTAAAGGGATAAGGCATTTAGTCTATCTGGATAGGGCATGTTGTTTACACTCTGTATCCTCTAAAATATTTGGGGCATGGGGGAAACTATAATAGCTCCCAATTTACAGTCAGCTGTGAAATTGGTGAGCCAGAGGCTTTGAATGTTAGCCTTGACTTCTGAGAATTAGATGCTAAACAGGAGAGGGCCAAACAAATAGCCCTGGAGTACTCCACTGGTGGACCAGTCTCTTGGTGCAGTTGGTCTCACTGATCCTGAATTCTTGGTTCCTGTCTGTGAACCAACTGGCAATCCAGTGAGTTATGAAGAGATTTATGCCTGTCTCAGAGAATACTTAGCAAGAATGAATCCATGTCAGCACTGTGGTTATGACCATTATCAGCAATGGAAAACCTTCATTCCTCACACAGTGGACAGTGTTATGTATTACAGAGCTTCTGTTAACACAGACACATAAAAGGTGCTGTACATCAGGGTGATAGTAAGCTATGTGGGAGGACTACATTGATGGATATTGCTTGGCAAAGTGCACATCACAAAGCAAATCCATACATCAATGTATCTCCTTATTCTGCATTTCAACAGTAACTCTGACCATCTGAATTCCTCAAAAGAAAGGATGAGGTAGCTGTTGAAGTGAATTGAATAATGAATAACAAAACACTTGATAGAACTTTTTAAAATAATACCATATTGTGCAAAACTTTGTCAGACATACAACAGTCTTAAAGAGCTGCTGTTAACAGACCATTACAGATTATTACCATATTTGAAGGAATTTAATAAACAACTGAGTTATTCATAACCATGCACAAAATAAGCATTCACCTCAATACATAGTCGTATAGAAAAGAATATATAAGTATGTGTGAAAAAAAAGATAACAAATTAATATGTTTCCCGTATGTGGAATGGAACTCACAACATGCCAAAACATAGTTATGCTGGATGATTTCCTTACAGGCCAAGCTAACAGACAGCAAAAATTTTTTGACAAACACTTACTGTTTGTGTTAATCATATTCCTGCAGATAATGGATGAACACGGAAACTTACAACATTTGGCCATTATAATCTAAAGAAATAACAGCTATCAATACACAAATTAAAACATATGGGTAAGTAGTCGTATAGGCATTCCTCTTGGTTTAAACAAATGTGACTGTAGTAAGAATGTTCACTTTATTAAGAAAAAGGAAGTAAATAAGTTATTTATGAGTTAATATTCAGCAGTTCTGCATGCCCTGACTGTGCTAAGCCAAATGCTACATGGGCATACCTCTCAACTTCTTAGAGCAAGAAATCTGAGCAAAGCCATAAATAAACAGGGGACAACGGCCCCAAAATAGAGACAGTTTCTAAATATTGCTCATACAAACTTAAAAAGTAAATAGAGTAATAGATTTTGCATTAGCATGAATTTTTGAGAGGTATGATTACTCCAAAACTCAAATGTCTGTCATTTTCTGACTTCAACCCTTAATTATATTCCAATGATAGCAAAAAAAACACAATTTTTTGAGAAACAGACCAAAATTATGAGGCAAAAATCTGGACGTTCTGCAAAAATGTTCTCAACCAACTGAAAAACTGTAGAACCACACAAGCACAGCACGACACAGCAGCTGAAGAGTACAATCTTTATTCACTAATGTTTTAGCTCTTTCTTCCCACTTACAGAGACTTCCTCAGAACAATGAATAGTAACCCACCCAGACTTTATATAACAAATCATATCCTTAATTGATCAATTAGCTAATTATCAATCAATATTTAAAGTTATATATATAAATTTAAAACACACATATATAATACAATAAAATTACACTTAAAAAACATTTTTAACCTAAAATGTTCTTGAATTTTAAAACACATGTAATAGCAGTGGTCTCATTTATGCCCGGGTACTCAGTTGCGTTTAACTGCAACTGCCATTTAAATTCACATATATCTGGGTGAATATCCAAATGCCTTCCCTGGGAATCTTTTACCACCCGCTGAATGGTCAAGAATTTAAATTTATGGTCCTTATATACTTTGATGTGTCTACTTAAAGCATTAATTAACCTGCCATGTCTGATGTCCAACAAATGTTCAGCTATTCTGTTTTTAATCTGCCTACTAGTTTTCCCTATATAGAAAATTGGGCATTGCTGACACTTGGCCACATATACTACATTTAGGCTACAGCAATTAAAATGTCCATTAATATATGTGGAGGTATTCTTTAACCTATATCAGTCAGCTGTTTCCAAAATATATGCACAAAATGGGCACATTCTGCAGTTAAAATTCCCCTTACTTCTATGTTGGTTCCTATTATTGACATAGGCAGCTGTATCCAATATATTCTTAAATGATTGGTCCCTTTTATAGACCACCTTAGGCATTGTACCCATCCTTTGTCCAATATTATTGTCATATTTCAAAGTCTCCGAGTTGTTTTGAATAATTTCCACTACATTGGGGGTATCCAGGTTGAATGTGGTAATAAAACTAACCGAATAGTTGTTCACATTAACTCCTTCCCTATTCTGCAATCTAACACTCAACCCTTCACCACCTGCTAATAATGGTTTGTAAGACCCAATCCTATGTTTATGTACAACTTCCTCATGTATTTTATTTATCAAATCTAAAGGATACCTTCTCTTAAAAAACAACTGTTTGATAAAGGACAATTCGTCAATGAATTCATTGTCAATGGTGACCATCCTGGCAGCCCGTACTATCTGCCCTTTAACAACAGATTTTTTTCTGATGGGCCGGGTGCCAGCTATTGAATTACCAAATAGGAATTGGAGAAAGTGGGCTTCCTATAAATAGCCGACTTCAGTGTTCTATCTACTTTATTGTAGGTCAAGTCCACATCAAGGTATGTAATGTGTATTTCACTATAATTATAAGTGAATTTCAAAAATTCTTCTGTATTATTCACATATTCAAAAAAAGCTTAAGCTCCGATTCGGTACCCTTCCAAATAGCAAACAAGTCGTCCAAAAATCGAGTGTAATACTGAGTTTTACTAATGAAAGGTCCATCCATGATATATTGCTGATCCCAGAAGGACATAACGTAGTTACCAAAAATGGGGACTCATGCTGCCCCCATTGCAACTCCTGTTAATTGTCTATAATGTTGTCCTTCAAAATATATATAATGATTTTTTAATACAACCTCCATTAGGGTGACATACTTGTTTATATCATCCTGACCATAGGTACCAGTTTTAATTAGCTGGGTTTCTAACCAGTCACACCCTTTTTGGTGGGGAATCACAGAGATTAAATTACAGACATTGATGGTCACCATGATAATATCTTTATTAATTTTTAATTTATCTTACCTTTCTAAAAATTACCATGAGTCCTTTGTTATATATGGAAATACCATCATCCCCCTCTGAAGATGAAAATCTAAAAATCTGCTAATGAAGTGGGTTTTTGATCATTTTCCATCCACAATCGGTCTAAATTTAGGATTATTAAGCCCTTTATGGATTTTAGGTATGCCAAATATATTAGATATCATTGGGTATTGATTAATCATAGAAGTGTATTCATCTTCACTAATCTGTCCTTGGTACAACATGTCTTCCAACCCTAGTCTGCATATCATTGCTGGAGCCTTCCTGTGTCCTGAAAGAGTGCTCTTCAAACTATCTGGAGATATACAGAGCGGAGTATATTTTTCTGGCACTTCAGAGTTGTGTACTGGTAATTGGTGTTTGACTAATTTTATATCATTGCTGGCTGACTTCAGAGTTGTGCACTGTTATTTTTGCTTCACTGTATATTTTTCAGATCTCTGCTGAAGGCGTTGGGTTTTCCCATACCTACCCTCCCTATTCCTGTGTTGTTTAAATTTGGAGGTTTTTGCAGTTGCCCGCCCCCACTGTAGATTTGATCTGGGACACTCCCCCCAGTCCCATCTCTTTACCTCATTCTACCTAATAGACTCCTTCTGCATTGTTTTTAGTCATTTTTAATTTAATTGCATGTTTTAAACTGTTTGGTCTAACATTGCTACATACTCAAGTGTGCTAGCTTGCACTGCATTTGAATTGTTTTGACTGCTGTTTTAGCTACTTTTCTGTATATATAAAAAAATAAAATAAAAAATACCTTTCCTGTAACTAGTGTAGTCCAGATTCAGATTTGCTGTATCCAGGACTGTATGTAAGCTTCTGAGCCCCCCAAGCTTTCTGTGTTGGAGGGAAGCCTTCTAGCTTATCAGTGGGAGTGGTAAGCTCTAGGTAACCTATCTACCACATAAGGAGTGGCTCTGACCCAGAAATTATAGTTTTTGGCCGTTTGGGCAGTTTTTCCATCTCTCTCAACTTTCTGATTTAAAAGCCCACATTTGCACTTGTTTCCCCCCTTTCCTGTAACTAGTTTAGTCCAGATACAGATTCTTACTTTTAGCACTTGAATTTGCTTATTCGTGATCAGCACTTGTTCAGAACTTGTAAGCACTAAATAACCTATTAATTACTACAGCACTCAACCTTCCTCATTACCTAGAGGAAAACAGTTTTGGTACTTACTTTCCTCACTTGCTTAGAGAAAAACAGCTCTTGTACTCACTTTCCTCACTTATCTAGAGGAAAATAGTTTTTTATTCAGGCATGTTCAAGGGTCAGCTCCCAGTGTTCTCTCCTGTCTATCTGATGAATCTGGGCATCTTGGGGCAATGTAGAAATTGCCTCATGTACACAGACAACCCTCTCCTCCTACCACCCAACACTACAACCTGTGAGAGATGCACTTATCTAGCCAAACTGGAGGTAAAGCTCTCTCCAATGAAGACTGAACTTGACAGTCAAGAGGAGAAGGTAAACACTTGCACCACACCATACTTATCACATAGTCTCACTAAATCTACACCACCAAAATCCACACATAGAAACATAAAAACATTTGCGGAGGCTCTCAATAATAATCTGCTCAAGCAACAGAGACCTTCAAAGCAGAAATGCAAGCAACCTCCATCCCCCCAACATAACCCAAATGACACATAGCCCACAGACACAGTGTGCCACTCAACCACAGAGAGTAAGGCAAAACAACGTACCCAACACACTAGTCATAGGCGACTCTATAGTCAGGCACACTGATGTTCCACTCACCAGGCTAAACAAGGAGAAGGTTACTGTCAGCTGCCTGTCAGATGCCAGGATCTACCACATAACCCACGCACTCAGGTCACTCCACAATAAGTATAAATATGACTCTGTCATTGTCCATGTTGGTGTGGATGACCTGAGATGTACCTCCCTTGACTACATGAAAAGAGACATGAAAGAGCTCTCCAGTCTTGTAGCCCAGACAGGTATGACCCTAGCCCTGAGTAGCATTCTGCCATCACCCAGAATTATGCCGCAGTACAAGGACAAAATGATCGACTTCAACAATTGGATAAGCTTCTGGTGCCATTCTAAAGGGATCCAGTATCTGTCTGCCTAGGATGACATGGTTGACAGACCATGATGCTTTGCCAGAGATGGCCTGCACCTGGCACCCCTGGGATTCCAGATACTAGCTAAGGTTCTCACTGCTCCTATAGTGCCTTTTTTAGGCAAGGTTCAAATGACAAATTCACCATCATAACAGGAACAGGCAAGCAAAAACTGAAGGTGATGCTACTCAATGCTAGAAGTCTAAATTTCAAAATGCACTCACTCGAGGCACTCCTTAAAATGGAGAACATCGATATCTGTGCAGTGACTGAGACCTGGTTCAAGGCTCCAGAGAGTACCCCTGCACTACCAGGCTATAACACATACCACACTTTTTGGCCATGTAACCTGGACCAGAACACCAAAGGCGGAGGTGTGTCCATATTCACTAAGGGTATCGCAACCTCCAGGCTAGTTGCTCAGCATAATGCAGCCGAGGTTATCCAAGTGCAACTAACTCTGGGCAAAACTGCAATCCAAATTGTAGCTTGCTACAGATCACCCACCATGCCCCAGGATTCCCACTCCTCTTTTCTTGATGTACTGGAAAATATTAGGGTTCAACCAAACACCCTTATAATGGGCAATTTCAACTACCCCACCATTAACTGGAAAAACTACTCATGTACCAACTCCTTCACTCAACACTTTCTGGAATATATAAACTCAAATGCCCTGGATCAACTTATCCACACCCCCACCAGGGTCAATAATATCCTAGATCTAGTCATTACCAATATGAGTGACTGGTGTTCCACACCCGAAGTCAATGCCTCATTGGTCCGATCTGACCATAAGCTAATTACCCTAGATATCCACATCCTGCCTCCACCCCCTATTAAGGAAACCATGGTGAAATATTTCTCCAAAGCCAACTTCATGCTTCTTAAGACAGAAGTGGTGAACTTCATGACACCCACGCAGATGGACAATACAGTTACGACTACTGAATCCTACACAATTGCACTTTATAATCACTTACATGAGTGCATGGATCGTGCTATCCCAAACAGAACCAAGGCACTATCCTCCAAAAAAAGGAAGCCAATCTGGTGGTCCCCTGCCATAAACAAACTGTACAACAGAAGGAAGAAACTCTTGCAAAAGAGAGTAAAATCCCAAGAGTGGAGGAGCTCCCTGGTCAGCCTCAGTAAGAAGCTGCGATCCCTGATAAAATCCTCCAAAGCTAGTTATGAAAACAAAATTGCCACTGATTCTAAAGACAACCAGAAAGCATTCTAAAGCTATGTCAAGAATCTCAATGGCAACACTCAGATCTGCTCTGAGTTACAGCACAATGGCACTAAATATACAGACCCAACTGATATTGCCAACATCCTGGCAGATAGGTTCAGTGCTAACTTTACCCCCCTCTCACCCTCTAAAGAACCCATCTCTATACTGGAAGAATGCAAAGTTCCTGTAATCACGGCTGCACAGGTAAAAACCACACTCTCCAAAGCCAAGAACTCAGCATCCATGGGACCAGACAACATTCCAGGCTGCGTTCCACACGAACTACAGAATGAACTGGCACCCCACCTAAGTACTATGTTCAATCATAGCCTCACCTCAGGCTTTGTGCCTGCTGAATGGCGCACAGCAACAGTTATCCCACTCCACAAGGGGGGAGCCACCATGGACCCCAGGATCTACTGCCCCATTAGCCTGACGAGCCTGGTCTGCAAGGCCATGGAACATATCATCATGAAACTTATAAAAAAGACATTGGTAATCTCCAAACTCTGGATCCCACCCAGTTCAGGTTTGAAAAAGGCAGATCATGTCTCCTAAACCTGATAGACGTCTTTGAAGCAGTCACCAAAGCTGTAGACAAGGTTAAGGTGGTTCACACAGCCTATCTAGATCTTGCAAAGGCTTTCGACACCATGACCCACTCAGGAATTATAGATAAACTCACTAAACTAGGTATAAATCCCTATGTCACAAGATGGGTTGCCAACTGGCGCACAGACAGAACCCACACTGTGAAAGTAGCAGACTCTAAATCCAACTTCAGACCAGTGACAAGTGGAGTACCACAGGGTTCAGTCCTGGGTCCTCTCCTGTTTGGTATCTACTTCTCTGAAGTACAGGCTAACACAGAAGATCTTTGGCTAACGAAGTTCACAGATGACTGCAAACTAGGAGCCATAATTGAAACTCCTAACGATGTGGACATCCTACAAAAGGGCCTCACTGAGACAGATGCCTGGTGTCAAAGCCATGGCCTCAAGCTCAATGCCAAAAAGTGCTTTGTCATCCCCTTTGGTAAAAACTCTGTACCCATGAACTACAACATAGGCGGTAGTATACTTAATACTGAAAGTGCGATAAGAGACCTTGGGACACAGGTGGACAGTAGTCTCTCCTTTGATAATCACATTGTCACAGTAGTCAGAAAATCCTTCTATGTGACACATCTCATCACAAAAGGTTTCTCATCCCGAAAAAAAGAGGTCATTGTTCCCCTCTACTCATCACTCATTAGACCCATTATAGAGTACAACTCCCCTTTTGGTATGTACCTCACAAGACATCTACAACAACTGGAAAGGCCGCAGAAATACCTCACAAAGAGGATTACTGGCCTCAAACAGATGCCCTATGCAGATCGTCTCAAAAAACTCCAGCTTTACTCCGTTGCATATCGCCTACTCAGAGGTGATCTCTGCCTAACATACAAAGCTATGTCAAACCCAGAGCTGTTGGACATGCTCCACTTAAAGAAATCCCATCCCTCCAAGCTACACGCTCTAGGGACCTAAACCTTGACACCACAATAAACAGGACATGCCAGAGGGATAGATTCCTGTCCCAGAGACTTCCCATACTCTGGAATATACTACCTATCTATATCAAACAAAGCTCCTCATTAGCACTCTTCAAGAAAAATCTTGATGATTGGATGGGAAATAGGAAATTCACCCTGGGGATCACCTCTGTGGCTCTGCTCGACAGTGGCACAGGAAAATAATTTTCTTGGGTAGCAAAAGCCAGGGTACCTTTTTGGCTGGGCTTGTATAGGCCCCAGGACCAATAGCCTAGTACCTACCTATGAACCTATATGACATGCGTTTTTCATTAAGGGAAAATTCCTCATACATTCCATCAGTTAATATGACATTCATATCATTTAGGTAATCACTCTTGTCCATAATGACCACTCCATTCCCCTTATCGGGTTTTATTGTATGGATATCCATATCCGCAGCTAAATCCATTAATAACACTTCCTCTTCCTGAGTGAGATTAACATGTTTTTTATAATAATTTTGTTTGTATGCATGAATAATCTCCTTCTCACAAACTTTTTCGTATATTTTTACCAAATTGTTCATTGGAGGGTTAAATACACTTGTTTTTTTTTTAGCTTTTTTCTTGTATTTCAATAGTAGGCCCACCATCATCAAACCACATCCTCAAGTTAAGCTTTCAAGTAAAGCACTTTAAACCTATTAATGTGTCAGCTATTCTCCCCCTTCTGCTTGGTATATCAGTAAATCCTTTTGCCAGGAAATTGGCATGCTCTACACCTATATACTTTCCAGAATAATTATAGACCTTAAAGTCTTGGGCTTCATTCATTACTACATGTGGTTCAAACTTTGTGACTGTTTCATTAAAATTATCATTAGAACCATTAAATTCATCTAAAATTAAGCAAGAATTGCTCGTCGCTTCTTGCATATTTAAATTGTCATTGATATGTGCAATAAAACACTTGATAAAGCCAGACCAATAGTTTGATCCCAGCTGCTTAATTAATAATTTGACATTACTAACATTCTTGCCATCATTGCGACCATATACTTGTCTTTCAGCATAATTATTTCTCATGCCATCATCAGCACTAACAAGACATACTGGTGTTAATTCTTCATGTATATTAGAACAAGAAATGTCATTAACATTAGCATTTTGATTAGTCATTGCTTTGCAAATTGAAATCCCTGTTAAGATTCCCATGGGTAGCTATACATTTACAAAGCATTTCAATATTAGCAGTAAAACTAAAGCTACTATCACTAGCAACTTATGCTCGTTTATCATTAAGATCCGTGAATGAGAACGGACCACTCATATTAATGTCAATGCCTTCCATGTCAAATAAAAATTCACTGTTGGTACTATTACCGGCCGTATTATCTTTATCCACATTTGAAATATACATTCACAACTCAACAAACCAGTAACCCAAACGAAGACTTGAAACAAAAACTGATGACAGCCACAAATCACCAAACTTGCTATGAGCACTCAAAAAAGTGAAATCAAAGCGTGCAAAAACACAACTTTATTTAGCACTTTCGTCAGAATATAACAAAGACTTCTTCAGAATACTGGAATCAATAACCACATAAATCTTAAATACTCTCATTCAAATAGTCATGTGATGAAATAGTCCAATAAAAACCCAACTGATACATTTTAAAAACACAAGGTGAATTCTCTTAAAGGCATAAAACAAAAAATGATGTGTCTTAAAACTACTGCATATTAAATAACTGCAAAGAAAGCTGAAACCAACATTCATTGTGCCTTACTTTACTAAAATGATGATAGTAACTACACTCTGTATGAGCGCAGTTTTAAAAAACTGGCTAAAGAGATACCATCATTTAACCCAGGTACACATAAGGCATTCAACCTAATCTGCCAACATAACTCTTTGAAATCTAACAAGTCTTCCCAAGGTCCTCCTCTAGGGTCCTGTGGGACTTTTTCAATAACAACAAATTTAAAACAATGTGAAGGATTATTCTCAATATGCCTATATAATGAACTGTTTTTGTTTTTTATTGTTGATGTCTCTAGCATGCTCGTACATCCATTCTTTAAGTTTTCTCTTGGTCTTGTCAATATAAAAACCAGAACAAGACTCACACAAAGCTGCAGAAACAACACCCACAGTGTCACAAGTGAATTTTCCTCCTATTTTGATATAATTATTATTTATTTTGATCTTATTTACTAGTTTAATAAGTGAACATTGAGAACAAAATCCACATTTTTTCATTCCTATAGCCTTTTCTTTCTTGGTACTTTGTCCTTTTTTTTCTAACAGTTGTTTAAACATATACCCATTTCTAAAAACAATACTAGGTTTAGATCCTAATTTTTCCATTATTCCATCAAAACCCTGGAAAATATGCCAGTTCTTATTTAAGATATAAGATAAAAATTGATGATCTACACTAAACCTAGTAACAAAAGAAGAAATGTAGTCTTTGTTACCTGTTGATATTGTTTGTTCATGGTTACTATTAACCAAAATAATAGTGTTACCATAATTCAAAATTGGTACGACCAAACCTTGTTCCCTTTTAATACTTATTTCATTAAAGAAATTATCCAAAAGTTCTAAGGGATAGTCTCGAGATGAAAACATATCCAAAAGTACATGACATTGAGCCAAAAAATATTTGTCTTTCGTAACCATGCGAGCTAGTCTGATAAATTGCCCTTTCACCAAATTATTTTTTACATGCAAAGGATGACTGCTGTTGTAATGCAATAAGCTATTACTATAAGTTGGCTTTCTAAAGAAATTGATTACAACACAGTTGTTCTCCTTTCTGATAGTGACATCTAAATAATTAATACTGTCCCTACAATATGTGTAAGTAAATTTCAAAAACTCTGTAGTGTTGTTAATGTAGTCCATAAAGTCATGAATTACTATTTCATCACCTGTCCATAAAAAAAAAAAAAAAACATATCATCTATGTAACGCAAATAAAGAATCCATTTATCAGCAAATAAAGAATTAAATAAATATTTGCGCTCCCACATTAACATGACAATGTTTGCAAAAATGGGGGCGCATATTGCCACCATTGCCACACCCATTTTTTGATGAAAATACTGACCTTCAAAAAAAATGAAATTATTTTTTAACATGATGTCCATCAAAGAAACAAGAATAAGTACCTGGTTGTTAGTGAACAAAGAGCTACCATGCAAGCATTCTTCAAACCACTCAATACCAATATTGTGTGGAATGGAACCATATAAATTAACTACATCAACAGTCAAAAAATAAACATTTTTATCATAATGTGAAGCATTTAATTTTTTCAAAAAATGCCAAGAATCAATGCATATATGCTCTTCTTTTTTACAACACATTTTTGAGTGTGTAATCCAAGTATTTTCCTATGAATTCTGTTTTCGAACCATTAGCACTGACAATGGGCCTCTTAGGGGGGTCCAATTTATCTTTGTGTATCTTTGGAATACCAAAGATACACAGTGTCCTAGGAAATTTGACTACTAGAAAATCAAGCGGCCTACCATCTATAAATTCTTGGTCATACAAATCTTGTAAAGCCATGTCAATTCTTTGGTATGACACATTCTTGATTTTTTTAGAAACTTCTTTCTATGTACTATCTTCTAGTAACAAAGCATTAATTCTATTGGTATAATCATCTTTAGACATTAGTACCATGCCCCCTCCCTTGTCAGGCTTCATTATACGAATTGAGGTGCTTTTAATCAATTTGTTTAACAAGTGACTTTCTGATTGAGATACATTGTGTGTCAAACTTTCTTTATCATCTAACATTGCTCGAAAATCAAAATCACAGTTTCTCAAATACTGTCAAACAATGTATCAAGGGAGGGTTGAAAAGACTTTTTTGTGTAAAAAAATAGTTGCCATCATTAGTCACATTGTTGCTAAACATTAAACGAAAATTTAAATTTCTAACAAACATCTTTAAGTCTAAAATAACTTCTACTAAATCAGAATGTCTTGAAGGCACAAAGTTTAGGCCCTTATATAACAAATTCGCAATTTTTTCATGAAACAGATAAGTAGTAAAATTAAAAACAGTAAAGTCACCTTTGGAGTTGGTAATTTCCATAACATGCTCACACTGAAAATTGTGTGTATCATGAAGTTCTTCTGACAACACAACTGGTGCATCAAAAGTTTCAAATTGCAGACTTCGGAAATTGTCGTGAAAATAAAATGTACTAGTTGATTCTGTAGCAGTTATTCCCAGTACTGTTGTTGTCTGTTGTAAAAGGGCTGCTGATTCTGATACCCCCGCCCTTGTCAATAGCGCAGTGGCCTGTAGTTTGCTTGCTGCGCTTGGTTCCATATTCTCGAGGATCTCCTTGGAATGCCCTGCCGCAAAGGGGCTTGTTGATCACGTGAAACATCAGAAGTGACTTCCTGCTCGTTCGTATTATTGCGATCAAAACCTGGGTTGACTGAAGTCTGTGCTGGCTTGGGATACGCCAAACTAGATGCATATGCATTAGTGTCCCTTAGCAGCTTTTTCTCCTTACGATTTTGTATATCCCCAGTAATTTTATCAGTGTTATCAAACACATTCTTATACTTAGACACATTGTACTCAAAAAGTAAATCATTACATATGGTTTTGTCTAAGTCAGACAACTCTTTCTGCAAACTTTCTATGCTATTATGATTGTGTTTCATTAAAATATTGAGCAATCCCATACCTTGTCTATCAAACAGTGCAATAAGTTCAAGATAAAGTGGTGAGTTGTATACAAGTCCTGTGGGGAACTTCCAATGCCTAAGACCCTTCAGCACCACTTTGTTTTTAATACATTCTAGAAAATAGGCATTTTCTACCTGTAACTTTCTGTATTTTAAGTAATTTTGTTTCAAATATATTCAAAAGATTGCTGAAATGTAGGAGTAAGCATACATTGCTGATGAAATTACATCTGTAAATGAACAAGCACCGCTATCATCATTGTAACTAAATAAATTATCAATAACTTGTACATTCCCTACATTTGAGTCTCCTAATGGGATGGAAGTAGTGTTACTGAGCACAATACAGGCAGAACTAAACAATGGTACAGTCTCAGCAATGATTTTACAGTCACTAGAAAATTGTGTTTGTTCATGAATATTGTTAATGGATGAGCCACCAATATTACCACCTACATTGTTCAGTAAAAACAAGGCCATGTCTATTAGTTGTTCTGTCACCGACTCCTGCTTCTCCCATTCTTTGGTCTGTCTCCCTGAATAACATAGTCTCTGTAACACTTCCTGGAAAAATGGGGCAGTTGTTCCTTGCTTCTCAGCCTCTCAGACCATCTCAACCCTTCATCGTTCTGGTTATAGGACTGAAAAAAGTTACGCTGCTGCTGCTTATCTGATCTTGCTTCTGAGGTAATATCCTCTTCTCCAGGTGCTTTGCTATTGGTCCTCTCTCTACCATTAACCTGGGAACCTGCTGAGAAAGGGTACACCTTATCTTTGGCGTACTCATTGATGTCTCTTTTAATTTTGTTCATTTTCCTCAAGAATATGGTGGCACAAACATTATCAACCATTGTAAAGACATTAGAATAATTAATTTTGTACTGTTCAAATGCCAAATCAGCCTGAATTAATCTATTATTCTCATCCAAATCTTTGGAGAGTTTTTCCATAGCTTGTATATTATATTTCACCATTGTTTTTAACAGTTCAATGCCTGTATGATTAAACAGATTATGCAGTTAAGTAATTCAGGGTTACCTTCCAATCCGTTGGGATATCTCCATAAGTGTAACCCCCATGGTATCTGATCCAGTTCAATGTTCCTTTCAAGATATGCTATTCCCACCTGAAGTTTTTTGAAAACCAGCACATCCTTCTCTAACACTTTTAACTTTTCAACCAGGGTCAGAGCTTCACGCTGAGTTGTGTCACTTTTCCTTCTTTCAGACTGAAAATCAAAACTATTATTCTTCCAACTTACTGGTTCATTGTTAGTGCTGGTATTGCCTCTATTAGTCAAATTCCCAAACTGACTTGGATTAGGATCCCCCCAGGCTGACCAGCCTGTACAGGTTGGGATATTGGTGTTGGCTTGGTCAAAGGGTAGCCAAGGTTGTTTTATCCATCAAACCTTTTATCTGAGTCGAATGCTGCACAGCCAGCTGCTGATTAATCTGCTACAGTAAGTCCATGAGCTCAGTATTAGTGACTGACCCTTCCATAACTGTGCCCCACCAGCTGGAACAAACTTCTTCGCAACCAACTGAAAAACTGTAGAACCACACAAGCACAGCATGACACAGCAACTGGAGTGTACAATCTTTATTCACAAATGGTTCAGCGCTTTCTTCCCACTTACAGGGACTTCCTCAGAACAATGAGTAACCTACCCAGCCTTTATATAACAAATCATATACTTAATTGATCAGTTAGTTAATTATCAATCAAACATTTAAAGTTATATATATAAATTTAAAAAACATATATATCATACAATAAAATTACACTTAATAAACATTTTTAACCTAAAATGTTCTTCAATTTTAAAACACATGTAATAGCAGTGGTCTCACTTATGCCCGAGTACTCAGTCACGTTTAACTGCAACTGCCATTTAAGTTCTTAAGTTCACATACATCTAGGTGAATATCCAAATTTCTTCCCTGGGAATCCTTTACCACCTGCTGAATGCCAAGAATTAAAATTATGGTCCTTATATACTTTGATGTGTCTCTTTAAAGCATTAGTTAACCTGCCATGTCTGATGTCCAACAAATGTTCAGCTATTCTGTTTTTAAACTGCCTACTAGTTTTCCCTATATAGAAAATAGGGCATTGCTGACACTTAGCCACATATACTACATTTAGGCTACAACAATTAAAATGTCCATTAATATATATGGAGGTATTATTTAATCTATACCGGACAGCTGTTTCCAAAATATATGGACAAAATGGGCACATTCTGCAGTTAAAATTCCCCTTACTTCTATTTTGGTGCCTATTATTGACATAGGCAGCTGTCTCCAGTATATTCTTAAAGGATCGGTCTTTTTTATAGACCACCTTAGGAGTTGTACCCACCCTTTGTCCAATATTATTGTCATATTTCAAAATCTCCCAGTTGTTTTCAATAATTTCCACTACATTGCAAAAATCTGTACAGTTGAGAGGTATGCACATAGGAGAGGCATGCTCCCTCTCGACAAAACCAACCTTGCCCATCTGGCATCAGTATCTTTTCTCCAATGTGCACACACTTCCATCTGCTGTGGGCAGTCATGACCAAACAGCCAATTCTCAGTTATGCTCCTTCACCTCCACATGGTGGTGTCACCCCCTTAGTCTCCTCTGTGGAGCAGCCTGGGCCAAATGTTTATATGTGGTAGGGGGAATACCAGACGTATGTGTGAGCCATCAGTGTCGGCAGCCTAGACTGGGTTAGAGTAGCACAGTCAGTTGATCCAGTCTGTCCTGTACTGGCATTCTCATTCTGTGATGATGATGATGATGATTGCTATTCAGAACAGACAATGTCATCTTTTTGTGTTGTTAACATGTCTGATGCCATGTGAGTTCAACAGTTTTACTAACCATAGCTGACTCCATTTATTACATTACTTTATCCATACTGTACAGTGGTATATTTTGCTTGTTATATTAAGAGTTCTGCATTAAGTCCTGCATTGTTTATGCTTTCACTGCTTATTGTAGTGGAGAAATAAGAATGCGTTGTACTGATGTATGTCCCTTACTGTATGCCATACACTGATACAACACTCTGAGTCTGTATGTATACCTGTGTCAGTTGTGCCTTGAGTTAATAATCCCTTTTGTTAAAGATTTCTATGTGTTCATAATGATACAGGTTATAATCATGGTGTTATGTCTGTTGCTTAGTGTGTACATCTATTGGGCAATTACCATTAGATGCAATCTGTGTTGCTGTGGTGGGCCAACTCCTGAACATCAATGTTTAATCTGTTTACTCATTTATGTGTGTGGGTCATACACTGCTGTGTTGCCTGGGCCTGCACTTGTGGTTGCACCTTATGTTGCCTACACCTGTGTTTTCTGCTCCCTATGTCCTCCTGCTTCTACTCTGATACCTGTGGGACATCATCTTCAGACATCTTGAGGTTCTTTGGGTAGTTCACCCACAACTAGAGAGGGAAGACTGCCATGTGCTCTAGTCTGCATGTTGTGCAGCACGGCACACACCATTATCATCTGTGCTGCCTTCTCAGGTTGTGCATTGCAATGCACCTTGGATGTGTACAAATATCTGAACCTAGCTTTCAGTACAAGCACAGGTGTTATGATATTTCTGTTTGTTGCATGTGCTCTATTGTAGGCCTTCTCTGCAGGACTGGATGGCACACAGTACAGGATAATTAGCCACGGCTGAAGGGGACAACCAAAGTCACATGTTGTGGGGAGTAAACACACATTTGATCAGTATGGATATTGTTGTGAGGGGGTATCCTTACCTTAAATCCTAGCCTTGTTCCTGTACTTATCCATTAGCAGTCCCTCAGGCATCTCACCTTGCTGGAATGCAGTACTAAATTAATTTTCCCTCCAAACAGCAGCATCATGGACATTTCAAGGGTGTGTTGCCATGATGTTTGTTATGCTGCCATCTGCTGCACACACAACCTGGCAGTTCAGGAATGACCAACCCCTTCTGTTTATGTATAGGCCTGCTTCACGGTGTACTGGTGTCTTGATAGTTACATGTGTGCATTATAGTTCTCCGCTCCACTGGTGTGGATGGAATGTGAATGCACTCATTCACAGTGATGTACATTGCTGCCAGGAATTTTGCCAGGATATGGCTCGCAGCTGTCTGTGACACACCCATAGCATCCCCCATGTGTAATGTCCCAGATGCAAGTAAACCCAGGCTAAGACACACTTTAGTTTCAAGGGGGATGGGGTTTCCTTAATTAAATCCCATTTAGTTAACTGGTAAAAGTTGCCAAAAACCTACCTGGCCACATTACTCCCACAGACTCATGGCAGACTCCATTTTATTGATTCAATGTTTTGTAATTTATTGAAGTGGATTCAAATTCTATTATTAAGTATTTGTGCAGTTTGAGATTTCTTGATATATAGGTATATATACAGATGGAGACCAGTTGGCATAATGGTTAAGGTCTTCACTTTCCATGTACAAGGTACAATTCTGACTTTTGGCCAATGCATGTATGGAGTTTGTATGTTCTCCCTTAGTTTTTGTGGAGTTTCTCTTACTCCCTAAAACAAGCTGAGTGTTTCCACCTCAAATTAATTCAAGAATGGAGCAGCACAGACAAGCCACTTTGGACAGTAACTGTGGTGCACAGTACCCTCTAGACAGAAGAACATGGATCACTGACTGAGTGCTATATCCAAATTAGCCACTCACTGGTGTTAAAAATGATTCGATCATGTTAACTACTGTCGCAAAATAGACATGGGTATTTGCCAGTGATAAGTGGGAGGACCTGTCCTACTCCAACCCACACCAGGGACCCATGTTAATGGTGGGATGGGTATATGTGCCACTGTTGGCCAGTGTGTACCTGCCATGAAGCCCAGCAAATAAGCAACTGGCAGGTTAGTGTACAGTTGCCCAGATTGGGCTACATGGGATAGCTCTGTTGAGTGAAAGCTGGATGTAAAACCAATCAAGCTGTCAAATATGAACTTATAGGTGCAGCTTGGAAGTGGATGGACATGATGTCTAGGAGGAGACTGGGCATCCTATGTATCCAGGAGACAAGATGGAAGGGTAGTGCAGCAGGATCCACAGTATATAACTCAAGACAGACTAGAAATTGTAAGGAAGAGACTTCAGAAGATAGTGAGGGATGTTATCAGAATTAGTGATTACTAGGGCACTATTCATAATTTAAGCCTATGCCACACAGCAGGGTTGTGATAGTGAATAAAAGACTGCATTCAGACAGCAGTTGCAAGATCTACTAGATATACTAGAACAACATGAACTAGTGTTGATAATGGGTGACCTGTAGGAACAGACGTGACAGGATAGGATGACTACATGGGTCCACATGGGTGGGGCAACAGGAGTAAAGAAGGAGATGTCTTGCTAGACTTTTGTCTTGTACATGACTTGATGGTGGTCATGACAACATCCAAGGTTCATCAAGAGAAATGGTCATAAGATCACATACAAGAGTGGCCAACATGCATCTCAGGTAGACTTTCTCCTAGCAAGGAAAGGGCACAGGGGTAGAATCCGTGATTGCAAAGTCATATTCAGTGAAACTGTCAGCCCACAGCATAAACCACTGATTGCCACAATCAACTGCAAGCAGTGTTCAGAAAAGGCTCTAAGGTGAACAGAAACTAGCACTCTCCTTAAGTAACCCAGTGTGAAATATGCATCCAATTAAATACCTCATCTCATTTAAAGACATACAACACAACTCAATACATTTTAATGTTCATTTGTAAATAACAAACCAAAAATATTTTTTACATGAAATTCATATATAAAACATGTTTTTTTTTTTTTAATTGTTGCTGTACATATTCAACATGTGCAAATAAGCAAATTAGGCAATACTTATTTTCTTTTTTCTATAAAACCAGAGCTCTTTGTTTTAATATTAGTATCAGTAAAATAGCATCATTAAGTCCTGGAGGTACTGTGGCATTTAGTCTAAGTTGCCATTTTACCTCTCTTGCCTCAACCTCCAATTTTTCCTCTGCCCCATTTTCTTTCTCCACCACTCTATATATCACAAAAAAAAAATGTTTTAAACTCAATGCATGTAACACTGTGAAGATAGAGGGCATTGTGCACATCTTTGTTTTTAATGGCTCTAAGATGCTCAGTTATTCTATCCCTGAGCCTACATGTGGTTTTGCCTATATCAAACTCAAAAAGCTTGCGACCACTCACACGAGGATATCCTGTTGGGTGTGTTATGTTCTTCACCAGTGAGACTCATGCAACCTGACAAGGGGGGTGGCTTGGTTGCCATGGACTTGGATGAGTATAACAATAGAATAATGATAGAATGTTAGCCATACTATCCTCTGATACATATCGTGAAGTATCAAAGAATGAATTGAATATCAGTATGAGCCGGGTTCGCTCTTACTTTGAGGATATGTTTATCAATGGGGTGATTGACTTGGACGTGTTCAACTTTATTTCAGTTTCAACACATCGAATTCCAGTGTTGTTTGGGAATCCGAAGAGCCATAAGAGCATTGTGGACCCACCCATGTGCCAATTAGTGAGTGCCAAAGGTAACATTACTTATGCGGCGGCTAAGGTGGTGGATTCCATCCTCAAAAAATACGTGGCTAGTGAACCACATATCTCAAAGTATTCTTGGTCATTTTTGGAGCAGGTTGGATCCACTCCCTTCAGTGGGGATAGTCATTTTTTAACCATCGATGTTATTGATTTATATTCTTCCATTCCCCATTGTGTGGCAGTTGAATGGATCCAAATAGAAATTACTTCCAAACAAGCTACAGTGGAAGAGATCTCGATGGTCAGCGAGCTGCTGGATATCATTCTGACGTGCAATTTCTTCACATTCAACAATCGATGGTTCCATCAGTTGATAGGAGTCCTGATTGGGTCGCCTTGTGGGGCCAGTGTGGCCAATCTGGTGATGGCTCATTGGGAGAAGGATTTTGTTTTTCCCAATACTATCGTCCAGGAGAAAGTGTTATTATATACACGGTTCTTGGATGATATTTTTATTATCCTTAAGGGCACCCAAGAGGAGGCATTTTGTCTGGTTGACAGTTTCAACAGGTCAACTGATATTTTAAAATTTACTTCAACATTTGAATCAGAAATGATAGCCTACTTGGATGTGGAACTTGTTAAGGATAGAGGTAAGAGTTGTTTTTTAGGCAAAATTCATCGGAGGCCTACATTTTCCAACTCTTATTTACATTTTGACAGTGACCATCCCTCCCACCAGATGAGAGCCATAGTGAAGGGCCAACTGGTTAGGGTGGCCAGAATGGTATCTGAAGAAAGGGATTTCCTTGATGAGTGTAGGTTAATTTTGAACCTTTTCTTGTGCAGAGGGTATCCGGAGGAGCTCATTGCTGATCTTTGTTTGGAGGTTAAATGTAAGAGGGCTAATGGTTATTTTAAACCCATTCTGGGTTGTTCCGAGCCAGAGTTGATAGTTCATTCCCGGCCCGACCACAGTAGTGACAGGTTTCATTGTAATTTCATCATCTCTTTTAATTTGGAAGCCAAGGAGATAGTGTAGATTATCAAGAAGAATTGGGGTTTGTTATCAGTGGAGTTTATGGGGATGCCTGGGTTGAACCCCTATCCTACAGTCACTTTTAAGAGAGGTCCCAACATTAAGAACATTTTGGAGATGAAATTTAAAATTATACCTTCACGATCGGGGATGTACAAATGCAACATGTGCAAATATTGCAGATTTGTCAAAGCAGGCACATTCTTCTTGATAAGGGACAAGAAGTTTCTCATTAAAGGGAGATATAATTGCACAGGTAACCAGGTAGTTTATTTGGCCCAATGTTTGTCTTGTCCTGTATTTTATGTAGGCAAGATGGACAGGAAGCTACAAGAATGGATGTATGAGCACTTGTATGCCATAAAGAAAGAGAGGATGGAAAATGCCTTGGAGAAGCATATACAAGACAATCCTGGACATGAGTTCACCTTCTCGGTGATAGATCAATTATGTACTGAGAATAGGGGGGTCTGGATTCCTTGAGATTGGAGTTTAGGGAACTAATGTGGCAGCTAAAATTGGAGGCTTATCATTTCCCCGGCCTCAGCAGTATGTTATCTATTAGCTGTTTTCTAAAATTGAGAAGCTTAGAGAGATAAGGCTTATCAGTCGAGGACTGGACATCATCCTTTATGGTAGTTCTAGTTCCTCTTTGTTTCTGCTTATTTTCTTCTAGTATTGGCAGTTAATATACTACTTTTTTGTGGTACTCTTATTGCCTTGTTGAATTTTCATATTAATTTATAGATAGGGCAGATAATGTGGTCTTAAATGTGAGTTAATTGTATTGTTAACAGATATATATATATATATATATATATATATATATATATATATATATATTTGTTTTAATTATTTTTTATTCATTATTCATATCATTATTTAAGATTCTTTATTTTATTTTAGATTGAATGCAGTTATTGTTGATTGTTAAAGTGATGTTTTTTGTTTTTGGTGCATTTAAATTTAGTGGAATGAAGGGGCATGTTGATCACATGTTTTTGAGTGATTTTATTTAAAGGGAATTATTGCAATGGCGCGAGTTTTTAAATTCTGAGGAAGTTGGTGCAGAGCACCGATGAAAAGCTACACTGAGTTGTTTGGCTTAATTAAAATATTTCAATTTTGTTTATTGGCATTCAACGTGTTTTATATGCTTACTCGATTTAGATTATTGAGTCTGAGGATATCATTGGTTTGATTGCGTGAGCGATGGCCAGCTTTTTGAGTTTGTCTTTTTGTTTTTCTGATGGTTTAGTGGTTTTGCCTATATAAAATCCAGGGCAAGAGGTACTGGTTGCAAGATAAACCACGTTGGTAGAGTTGCAGTTACATTTACCGGGACATGTTAAGGTCAAATTTTAACTACAGCAACAATTTAAACAAAAACATGTTTTATATATGAATTTCTTGTAAAAATATTTTTGGTTTGTTATATACAAATGAACATTTAAATGTATTGAATTGTGTTGTAGGTCTTTAAATGAGATTAAGTATTTAATTGGATGCATATTTTACACTGGGTTACTTAAGGAGAGTGCTAGATGTATTGTAATTGACTCTGGAGAAGCCTGTTATATGTAAGGTGAAAGCACTAAGTCTGTTGTGCTATTAAACAAGTTTTTTTAGTATTTGTTTGCATCCTGTGGCTAGAATATTTATTTTCATTTTATTTTAGTTTGTGTGCCAGTTGACACCTTTGTTTTTATTTAATTGAACAGAAACTAGGCTGAAGTCCTGAAAGTTGACAGGAGAGAAAGCACAAGAGTTCAAGGAATTATTCAGGACTTTGTCACCACAGGAAAAAACAGGAAACAGGTAGAGTTAAAAAGAATGTCAACACATTCATAGAACAGAACAGATATGCATCTGAGCCAGGTATAGAAATGGAAAGCTGGTGGTGTCATGCATAAGTCAAAAAAGTCATCAAAAGAAAGTAGGAGTGCAGGAAAAAGGGGAAGATAGAAAAGAGAGACCAGACTGAAAAGAAATACTGGTTGGCTACCAAGAGGCTAAGAGCGGAGCTGTAATAGCAAAGAACAAGGTATTAGAAGCACTCTACCAGCTTCTGTTAAGTAAATTTGTAGATTGCACAACTAAACTATTTTAGGTTGCAAGGTAAAGACAGAAAGATGAAGAAGGGATACCAGAAGCAACATGCTCACAAGTCCACAGGACATTGAATGAAGATGGAAGGAATATTTCATGCAGCTTCTGGATGAAGAAAACCCACAGAAGCTGTACTGCCCCAGATGCAGCCTACAATGAAAGAAGAGGAGGATCCCATGGTAGAAAAAGTAAAGACAGCACAAAGGAAAATGAAGTCACAAAAAGCAGCAGGCTCAGATGAGGTCACATCAAATATAATCAAGATGTTGTGTGAGATGGGGAGAAATGGTTCTTAAGGGTACACATAGCAGTATGGAGAGAGACATATCCAAAATGACTACAAAATAAGCAAGCTACTGCCAGTGTACAAGAACAAAGGGGACATCTACAACTGTAGGAAGTACAGAGATATCAAACTCCTGTCACACCACATAAAAGGTCTGAAGCTGGTGAGCGATAAATGAATATGCAGAGTAGTAGAAAATAAGATGGGAGATAAGCAATTCAAATTCAGATCAGGATGCAGCACTACTGACCCAATGTTTGCAGTGAGACAAACAGTTGAGAAGAAGCTAGTGATATGAAATTAGTCCAGCTAGCCAATCCTAGCCTTGGACAAATCATACAACAAGACCCCAAGAAACCTGATTCAGGCAGTCCTGTGGCAGTTTAAAGTCCTAGAAACATTGGTATAATTAGTACAAGCTATGTACAAGAATCCATTTACTTAAGTACAGACAGTATTCACTCTCACAGAGGGATTCACAGTGAGAGTGCATCATGGTTCAGCTCTGAGCTCACTTTTGTTCATATTGGTGGTGGACTACATGCAGCAAACAGATTGGTAGGGACAGATCCGAAAAGTTGCTGTGCAGAAATGATGAGGCATTACAGGCTGAGTAAGTATGAAATTCAGCAAATGATAGGGGAATGAAATGCAAAACTGAAGGCTCATGGGATGAAACTGTGTAATGACAGCAAATGGGAGAAATCAGAAGAAGTTGAGAATTGAGATAGATGGAAAAATACTGGAATAGATTAACAGCTTTAACTATCTGGGAATGGTGGTTGAGAAGGAAAGTTGAATGAGAAGGTTAAAGCTAGAATCAGAGGGGCTTTAGCCAACTGGCACAGTACCCCAAGGGTAGTGTATGACACAAGAATGCCAAAGAAGTTGAAAAGTAAGATGTACAAAACAGTGGCATGACCACTACAACAGAATGGTACAGAAACCCGGGCAGTAAAGGCACAGCAGTTGAGGAAGCTTGAGGTGATGGAGATGCATGCCTGAGATGGGTGGCAGGATGCACACTGTGGGACAAATGAAGAAATTATGATATCAGAGCAAAAGCCAAAGTAGAGAAGGTCAAAGAGAACAGATTATGGTGGCTTAGGCTCATGGACAGCAAAACAGAAGACAGTCTGATGAAGAAGATTTGGGACATACAGGAAGAAGACACGAGGATATGAGAATATCCAACAAAGAGGTAGACGGATTGTGTGAGAAAACACTTGCAGCAGTCAGGCATGACTGTCTAAGAAACTAAGAGAGTAGCATTGAATTAAGAGAGATGGCAACTGTTGACATGACACCCCAACTTAAGTAGAAAATGGGAAAAAGGGGATTGATGATGATGATGCTGATGATGAGGTACCTGACTGTGCATTAATAGACCATTTATTATTTGCTCTGTGAGAAGTGTACTTTAATGCTGTAGTCTGTGATTAAAAGTTGATAAAGGAAGTGTAGAAGGTGTACTAAAAAGAGCCCTTATGGCAGAGTATGCTAGGAGATGAAAAATGTCAAGAGAGTGAATAATAAATACATGGTTCAAGATAAATGCAAATCAAAATGTATGTGCAATATAACTGGCGCAAAAATACTCACCCACACATGTATAATGGACAATAAAACAAGTCTGGGGATTTACTAATGTTGCCTCTGTGATCTCAGGCAAGTTAACACTGTTTACTATGTATCTGTTGTGAGTCTTCATTAACAATGTATACAGTCACAGAAGTGTGCATGAGAAGCTGTTTCTCCTTGTTACTGCATTAGGGACCTGTAGGAAGATAACGTTGAGTGACTTCATGATTTAAATAATGTACAAGCAGCTGAGTAAACACTGAGGAAGCATAAACCTCTAGGGCAGTCAGTGCAGACCAATTTTTGTACCTCAAGTATACAAATATGAAAACACATTTATCAGGAAAGGAAATAGGGGGAAGTATGCCTAAAATAGAAATGTGGAGGCAGTAGCAGGGCCACAGAATCACACTTATAATGGACCCAAGACTGAAAAGTGAGGTGGTGATAAATCCAGAGATGAAAACAATAGAGAAAGGGGTATGACACATACATACAGACATGAAGTTGAAGTACTCGAAGTAAAAAAATGTGAAAAGCACAGAGATTAGGTGGGGACATACCTCTCAAGCTGGAAACATCAAAAATCTGGGCAAAGGTCCATGAAAAATAGGTACAAATGTGTACACTGATTAACATAAAAATTGCATTTATAATTATGTAACTCCACCCACTCCCATGGAATTGTGGGATACCAACTTTCAAATACAAACTGAAGAACAGACAACCAATGTATGGCCCCATCTCAGACCCTGTAGTAAATGGTAACCATTATTTTAAATATGTTTTCTGGGAAGGGGGAAGATGATGAACCTTAAGGTTTTGTTTTTGCTGTCTTGCAGTATGTGGGGGTTGTAGTAAAAGTGGGATATTTAATGGTAGGCAATATTCTCATCTTGGCAAAAGAATATCATAGTTTGCTAAGACGTGCAAAAGTCATTCTCCATGGTCTACTGATCAGTAACATAGCTAGAGTTTGTGCCGCCTAGCGCTGTCTTTGAGTTTGCAGTACTAGTCCCACCCTTCCCCCTCACAAAATCATGGTTGAATGGGGCCCTGATACATAGTCCTCCCCCTTGCAGCCATTCCAATGTCCCATTAATTGGCTATTTTGCCCCATTTATCATAAACACTGTAAAGTGCATAGTACTGCTTTATTCTACAATGATTATTTGGATTTCATTTAAAACCTTTTTTTACATTTTATAGCGCAAACACCAATAGACATCTGCTAATCAAAGCAATACAGTCTCACAATGAAAATAGACAACATTAAAACTTCTCTGTACTTGAAACTCACATTCAAAGAAAATGCAAAAGTCATTTAAATAATTCCACAAACCCCAAAATCAGGGACACATTTTAAACATTGCTTGTATAATCTTAGACATTTGCTAGAATAAAATGTTTTGTGTTACCATGCGTTTCCTGAAAGATAGGAAGACTGAAACTTAAATGGCTATTGTTATTTACTGAATTCAGTTCTCACTCATTTGCCAGAAAATTGCAAATGGTAATAGGTACAGACCAAAAGTATGACCCAAACATTCCAGACATTGTGTCAAACTTTGGACAGTTGAGAAACTCCATGAATCATGAGTGGTTGTATGGGGAGAGAATTTAGGCTCTTGCGTCTCGTACCTAAGGGACAGGGTTTGAGTTTCAGTAACCCTAACTACCAGCTCCACCTAAGTGGGGCATTTTACAGTCACACACACTCCAAATAATGCATTCTCTAGACTGTAACAGGTTTGTAATCCAAATAATGCAGTATACTTGAGGAGAAATATTCAAAACTAATGAGTCTCAAAATTTGAGTAGAAACATTCCGAAAAATGCAGGCTAATACTGCAGTATGCTTGCACAGCAACATTCAAAATAATGCAGTCTCTAAAGTTTCTCGTAACATTCCAAATAATGCTGTCGCTAAGTTTCTCTTGGCAGTACACTTTGTAAACACTTCAGTAATGCAGTCTTTAAGTTACACTTACTTGAGCAGACAGTAACAGCTTAAGGAGCTGGGAAGAAAGAATAAACCCAAATATGGACAAAGGCATAAATAAAAGTGCAACAAAGGCTCAAAAATAGGGACAATTTTTAAATATTGCTCTTACAAACTTAATTGATAGGATAATGAGTTTTGCATTAGCATGACTTTTCTGAAGGGCTTGAAGTCTGAAACTCAAATGTCTGTCTTTATTTCCTAACATCAATCTTTAATGAATTGCCAATAATTTGCCAGAAAACCACAATTTTATGAAAGGTGGGCCAAAATATGAGGCACAAATCTGGACAGTCTGCAAAAATCTGTACAACTGAAAGGTATGAGTATCACCATGCCAAATGTTTTAAATCAAATCTACTAACATTGTAATGGCTAAATAGATTTTTTTCTGAACACTGTGTTACTAAAAAAATAAAACTGATAGTTTAAATATTTTGGCTACATTGAAATTTGTAGTATTCATCATACAAGGAGACAGAAAAAAGGGATTCAAGGAAAGTAGGATACAGTCCATCAAAACCTATACATGGAATGGATACCTGATTAGTACAAATAATTAATTTCCAGAAGCTTTCACCCAGAGATGTTCTTCATCAGGAGTTTTTTTTTTTCTTAACAAAAGCATTTCCAGTTTTTAGACCTCAATTCAAGAACTAATTAAAACACAGTATGACTTTAACTGCCTGGCTAAAGGCTAGGTTACACAACATAGCACCCTCCAAACAAGAAAGCCCTAACACTAGATCATCTATCTCCCTCCTACTTATTCATATAATCTCTAATTTTAAAGTAACACCAAACTGCTCTTACACAGCTCTACAGAATCAACCCTGCTCTTTGCAATTGGGTGTTTAGTAAACTTCAGATAACAACATTCAATGTGCATTATTCTATGTAATTATCAACCCTACTCTATCTTTAACTCGCCTTCCAGTTTAGCTTTCTTTCATCCACCTTTTCTCCTTCCTCTTCATTCTAGGCCTCTTATGGTTAACTGACCTACTATAGTTGTTGTTGTTGTTTGTCTTTCGGCTTTTTCATGGTTAGGGGTCGCCACAGCGGAACTCCGGTCCGCTAATGATTGGCAGTAGATTTTTACAAAATGCCGAGGTGCCAGCTCGACGCCCAACCTTCAACAAAGGCACGCCCATTTATTCACGCATGTCTTTCAAATGCTACCCAACCGCAGGGAGGACATGCAGACTCCACACAGAAGGCACTCCCAAGCCAATCTGAGAATCGAATGGGAGAACCTCTTGCTGTGAGGTAAGAATGCTACCGCCGTACCACCGTGGTATCAACCTACTATAGTACTTTATGTAAATACATACATACACTATGCTTGCTTTTGCATTGTTGTTATCTTTGAATATTCCCATTACACACACATTTCACATAAAATAACTTCTTTGCACATGTATGCTTCTGCATTATTGTGAATGTAACCCGGGCTGAGTCCAAAATGAATCATGATCAGTGCTCAATCCCAGTAAACAAAAAAATAAATACAATTCCTCTAATAGTTGCATAAAACCATTTTTCTATATCTCAGCCATCTTAACAGTATGTGAAACAATAGAAACAGCTCAAATTCCACAAGAATGAGCTTTTAATATAGCAAAAAGTGAAGCTCGTGTCTTTGGAAATTGTTAAGGATATGGGTTGTCCTTGCAAAGTCTTGCATACTTCCTTAAAAAAAAATTCCACTTTGAACATTTGAAAAAATGGAAACTCTAAAGAAAGCATCAACAGCAATTTTTTTTCTGCATTTACCAGACACCGTGAACAAAGCTCTAGTGAAACTTAGTTTCCACCTAGACAAATCAATGGTTTAAACAACATCAAACTCAAAGTAACAGCAGCTTCTTGATACAATAACATGGATGATTGAAAATTACATGACTACTGCTCTGCATACTACTAATGGATCGGTGCATTTTTCTGTGTTACAGACTTACAGTTTTACTATAGTAATAAAACTGCCTTTAGCCACTTTTAATACTTACAATGTACTTTTCACATACAAGTACATCTATCCACTGCAGCCGTCCATCCTTCAGCACAGTTAAGTACCCTTTCTAGTGAATACATATAACGTATCCCATTCCAATCTTTAAGGCAAACTAGCAAAGGACTCAACTGTTAAAGTTTATAAGTCAAAAGACAAAAGTCTCAAATGAGACAGTAACCTCATTCACTTTAGCAATTCTGCACTCCTCTCCACGTTTGTCAACAGTGCAGCCCCAAACATACACTATATGTTACACCAGTTGAGCCTCAGTTATGGATAAACACTTTAGTTTAATCTATGTATTTTAATCACATCTTTAAACTTACAATTCTGAATGACTTATATACACACAAATTATACACATATACAACATGAGTCACTGTTAATCTATAAGAACTTAAATGATCATTTAAATCTTAAACATGGTTCAGGCATGGACCGTTAATGTAAGAAGTGCTGTGCACCATGGTGCTTTCTGTAAAACCCAATTTATTTTCTCCCAAGAAAGGGTCCATCTGGACTGGTGTTCTACACCAGGATAGGCAAGTAAAAGTAAAAAATGACATGCATGTTCCTAGCGAGGAGTTACCATGGTTAGCAATGCCATGAATGGTTAAAGTAAGAAGTGCTGTGCAGTGATTGAATAAACCATAAATCACACACACACACACACACACACACACACACACACACACACACACACACACACACACACACACACACACACACACACACGCACACTTCAATGGATTGCACTTTGCAGACTGGTTCTATGGATTGTAACAGCTTATCTGGAGGAGCCGGGAAGAAAAATGTGCATGTACTGTGTGAATAAACCTGGGCCATGACCAGTGGACCATTAAAGTTAAATTATGGCTCATTTGTGAAGCTGGTGTCATTGTGCATGCCCATCACATGATGATATCAGGAACATGCGTAAAAAAAAAAAAAACCCTGGTAATTCGGAAATTAAAAGGGCCACGCAGGAATTCATGGTACCCCAATATTTTGCCCTCAAAACCGGTATATACCGAAGAATTCAGTGTGGTTGAGAGCTATGGTTGGGGTTCAAAAAAGAAACAAGATTTATTAAATGAAACCAGTTATGGCATCAGGAGAGTTTGATCACTGTACCCAAAGTGTAATGCAAATGTCATGAAAAAAATACATCTACAAGTGTGAGTGAATTTGAAGCCCGCAACTTTTTCATTAACATTCTACTAAGCATTTCACTTTCAAGCTGAGCCATAGATGTGGATGTACTGAAAGTGTTAATGAAGCGCATAACAGGTGACTGTTGCACATTTACAAATTAGAAGCAAAAAAAAATACAACCATGAGGGAATTTAATGCCAGTATCCTTTTCAATGACATTCTATGAAGCACTTCATTTACAAGCTGAGTTTCTTTGAGAGGACTTTAACCCTCCACTGTTTTCACTTACACTTCACAAACCATACTAAGCCATAGAAGCACTAAGACAAAAGTTACATGCTTTGATCTGTTTCTTATTTGCACACTGCTGGGCAGCAATGTTCAGCTCAATTTTATAACTGATAGCAACCATGGTCACTCTACTTAGTTAATAGTAGTGATTAGATGTCATTTTTCCTATACAATGAGCATTGACAGAACTGTTTCCATCCTGTCACTCACAGTATGGTCAAAAAGCTAAATTATTTAGAAATCCTATACGGTCTGTATGTGGCATGTTTATCAATTGTTTGACTAGATTAGGGGTTGTAAATGGGAATGCAGGAAAGAGTTGAAGAGAGGAAGTTACATAATGTAGAACAGAAGCTGAGCAAATATGCAATCAGTAGGATGTAGGTGGGGCAGTAAGGAATACTTTCTTTTGTGGACTAGGTACCCATTTTATATTTTTGAAGAAAGGGGTAAGCTGAGGAAGGAATTAGGAGAAGTCAAAGGAAGGTAAGATGGTTAAGTTAGGCAGCAGGAGAAGCCATACAAGACTTACAGGGTGCATGGTAAACACTGAGAGAGGGGAGCGCAATGGTGAAGGATGCATCAGACAAAGAGATGGAAGACAATTGTGAGCGGAGGACTGAACAAATAAATAATAGGGCTGAGCAGGGATGCAAAAGAGAGGGGAACTCCAGCTGGGTGGTAGGAATGAGTTTGCAGCTGCAGTCTCTGCCAGCTGAGACCCAATGCGAGATTAAACATCATCCTAGGCACTGTCATCACTGGGCTTTGTCTCAGATGATGGAGCCACTGCTGGGTAGAGACATGATTTCATAAGTCACCATAGCAGGCTCTACATTTGGTTGACTTGGCCATCCAACCTCCCATCTATGATATCATCAGCAATATCTGCTAGCTGCTGATGGATGACAAAGGCATCACCTCCATTAAAACTGCTACTGGCAGATACAACTGTACCAGCTTACAGTGCAGGGCTACATGAAGAAGGGCAAAAGGTGTGGAGGCAACGTGGGAGGCTGGATCACTGATGTGCAGGGTGCTTCTGGTGGTGGTGGCACTACTGCTGTCACTTATGGGAGGTTGACAGGCCTTGCCAGGTGGATGGATGCAGGTCAATGCACTGCTATGTACTGTAGTGAAAGAGACAGAGAGAAACAAAAGAATAAAATAAATCCATGTTATAGAGTGAGGATAGCAACAAGGTGGGTACAAACAGAATTAAAAACTGAAGTTATTACTGTATTGAGACTGACAACAGTTATATATAATAGAGTTGCCGGCCCAAAAACATCCATGAATTTCTCAGGTCTTTTACTATCTGTGAATGCATACTGGATCTGAACCAGCAGCTATCATGAAGTTTAGTCTGATATCAGAGGATTGATGTGGTGAGCTAATATCAGATAGAACAATAGGTGCTTGAAGTCAGAGATGCAATACTGATGTCTGAGACTAATGTACATATATAAAGGAAACATGTCGCTTGTGCATAGATATTTTACTCACAGGTAACAGGCAATAGAAACAACTGCTATGTTGCATCGAAACATGTCCACTCACCTAGTAAAGATGATCTTGTATATCTGTCTCATGTAACACTCATGCCATACCTTGTGTCACTGTAATGGTGGTGGCACTATCACCCTGTGCATGAGATGCCATTTGCATGGGGTGACAGCCTGACCTAAATTATTCCAGGTTTCAGTCTTGTACTGAAGATCTTCATATCCCTCCTGTAGGATCATGTTCTTGAAATCTTAAAGAAGGGGATGGAGAAATATTTTTGTCTATTCCACACATTACCTCTATACTTTAAAAGGAGCACTACCCTTTCATTCTCAAGCCATGATGTCTCACCTTGAAGAATCTCTGGGAAAAATGAAGAGCAGTGGCACCCACATCAGGTCTCACATGGCATGCTTGCCATGCAGTGACAGTTATTAGCAGGTATCACTTTTGTGAGATGGATAATAACTTCAGAAAATATAGGTACTCCATTATTGTGGTTTACAATGGCAGCTAATGGTGTGAAAGACAGCCGTCTTCAGTGCCAGTGTATGCTATTCAGTCAGTACAATCTACAGTGACCCCCTCATCCAGATGGTTAAATATGGAATTACACTTAATCCTCCTTTTAAAGCATTAGGACTGCACATGTGCAATGTGGCCTGGCAGGATCCAGGCACATGCAGTGTATTCAGTAGACTTCTGCACATTGTTTACTGACATACCTCTCAACCTCTTAGAGCAAGAAATCGAGACAAAGCCATAAATAAAAGTGGGACAAAAGCTCAAAAATAGAGACAATTTTTAAATATTGCTCTTACAAACTTAGACAGTTGATAGAATAACAAGTTTTGCATTAGCATAAATTTTCAAAAGGATATGAAGTCTAAAACTCAAATGACTGTCAATATTTTCTAACTTCAATCTTTAATGATTTACCTCCAATTTGCCAGGAAAAACACAGTTTTATGAAAAACGGATCAAAAATATGACACCAAAATCTGGACCTTCTGCAAAAATCTGTACAGTTGAGAGGTATGTTTGCTAGATGTGCTCATCAGAGTCTATATTAAATAATCAAAAGTACAAAATCACGAGTACCTTTTCATCAACATGTAAGTCTCGAACATCCTCTTGAGTGAACAGCCACATCACTGATTTCTTTCCAAGGGAAAGAAATTGGTTGGCCATTATTTTAAATCTGCCCTTTCCCCACTGTAGTGTGATCTTGGAGTTAGTATATTTAGTTAGGGGGGTGGGGGGGAAGCTCCCACTTAATAGCATTTCTTATATTGTGTCTTGGGTTGTTAGACTACTAATTTCTTTCCCTTGGAAATAAATTGATGATGTGGACGTTTGGTGAAGAGGACGTTCGACAATTATGTGTCGATCAATGTGTATTTGTGATTGTGTATCTTCGAGGGTATAATATAGACCCACTCATCATGCAAACTGTGTGCTTTTCAATCAAAAATTGAATAATTCATAAACAATAATGAGCTGAGCCTTGACTAGATTAATCATCATGTCTAGAAAGGTGAACCTAGGAACACAGATAAATAGCAAGCTAAACTTTGACCACCAGGAAGATATGGTATTGAGGAAATCCTTTTGTGTGGTTCAGCTTATAAGTAAAGGCTTGGCATCAAGATTAAACAAAGTCATAGTGCCATTGCACTTGGCTCACATCAGTCCATAATTAAGTACAATGCTCGCTTCTGCATGTACCTAACCAGGCACTTACACCAACTAGAACAGCCCCAGAAGTTTCCCACTAAAAATAACGAAATCATAAGACACACATCTTATGCAGACCAACTAAAGGGCCTATTTCTTTAGTCCTTCACATATTGTTTATTGAGTAGGGCCTTATGCCTGACCTTCCAGGCAATCTCTGATCAACCTTTGACAAAAAATGTTACATATTTGCTAGAAAAATTATACAAGGGTTAAGCTTTCCATGGACCTGAACCTTATCTATGACTCTAACAGAACTTGCTGGAGAGACAGAGTCATATTCCAAAGACTACCTCATCTATAGAATAAACTTCCTATCTTTGTAAAACAAAGCCCACCCCTCACTCTCTCCGAAAGGAATTTAGATAAATGGATGGGAAACCATAAATTCACTTCTGGGGAACAGCCTATGTCCCTTATGGGCAGAGGCAGTTTGTAAAATGACTTAGGGCTCCAACTCCCAAAGACACCAAACACTGATACTACCCCATCCCATATCTGGGGAATTAAGATATCAAGAATCTGGAATACTTTGAAATAAGTTCACAAACCCAGAGAAATGTTCATAAATATAGAAGAAAAGTATACAGATGTATGAGAACTTCTACAAACACAAACAATTTGCAAAACTTATAAATATTTTGGCAAGCTCAGGAGAACTTTGGCAATCTCAGACTAGCTTTTTCAATATCAGAGGAGGTTAGGAAATAATCAGAATATTGTAAAAATAACCTAAGAGCAGAACAGTAACAAACAGATGGCATTTATTTAAGAAATACAGGCTGAAAAAGAGTGATACATTCAACGAGGCTTATAAAGACTCTTGTGCCAGTAGCCTAGTAAGCACCTATGAACCTATATAAGCACAATGGGAAGCAGAGATCCCTAATGCACTACAGAAGAGAACACTGCATGAAAGGTTTAATACCCGTCAAGAGTGACATTTACAAATAATTTCTTCAACCTAACATATATGCTTAATAAAAGTAAGTGCTACTCCCTAAAAACTCATTCATTTGTATTATGGATGCTTTTCCTGCTCTTGAACCTGCTGCCAGTAATGGATGTCAGATTGCCAGTACTTTTAAATGTGTTGACAAAACTGTATTGAGAGGTGAGATTGCATGGATATAGTAACTAGTAGCCTACAGGATTAGTTAACTGGATAGGAGGCACACTATTGAGATCATATTTAGAGTGGTGGTCAATATTATTTTGTTGTATGTCTTGCACATGTGTCAATAGCCACAGTATTTGTAACAGTGGTAGTTTAATGGTCATATGTCTTTGATCAGCTGCACTTCAGTAATTGTTTTGTGGGGATATGTTGTCAGTAAATATACATGCCTGATATTTACTTAAGAGTATGGCTACAGATATGCTTTCCATACCAACAGAGTTAAACCTAAAAATATGGTACTCAGATAAAAAATAATGTGTCTACTGGGCAACTGACATCCATTCATAAGCACAAATTCTCCAGTGCTGAGACTAGGTGATATTCAGATCCTCTCTTGGCATGGCTAATGGCTCTTTGATATACATGCAGAGAACCAGCCCTACTGTAAACATGCCTGTGCTCTGATTGTCACTAATGTGAATATGGTGGGTGGACAGGTCTGTGGACATAAATGATCAGATGCATGGCACAGATATGATCCATGGTGCCACACATGGAGGAGAAGTTATGGCACAAGAATATTGCACAGCAGGTGGTGGGCCATTGAATGAACCAACTATTAAGGAGACAGAGGAGTTCCTGGCCTCTCTTAAATGCATTACCACCTCTACAGTGTACTGCAATGTGGTGGTAAATGTTGAGGAAGAGCTGGACAGACCCCAGAGAGTATCCACTGTGGATACCCCAGGTATGTAATCTTATTCAGTGTATCGATAGCTGTGTGTCTTCTTTACCTCTTAGTCACTGTCTTTTGGACTTACAGTATACAGGTACATAAGGGTTTTAATGGCCACAACCATCTGCACAATTTGTGGATCTTCAACAGCACATGGTAGAACTTCTCGTTCATGATTTCTTACAGCACTGTCTAATCACGGTCTAGAACTTCCCCTGCTTCCAGTAGGTCCCAGCATTTCAGAAACTCAGTATCTTGCTCACAAGTCATGACTTCCAAATAATCTACTGGACCATCAACCACATTATTCTTCAGGACATCGTGTATGTCAGGTGTTCAACAGGCACATGTGACCCACGTTTTCAAAAACCTCTGGCTCAAAGCCAGGAACTCAAGCATCTTGCAACTAATGTGAGTTGCTGCTCATGCTTAGAGTCTAATATGAGTTCAGGCAACCAGCTGTGGGAGCAAGCATGAGAGGCGTTTAGGATAAGCCAGTTGGATTTTAGGCTTAGGGAGTGGAACCAGGATTTGAGGGTAAGGGAGCAGGAAGGAAGTTCTAGATTTAGGGAGTAGGAAGGGAATTTAGGTTTATAGAGCTGTTTTAGGTTACGGAGTGATCAGGGAATTTAGGGCTAGGGATGGGGTTGGTGTTTTAGTTTTACAGAGTGATCTGGGATGGTTTGCTATCATTATGTTGACTCACATGCTGTCAAGTCGGAATATGGTTGATGCACCTCCACAAAAGTTGAACTACCTAATTCTGGTATCTGGTATACCTGACACAAATACTGAATATCAAAACTCCCTACCATTCTGAACCGAGGAACAAACAGTATCATGGGTCTAGAAGGGAGAAAAGTTGGACAGTTGGGAATGTCACTGATCAACATTCCTCTGTTTGGTATGTAGGAATTTGTGCAGGTGAACTTTTTGGAAGTTTGGCATTTGAGTTTGTTGCAGTTTTTGCTGCTGTGATGGAGGTACAATTCCTGGCCGGGAGGAATGGTGTGTGTGTGAGAATGTTTTTATTTTTTTGTTTTGGACATGCTGTTTGCGGTAGTTGGCATCCATCCTGACCCCCCCTTTTTGTGGTTGCACATGTTTAGATGCAGTATATGGAGATGAGGGCTGGTTTTCTCTCAAGCCCTTCAAGGTACAGTGAATATATTTTGTATTTGATTAGAATGAGGAAAATTGTTAGTCCAATTAAGTCAGAGTGGTTCTGGAATGCCTGCAGCAGCAGCAGTGCACCCAGAACTTGCTAATGAAACATAGATCTAGGCAGAGAATTGAATATGTAGCTGGCGCTACCTGCTGGTCACATGATGCTACATCGGTTATAGTTTAAAGTGTTTGGAAGTCTGGCTTCAGGACAGTTTGCTTTTAGTTGGATGAGATACCAAAGTAATACTGTGAGTACATTTTTTTTTCCATTTAGGGAATTGTGCACTGCCAAGTTTACGTCTAGGAAGATAATGTGAACTTAATTTGGCTCAGGTTAATTTGTCAATTTTAATTTCAGGTCCCTCATCACTGCAAGTGTTGAAGGACAGATGTAGTCAGATAATACAAGAAGCTCAAGGGCTTTTCAGGGATTTAGAGGTGGCTCAGACCTCTGACCAAGGTTCCATTTTCAGGAAGAGAGGATCTTCAGTTGCAGAGAATGAGCTAATGTCAGAAGTCACTCCACCTATGAAATCTCAGAGGAGGGCTATGAAAGTTTTGCCATCTCCAGTGGCTAATCCCACTACTTTGGCAGATGGCTCTCCTGATGCTGATAGTTATAATGTTGGAGAAATATAGAATCTTATGTGGATAGTGGGGAATTGATGGAGGAATATCTTGATGATTTTTATTACTTCACATCCTGAAGAGGGCAGAGCTAGGATATTTGATATGTTGCTAGATAGTAATTTTTCAGCCACACTCCTATTAGGTTAGGGTCTCCAGCAAGAGGTCTTCTGGGCCCCTAATATTATGACCCGCCACTGTCTCTCATGAAAATAGGGTTGATCCCCCCTTTGCCTGAAAATGGGAATGCATTGCCAGTTTTGGACAATCACATCCCTCAGTTTCTACTCTCTATGGCTACTATAAATGCAGCCATTGCATCAGCTCCAAACTCATATATCACAGCTCATGTCCCAGCAAACATTAAAGAAAAATTCTTAGTAGAGACTTTGTGGACATATTTGAGTTAGTCCACACAGAAGAGATTTGTTGTATAATTGATACGGAGTGTCCAAGGGAGAAAGATTTGGCAACCGCATTAGAAGCCATTGGGAAAAAAGCCTCCTCCAAGTCAGTGGATAGAACCTGGGACATCTGGGCATTAGGTTTTGTAGTGTTCATGAGGGTTATCATTGAGAAAGATTCCAGTCAGGCATTGCATTAGAAAGGCTCATCACAGTAAGGGGGCCAAACCTGGCCAGTGTATGACCAGATGTTTAGGAAGTTATGGACTTTGGACAAAACTTTCAGGTGAGGTCAAAGACTTCCAGATATTTGGTTGAGCTCCATGCTCGATAAGCCTAATAATCCAGAGAATGATTCAGCCTTTGGACATCTAACTCAGCACTTTGCCTTATGCTCACATGTAAGTTTTAGCACTATGATATCTTGTAGGAATAGTTAAAGTTAGTAAAGATTAATTAGGTATTTTTCTTTCAAATCAGACCTATCCTACTGTATTATTTTAAGTTTCTGTGTGATCTCTGAACTCTTAGATATCTCTGTGGTGTGGTAGTTTGATCTTGTGTTTTAATTATTTATTATTAAATATTTTTAAAACCTTTTACCTGTGGCTGGTGTATGTAGAGATAAAGTATGCTTTAGAGTACATTATATATTTATAGAGTTTATTGTAATAAGCCTTTCCAATAAGCCTTGAGACTGATTAGTCATACTACCATTAGATTATAATATTGCAAATTAATAATTTGACACCCTTTTAAGGGCCTTTTAGTAGATGATAATTAACTGGGTGGTGGCATGAATTACTATCATATGGTCTGGGTAATAGGGCCACAGCTGGAGAACCTGTGCCAGCTTTTTCCCAGGAAAGTCTGTGTGGTTGTATAACCTCTTCTAAAAGTGTGTGAGTGTGTATGTGTGTGTGTGTGTGTGTGTGTGTGTGTGTGTGTGTGTGTGTGTGTGTGTGTGTGTGTGTGTGTGTGTGTGTGTGTGTGTGTGTATATACGTATCAGCTACCTGGGCAGAGACACAAAGCACTGGTTGGACAGAGAGAGTATTGCAGGTTTTAGCTTGTCCAGTTAGGCTGAGACCTGGACCCTATAGCTGTACCAGTGGGGAGTCTTATTGTGGACCTGGAGAGCAAAGGAGCAACCAGTCCCAGACTGACTGTGATCTCTGTGTGCACTTAAGGGAAATTGTACTTTACTGTGTGTATTAGCTATCCTTTTCACTTCTTGGAGATGACCTCGTTGATGTTAGTGGTGAGGATTGAGGCTCCTTGATTGCTGGGCCAGGGCACTGCCTTCACATGTGGTTTGCAGTGGTGGGGTCTACTTCACACACTAATTGGCTTGACGTGGTATGGGTAGAGCAAATTCCTGTTGCTTTTGTACAGTGATCTCTAAAAGTGTTTTGTACTCTAAAACAGCCATGCAGTGTATACTCAGAGTTCAGATCACAATTGTTTTATTTCTTTTGTTAGCTTAGTGTTAGTCAGAGTGAGCAGGCAGCATGTCAGCAGAGGAGTATGGAAAGCTGGCAATGGGCCAGCTGGCAGAGATGTGCCAGGTTAGGGGGCTGATGCATGGAAACCTGACTAAGGCAGACCTGATTGCAGCCTTGATTACCGCTTCATCTGAAGACAGCAGCCTGGAGGACAATCAGACTGACAGTGGATATACAATATTCTCAGAGAATGGACAGCTCAACTTTTCTGCAGTGGACTTAAAAATCCAGCTGGAGCTGATGAGACTTGAGTTGGAGGCCAGGCATATGGAACTAGAAGCAGCTGAGAGAATGATGACACTAGAAGCTGAAGAACAGGAATGGCAGAGAAAGCATGAGAGAGAAATGCTGACTCTTCGCCAGAGTCATGGAGGTAATGGGGAAGGGATTAACCAAACCCCAGAAGCACAAAAAAAGTCAGTAAATTTCTTCCACACTTTAAAGAGGGGGATAATTTTGATAGCTTTATTCATATGATTGAGAGGGTATGTAAACAGTATGAAGTTGACCAAAGGCTCTGGGTATTTGTTCCTGACCCCTTACTCCATGGTAAAGCTGTAACTTCTTTCGTAAAAATGCATGACAGTGACTGTTTTGATTATACTGCTGTTAAAAGACACTTGTTGGAATGTTTTAAGCTAACACCTGAAATGCATAATAAAAAGTTTTGTGAGCATAGACGCAAGGCAGATGAACATGTATGTGAATATGTTGCTGAACTGAGCACTTATTTTCATAGCTGGGTGAGTGGATGTCAGGTCACCACTTTTGAAAGGCTGGCAGACATTTGGTAAGGGAAAAAGCCCTTAGCACTTTGCCTGAGGACATGAGGATCTGGTTAGCTGATAAACAGTGTGCTACTTCAGAAGACTTGGGGAAGAAGGGAGACCTATACCTAGCAAGCAGGGCAGCCCTGCACAGGAAAGGGACCCCCAGTACTGCTCATGGGTCTAAAGGAACCCATGGTGGGCAGCACAGACTGCTCCAACAGAATCCGCCAGTAGCAGGGGAAGCCACTAGTCTAGGTACATGTCCAGGAGCTAGGGTTAAAAGTTTTGAATGCAACCAGTGGGGGCATGTGGCATACAGATGTCCATGGAGGTACAGTGGGGAACAAAAGGTTAAAAAGCCAGTAAGTGGGAAAGAAAAAATGCCAATAGTATGTTGTCTTGAGACAACAAGGGTATGGAACTACCATCCTGCAGATGCCCTGATAGGGAAGGATTTGGATGAGGCAGTACCATGTATTTATGCAGTTAAAAGCAGTCAGGCTAGGAAACAAGCATGTGAGTCTGCTAGCATGTGGGAGACCCAGACAGACTGCATACTTGCAGCCAGGACTGGTGAGGTGGTTACTTCAGTAAGGGAGCTACTCAGTATCAGTGAGACTGAATGTGAGCCACAGCTGCTTGTGGGTACTGATGGTCCCTTGGACAGAGTGACTGCAAAGGTAGAGGTGAGTAGTAGTACCCAGGCTGACAGTGAGGCACCAATGTCAGAGGATGCCAGACTTGCTGTGGAAGGGGAGCTGGGAAGGGTTACAAGGAGAGATATGAGACAGGCTCAGCTCTCAGACCCTACATTGCAAGGCCCGAGGCAGGTAGCTAGGGAGGCACCTGATACTCAAGGGAAGGGGGAATCTGTCTACTGGGACAAAGGGTTACTATACAGAGAGTGGACCCCTGAGGGAGGGCTAGAAGGTGAGAGAGTACAGCAGTTGGTAGTGCCTAGAGCTTACCAACTGGCACTTCTAGCCATAGCCCATGATATTCCTTTGCTGGTCATATGGGCATAAAACATACAAAGAGGCATATTATGCAGAACTTCTATTGGCCTGGAGTTTCCAGAGATGTAACAGGGTACTGCAGGACCTGTGAGCAGTGCCAAAAGGTAGGCAAGGCAGGAGACAAGGTGAGAGCTCCTTTGATGCCTTTACCTGTGATTGAGGAGCCATTTCAGAGGGTAGCTATGGATATTGTGGGTCCTCTGAGTACCCCAAGTTCCACAGAGAAAAATATATCCTAGTGATTGTAGATTATGCTACACAATACCCTGAGGCAGTAGCTTTGTCCTCCATTGAGGCCGAGAAGGTGGCAAATGCTTTGCTAGATATTTTCAGCAGGGTAGGTTTCCCAAAGGAAATACTGTCTGACAGAGGTGCCAATTTTATGTTAGACCTGCTGGCTTGTTTGTGGAAGTCCTGTGTGGTGAAGCACATGAAGACCACCCCCTACCATCCCCAGACTATTGGTCTTGTTGAGAGGTTAAACTCTACAATCAAGTCCATGCTACGGGCATTTGCAGATCAGTTTAAGAGGGAGTGGGATAAATATTTGACCCATCTGTTGTTTGCTTACAGAGAAGTTCCCCAGGAATCCACAGGTTTTTCACCCTTTGAGTTGCTGTATGGGCATAGGGTGAGGGGACCTCTAGATTTAATTTGAGAGGAGTGGGATGGTGAGTGTGAGTCTCACAAGGAGTCTGTTGCGGCATATGTCCAGAACCTCAGGACAAAGTTCAGGGAACTCATGGGCTTGGCCCAGGAGAACCTGGCAGAAGCCCAACAACAGAAAAAGGTGTGGTATGACAGGAATGCTCGAGCTAGAGAGTATGCTGTAGGGCAGCAGGTGATGGTTCTCATTCCTGTCAGACACAACAAGTTGCAAGCAGCTTGAGAGGCACCCTACAAGTTGGTGTAGAATATGAATGGCCAAAGTATGTGTTTAAGGAAATTGAGTATGTGAAAATCTGTATGCATTGAGATGAACTTTGTACTGCAAACTCCGAGTAAACTGTGAATAGTGGAAAAGTACTGAAAAACAGGAACCTGCTTGAAAGCAAGAAATGTGCCTTATATGGAAGTGTATCCGATTTTCTTTCTTTGCCTAAAGATGTAGTAATGTGAACTGCTTTAAGCCTATAGGTAAACCACTGATTGGTTAATTGTCTTTTGTACTAGTTTAATTGGTCTAGTTTATATTTTTGTACTGTCAGCAGTATCACCAGCATATAAGCTTTTGCATTCCTTTGTTCGGGGAGTCTCCCTGGTACTTTCCATGTGGCTCCCACACGTGTGTAATAAATAACACTGAAAGAGAGGAAAAAGTGTCTTGTCTTCATTTAAGGTAAAATGTTAAATAAAACAATTGGTGCCATTCACTCGGATCTGAATTGACAACAGCTGCGGCAGTTGGGGATTAAATGAAATACTGCTAGTAAAAGGGCCCATGACAGAATTTTCTGTTCTGGCAGTGCTTCTTTCATTTCCTGTACTTGCCTGCTTTTAAAATTTGGTATTGATAACTTTACAGAAATGTAATAATTTCTCTCATTCAGTTGTTTTGAGGTAAGTGGCATGCATTTTTTTCTGCTATTGATTGTGCAGTATGAGAGTGGGTTAAAACAAAACACTGGCGACATAAGAGTGAAAGGAGATACGAGAGTGGGGAAAACGATGTTTACAAAACGTCACAGCTACATCTGTAAAATACAGAATAGCTTATTGTGTGAAAATGGGAGCGAGTGTGAGAACCATAAAAGTGCCAGAAAGAGGTACACCAGTTGGTTATATGTATTTTCGTGTGTCTTGGGACAGTTGTTTGTTTATAAGTCAGTAGGTTACCCTCACTGAGGGTGATGGTAAACTCGCCTTTCCAGAAAATGGTAGTTTTAATAAAAATATTTTGCTTAATCTCCAAGGAAAATTAAAGAAAGAATGGAGAAGAATACTAGGGTTGTGCTGGGCAACATTTAATGATTGGATGACAGAGGTGAAAGAAAGAGAAAAGGATTTGGTTATTAGTAGACTAAAAGATAATCAACAGAAATTAAAAGAGCAATTGAGGGAATTACAAGAAACTGCTAGTAATTTAGATGTAGCAAATGGTAAATGCTTGAAGGAATCACCCTTTAAGGGGCTTTATCCTGTGAAGGAATTAGCTGAATTGCAGATAACTGAATCGTCGGAAGACGATAATGCCTGGCTCCTCCCAGCACCGACTGCACCACTAATTGCACCTCCACAGTATCAGCCCCTCCTCACTCAGCAAGGAGCGGAAGCACAGCAGCCAGATTCCACCACTAAAGATTCCACCCCTAGAGAAAGAGAACAAGCTGTGGACAGTCACTCTAGTGAATCTGATCCAGAAACGAGCAATAGACAAAAGGGACCAAAAACTCATAAAGACTCACAAAGAAGCAAAAGCTGTAATGTATTTTAAAGCAAAACCCTATTATAAAGGTAAAGGAAAGCGACATTTACACCGACTAAGGCATTTTGGCCAGTTCCCCGCTATAATTGACAGTGAGGATGGGTATTTTGGGACAGATAAATTTAATCCAGATTCAGGATCGGAGTCGTCAGACGACGACAGATTGTTACCTTTGAGGGAGGTACCTAACCCAGCCCATGCTAGAAGTGCACAGGAACCACCGACCATTGTAGTACCTAGGGTGTGGTCGGCTGTTGATTTTCAAGACATTACCAAATCATTACCACCTATTTGTACTAATCCAGCTAAGTTCCAGCATGTGCTGGTGGGGCATATTTGTTTACAAAATCCTACGATAGAAGTCAGGGCAGTTCTTCAGTATGCCATACCAGCTGATCTGATGAAATGGATTTGCGAACATGCTAATGTCCCTACTCCGATTCCAAGACATGATGCACAAGAAGATAATGGGTTTGAAGCAGTCAGACAGTGTATAGTAGATGCTATTACAGTAATAGTTCCACCCACACCCAACTGGTCCAAAATCAAGTCAGCTCTTCAAAAAGAAGACAAACCTGTGGACGAGTATTTAAATCATCTCACTGAAGTCTTTGAGGCTTCTTCTGATTACCCAGAACCCATCGAGGGGTCGGCACAGAGCTGATTGTCAGCTGCTTTTGTAGATGGGTTATGCCCACAAGTATGGGATAAGCTAAAGGAAGTATGCTTAAACTGGCCTAGTCCTGGATTGCATGAATTAGTCACACAAGTGCAATACCTCTCTGACCACTTAGCACAAGAAAAAAAGGACTTACAAGAAAAATTGGTTAAAGCGCAGATTCAGATGTGCACTGCCTTCAGGCAGCATGGACGGGGAGGACAAGGTTGGGGAAGAGGGAGAGGTGGACGCCAAGGAGCTGGAAACCAAAATATACAAAACTGGCAGGAAAATCGGTCAGCCACACCCCAAAGCTATAATAATCAGACAGAGTGTTTCAATTGTGGCCAAGTAGGTCATTGGAGAAATGAATGTCTGCATCTGGCTGAGCAATCTGCCCCACCCACTGATACGTCATCTCAGTGGAATTCTAATTGGACTCCATCCAATAGGCAGCAATCACAATGAAGGTTCCCTGAACAAAGACAACAGCAGTTGTACCCTTTCATCCCTGTGGATCAAGATGGACCACATGTTATGTTACTTGTCAAAAATAAACTGTACCCCTTTTTGAGTGACACTGGAGCATCCAAATCTATGTTAGTTGGCAAAGCAGCAATAAATGCCCCCCTCTCCAATAACATAACTAGAAGGGTAGGTGTCTCTGGCATTCCTATTGAATATTTTGAAACCATCCCAGTCCCAGTAACTTTGGGACCTTCACACAACAATCATGCATTTTTAGTAGGACCCTCAGCACCTTTAAATTTATTGGGAAGAGATTTGCTCTGTAAGATGGGAGCAACCATCTTCTGCACTACTGAATGAGTATATTTACAAGTACCTTCAGATAAACAAGATAGTATATTGGCTACTTTAGATGAAAACATCACTCTGCAAACAATGTGTATGCAGTCTGACCTCGATAAGAATAAGCATCTAAATTCATTACCCTCTCATCTATGGACCACTCTTGATAATGATGTTGGGTTTCTAATTTCAGCCACTCCTGTAAACATAACCTTAAAACCCGGAGAAATGTTACCTCGGGTACCACAGTACCCTTTGATAGTAGAGGCCACATCTGGTACTGCCCCCATCATTTCTGCCTTGGTACAACAAGGAATTATAGTACCTACAACAAGTCCTTGTAATACCCCAATTCTACCGGTAAAGAAACCTGGTAAACAAGCTTACAGATTTGTGCAAGACTTGTGAGAAGTCACTAAAGCTGTCTTGCCTGTTTTTCCAATCGTAACAAACCCAGCTACACTTTTAAGCTGTATCCCACGTACAGCATGTTGTTTTATGGTTATAGATATTTCATCAGCTTTCTTCTCTATCCCAGTACATGCAGATAGTCAGTATTTGTTTGCATTCACTTATAAAGGCCAACAGTATACTTGGACCCAACTACCCCAAGGATATGTAGAATCTCCAACCCTATTCTCCAGAGAGATGCACAGACAACTGCAGGATTTACAATTACCACCACATTCAGTATTGGTCCAATATGTAGATGATATTCTTATAACTTCACAAGATATTTAGTCTTGTATAGAGGACTCACTTCTAGTTTTAAGGTTTTTAGCCAAATGAGATTTTAAGGTAAATAAATCCAAACTGCAGTTTTGTCAAGAAAAAGTACAATACCTGGGACATATCATTTCTATGGGTTCACGTCAAATACGTCCAAGTAGGATTACCTCCATTCAGACTGCCCCCTGCCCTGTAACTCAGAGACAACTCAGGGGATTCCTCAGCCTAGCAGGTTATTGTAGACAGTGGGTGCCCAATTTTTCAGAAATTTTGGCCCATCTGTTACAACTTCTAAAAAAAGAGGTCACAGACCCTCTGCCTTGGTCCCCTGAATATGAAAACACCTTTCAGGCTATTAAAACAGCATTGATAAACCCACCTGCCCTGTGGCTCCCAGATTATTCTAAACCCTTTGTTTTCTTTTGTTGTGAAATAAATAAAACTGCCCTGGGCCTGCTGGTGCAAGCGTGCACGGGAGGCTATCAGCTTATAGCATATTACAGCACTCAGTTCGACCCTGTTGCTTCTGGCTATCCACCCTGTTTAGGAGCAGTGGCAGCCACTGCTATTTTGATTGATATGGCAGCACCATTGACATTAGGACATGACACTTTACTAGCAGTACCTCATGTGGTGCAAGCATTACTTTTAAAAACAAAAACACAATATCTTTCTAATGCTCGCCTCAGTAAATATGAGTTAAGTTTATTAAGTAATCCTGCTGTTCAAATTACACATTGCCCACCACTAAACCCTGCTTCATTGATTTCAACTAGTGACGAGGGCGAACCACATGACTGTGTGCTTGTAGTTAACACTGTTCTTTCTCCTAGATTAGATTTGCAAGATGTTCCTTTGCTTAATCCTGATTTAGTTCTTTTTGTAGATGGATCCTGTTTATGCAATAACCTTGGCAAACTCCAGGCTGCATGGTCAGTCTGCTCGCCATCTGAGGCTTTACAAACTGGACAATTACCACCTGGCACTTTCGCACAAGCCGCGGAATTAGTGGCACTTTCGCAGGCATGTAGAATGGCCAAAGACAGATCTGTTACTATTTACACTGATTCACATTATGCCCATGGTGTTGTTCATGATTTCAGTACCCTATGGAAGGAAAGGGGGGTTTTGACATCCTCTGGGGCGCCAATTAAAAATTACCTGTATATTGATCACCTCTTACAGGATTTATTATTACCTTCCAAAATTGCTGTTGTCAAGTGTGCAGCTCACCAGTCTAACAACTCCCTAGTAGCTAGGGGAAATAATTTGGCTGACAGGGCTGCCAAGCAGGCTGCTCTTTCACATACTGTTCAGGGGAAATTTCTGCAGCCTATCTTACAAATGGTTACTTTTGACACTACTGTTCTGAAAGCTTTACAAAGTGAAGCATAGGAATCAGAAAGAAAAACATGGCTGGCCCACAGTTGTTTCCAATGCGCTGATTCAATTTGGCAGCATCCTGATGGCAGATTAATTTGCCCTATATCTATGTTAAATTACATCATAAAAGCATATCATTTGCCAGCTCATGTAGGGGTACAAGCATTAATCAAACAAATCCAGAAGAATTGGTTTGCCCCAGGACTTTCTGCTTCTGTGCAACATTTTCTGAGCACATGCTCCTTTTGTTTACAGCATAACATTTCAGAGGGCACTCTGGCTCCTGCTCAACCGGTGCCAAAACTAATGGGACCATTATGTGCTTTACAGTGGGACTTTATTGAACTCCCACCTTGTGCTCAGTTTAAATATGTTTTGACTATTGTTGATATTTTTTCGGGGTGGTTGGAAGCCTATCCATGTGCTAAACATGATGCTTTTTCAGTTGCAAAAAAATTGTGTTATGAATTGATACCTCGTTTTGGTGTTCCTTGTCAAATATACTCTGACCGTGGAACACATTTTACTGCTAAGTTAGTTGAATCATTGTGTACGATGCTAGGCATTACTTTGAAAATTCATTGTCAATATAGACCACAGGCATCCGGTATTACTGAACGCATGAATCAGACATTAAAAACTAGACTTGCTAAAATCACTTCAGAAACAGGCTTAATTTGGGTGCAAGCCTTACCACTAGCCTTACTTTTTATGCGGTCATAACCGCATCCTACTAAGGGTCTTTCTCCACATGAAATTCTCATGGGTCGCCCTTTGCGTATGCCCATGACACCACCACCACATTTTTCCGAATATGATGTATTTGATAATGATATTATTTTTTACTACAAATCTCTTGTTTCTTTCCTACAGTTTCACCACCAAGTAGCAGCCGCTCAACACCTTCCAGATCCTTTCCTGCCATCTGCCCTGCAACCAGGGGATTGGGTTTATGTTAAGTCCTTCTCTAGAAAAAACCACTCCAGCCGCACTGGAAAGGACTCTTCCTGGTTCTTCTGACAACGTCATCTGCTGTGCAGCTGCAAGGATCTCCAACCTGGATCCATATTTCACGTCAAAAAAGTTGTGCCGTCTGAAGATCAACAGCCTTTACCTTTTTCAACTCCAGATTCTCCTCCCATTGCTACCTGTACTCGAAGTAGAACTGTTCCAGTACCTGAAGATGCCTAATATTTACCCTTTTGGAAAACTACAAACTCCTGACACTACACAGACTCAACCACCATTTCCACAAAAATATTGGACAGTCATTTTTGTGGTCCTTCTTGTTGTACTGTTATTTTTGATGTGACTATTTTTATTTCCTGCTCCATCGATGCATCACACCAAGCGAGCTGTTTGGCACCCACCTTTCAACACCTATCAAGCCATCAAATATGTTTATGCTTCTACATTCAATGTCTCTAACTGTTGGATCTGCACTGCCATTCCTTCCGTACATGGGGGATTGTCATTGGCTGCGGCTCCACTAAGTATCATTGATACATGGACTAGCTTACTCGACAACACTGCTAACATTACATCCAGTAAATCTATTGCATTACAACTTTCTCTCCTTTGCAATGGCACTCTGTGTTTCCGACAAAATTACTCAAGTCAACATCATTGGACTCGAAAAATGGGACAAAGTATCTGCAACACGACAATCGAATACCAGTGCAATTATACAGAAGGAAAACGCATTGCCTCTGGCTGTTGAGTTTCATTTGATGCCATACAGCTGACATTGAGAAATGCCTCATTACTTGGTTCTCGTAATATCGTATTTCTTGTCATATTCCATAGCATAACTATGGATAGTGACCATTCTTCAAGCATTACCACCCTGGTGTAGGACTGTTATTTTATATGGGGAAAAAAGGCCTATAAATGGCTACCAGAAAACTGGTCTGGTAGCTGTTTCTTAGGTTATTTAGTCCCAGCCATCTGACATACATCTGCTTTACCTCAAGGAAAAATTCAGAACATTTGAGAGGTTAAAAAGCCTACCAATCCGTTAGGCCAAATTGACGCATCATGGATTTATCATCATGACTTAGCTCATGCTGGCACCAAAGGGCTTTCTCATATGCACTTGAGTGATGACGTCATATCATGGGCTGGTATAATTCCAGCATACAGAGCAGTAAAATCAATCCGGGAACTGAGAACACTGTCTAAATCGCTTGAAGTATTAAGCAATGCCACATTTTCTGCTTTAGAACTAGTGGCTGATGAACTGACTGCTATAAGAGCTGTAGTCCTCCAAAACCGTATGGCTCTCGATTTCACCCTAGCAGTGAAAGGCGGAACTTGAGCTTTAATACAGGAGGAGTGCTGTAGATTTATTCCTGGCAATCAGCATGTAATTGAAAGTCATCTCAAACTCATTCAGAGAGTCTCCGAACTCTCTAAGGCCAAGGAGGCCGATAACTCAATGTGGGCATGGTTAACCAACCTGTTCTCAGGTTGGGGAGGTGGACTTTTGAAGTTAATTTTAATAATCAAAGTATTAGCTCTTATTGCTTTTCTTGTTGTGTTTTTAATCAAAGCATTGATTTTGAAATTAATGTCTTTTAAGACTACAAAAAAGGTGCCAAAGTTTTATATGCCTGCAGTTATGAATATGGATGATGAAATAAAATGTGTGACAATGTTGAGGGAACTAGCCACATGGTTATGTTAGACTTAGGGCAAATGTATGATAGACTAAATGGTGATGCTTACACAGCATCAAATGGGGGATTGTAGAATATGAATGGCCAAAGTATGTATTTAAGGAAATTGAGTATGTGAAAATCTGTATGCATTGAGATGAACTTTGTACTGCAAACTCCAAGTAAACTGTGAATAGTGGAAAAGTACTGTAAAACAGAAGCCTGCTTGAAAGCAGGAAATGTGCCTTATATGGAAGTATGTCCGATTTTCTTTCTTTATCTAGAGATGTAGTATTGTGAACTGCTTTAAGCCTATGGGTAAACCACTGATTGGTTAATTGTCTTTTGTAGTAACTTAATTGGTCTAGTTTATATTTTTGTACTGTCAGCAGTATCACCAGCATATAAGCTTATGCATTCCTTTGTTTGAGGAGTCTCCCTGGTACTGTCCATGAGGCTCCCACACGTGTGTAATAAATACCACTGAAAGAGAGGAAGAAGTGTCTTGTCTTCATTTAAGGTAAAATGTTAAATGCAATAGTGGTAAGAAAGGTAAGTGATGTTAACTACATGGTGGAAGTGCTAGGCAGACATCAGTGGCACAAATTGTACCATGTTACAATGATGAAACTTTACCATGATATGGAGGCCCTTGTGCTGAGCATTTGCAGTGGATTGCAGGAGGAGTCTGAGAGAGATCTTGTGACTGATCTCCTCAGTGAGACTCGGGCTGACACCTCGGAGGAAAGGGTAGCAATATCCCAGCAGCAATCTCCTACCCAGGTCTGAGAAATCTGAGCAGTGTTGCAGGAGTTTGGGGGCATGTTCACAGGGAAACCAGGGAGCACCCACCTGGCACAGCACCAGGTGTATACAGGACCCCAAAGGCCTATCAGGCAGGCCCCCTATAGGGTGCCTGAGAGAGTCAAACAGACTCTGAGGGAAGAGATACAGGAAATGTTGGAACTTGGGGTGATTCAGGAGTCCAATAGTCCCTAGGCCTTCCCAGTAGTACTGTTGCCAAAGAAGGATGGCAGCACCAGGTTCTGTGTGGATTACAGGAAATTAAAAAAGTCACACAGAGGCAGATACTTACCCCATGCCCAGGACAGATGAGGCCCTAGAGCAGCTGGGTGTGGATAAGTATCTTACAACCATTGATCTTACCAAGGGTTACTGGCAGGTCCGTTTGACTCCCAGTGCTAGAGAGAAGTCAGCCTTTGTGACTCCTTTAGGTTTGTATGAGTTCACAAAGATGCCCTTTGGGATGAAGAATGCCCCAGCAACTTTTCAGAGGCTGGTAGATCATATCTTAGCAGGAGCAGGAGGGTTTGCTTTTGCTTACATGGATGATATTCCTATCTACATCCATTCCTGGAAAGAGCACATTCAGCATGTCAGGGAGGTGCTGGGCAGACTACAGAGGGCAGGGTTGACCATTAAGCCAAGCAAATGTCAGGTGGGTATGGCAGAGGTCTCCTACCTAGGACATAGAGTGGGGAGTGGTAAGATAAGGCCAGAACTTGCCAAAGTGGAAGCTATTCAGGCATGGCCTGCACTTGTTACCAAAAAGCAGGTGAGGGCATTCTTCGGGAGAGCAGGGTACTACAGAAAGTTCATTCCTAGTTATAGTACCGTAGCTCACAGACTTGACAAGGAAAAACAGGAGAGATAAGGTAGTGTGGACCCCAGCATGTGAGCAGGCATTTCAGAAGCTTAAGGAAGCTTTGGGAGGACCCCCTGTGTTAGCCTGTCCAGACTATAGCAAAGAATTTGTTGTGCAGGTGGATGCTTCAAACTATGGGGTGGGGGCTGTACTTAGCCAGATTTCATCAGAGGGAGAAGAGCACCCAGTGGGTTATCTCAGTTGTAGGCTCCAACCCAGGGAGGAATGCTATGCATCGGTAGAAAAGGAATGTCTAGCCATAGTGTGGGTGCTACAAAAACATCAGCCTTATCTGTATGGAAGAAAATTCACTGTGATGACAGATCACAACCCCCTGGCATGGTTAAACAGAGCCAGTCAGCAAAATGCCAAGTTGCTAAGATGGAGCCTGGGGTTGCAAGCATATGATATGTCAGTGCAGCACCACAGTGGGAGTAGCAATTCCAATGCAGATGGGCTCTCAAAACAGGGAATGGGGTGAGGTACACCCAGATAGACCTGACACTTTCAAGCAATGTTTCTCAAGGGGCACTTGAAAAACTTGCTTGAGTTCCCCGGGGGGGGGGGGGCATGTGACAATTGGGGAGAGATGGGCAAAGGCTGCCAGCCTAGTCAAATAGAATTTGATACATAATTCTATCAACTGTATAAATAAATGTAAAATACAGGCATGTTTACTTCAGTGTAAATGAATACTGCGAAATGTGGAACTGCAAAATATGTGACAACATTGCACTCTACTAGCCCAGTGAAGCATGTTGTGAACCATTCATGTTTTACAAGTAGGCTCCAGTGCATTTGGATGAAGGTTTCATGCCCATTGTTTTAAGGCTACATTTTATGACCAGAATTTACATGTGGAAGGTGCTTTATTGCTCTGGTTTCTGCAAGAGTGTATATGTGAAATGCCTCGTATTGTTGTAGTTTACTGAGCATGTGTTAGCTTGCTAAATAATGCAGTTTCTGGCCTGAGAAAGCCTAAGTGTCAAAATGATGTAATTTGGGTGGGCTTCAGCAGAACTGTTGGTTAGTGTTTAAAAACTATTGTTCAGTGAGAGACTAAGAACATTTTGACTTTGGTTATGCTCACATGTAAGTTTTAGCACTTTGATTTCTTGTAGGAATAGTTAAAGCTAGTAACGATTAATTAGGTATTTTTCTTTGAAATCAGACCTGTCCTACTGTATTATTTTAAGTTTCTGTGTGATCTCTGAACTCTTAGATATCTCTGTGGTGTGGTACTTTTATCTTGTGTTTTAATTATTTATTATTAAATATTTTTTAAACCTTCTACCTGTGGCTAGTTTATGTAGAGATAAAGTATGCTTTAGAGTACATTATATATTTATACAGTTTGTTGTAATAAGCCCTTCCAATAAGCCTTGAGACTGATTAGTCATACTACCATTGGATTATAACATTGCGCAGTAATAATTGGACACCCTTTTAAGGGCCTTTTAGTAGCTGATAATTAACTGGGTGGTGGCAGGAATTACTACTGTATGGTCTGGGTAATAGGGGCACAGCTGGAGAATCTGTGCCAGCCTTTTCCCAGGAAAGTCTGTGTGGTTGTATAACCTCTTCTCAAGGTGTGTGTGTGTGTGTGTGTGTGTGTGTGTGTGTGTGTGTGTGTGTGTGTGTGTGTGTGTGTGTGTGTGTGTGTGTGTGTGTGCATGCGTGTGCGTGTGTGTGCGTGTGTGTGTGTGTGTGTGTGTGTGTGTGTGTGTGTGTGTGTGTGTGTGTGTGTGTATGTATCAGCTACCTGGGCAGAGACATGAAGCACTGGTTGGACAGAGATGGTACTGGAGGTTTTAGCTTGTCCAGTTAGGCTGAGACCTGGACCCTATAGCTGTGCCAGTGGGGAGTCTTATTGGGGACTTGGTGAGCAAAGGAGCAACCAGCCCCAGACTGACTGTGATCTCTGTGTGCACGTAAGGGAAATTTTACTTTACTGTGTGTATTAGTTATCCTTGTCTCTTCTCAGAGACAACCTCCCTTTTGTTAGTGGTGAGGATTGAGGTTCCTTGACTGCTGGGCCAGGGCATGGCTGTCACACACAACTTTGGTGTGGAGGGAATGTTTATAAAAATAACAACATCTATTTCTGCTTGGGCAATCTTGATGTAGTGAATGCACTGAATAAATGGTCTTTTAGTCCAAATGGGTGTGCCCAATCATTAGGTTGCTTGTCTTCTTGAGTATACAGATTAATTTAACTTTTTCTAGCATTAGCCTACTGGGCTATAACAATGGAATTGTCTGCCCCATCTTCAGTTCACCAGGTTCTGCCACTTGCCCCCAGATGCAGAACCAGTTGGAGCAGTCATTCCTCTAAAAGTAAGACTAATTGGAAAATAATAACTGGATTGTTATTGGCCCATTCCTGGGTGCAGAAGAGAAGAGCGATTTCTTCATCAGTTCAGACATTTAAGGTTTTTTACAAATCACTACCTCAGAGTCAGAAGCACTGGAGGGGGGTGGTGGCTTCCTTTGTTTGTGCAGTCTGTTGAGGGAGATTCACCGAATACCATACTAGTACATTTGGCAGCCTTGAACTTGCTAATTTATTTAGTTTAAATGACTGCTCTACTCAATGAGTGATACACATAATGATGAAAGGGTGGGATAATGCAAAGGGGGCCTCTAAAGATTCCAGAAAGCCAATTTATCATCTGTTTGCTATCATAATCAAGGGTCTTTTCTTGCCAACCCTAGATTTTCATACATTTGCCACTTGGGCAACCCTCTTTACCTGCCTATTTGCAGAAGCCTTCAAGGTTAGTGAATTATTGGCCTTTTTATGTTGGGAAGACATGATTATACAGAGAGACTTCCTGTTACTATGGATGGAAAAGTCCAAAGCTGATCAGGTGGAAGAAGACATTAAGTCTGTTTTGATAAGTCAAATATTCCAGTTATTTACCTAGTACATTGGTTTGCTTGCTGCATAAGGTACTCCCCAGAACACAGCAATGTGGGTTGGTGTTTACATCAATAACCAGTAGACCCCCTTAGACTATCTGAGGCTAATATGTCATTGGCTTAGAGCCCTTTGTGTCAAAGAAAAGCCTCACAGTGGTATACTTCACATTCTTTTTGTACTTGGCCACATCTCAGTTAACAATGGAATGCGATTTCACCAAAAAACTAAAACGAGTGGTGGTTGTCTGCTGCCTTCATATCTTACATTATGCAGTACTGCAGTGATTTTTGTGTTATGGGGGGAAAAAATCTGTGGATCCTGGGATATTCCTTTATCTAAAGAGCAGCCATTTAAGCATTGTCCCACCCAGCAGGGCATAAAGGCGTGTTAGAAAAGAATATGGGGATAGTTAATCTTCTTGGTTTTCTGGGGTGTCGTGGTTCCCACTTTGGGAGGTTTGGCTTCAGTTGTTAAAGAATGAAAAGTTATTAAAGGCTTTGGTGATTCATCTTGGAGAGAATTTTTTGAACTGTAATCCATTAAAAAAGTATTGACAAGAATCTTATCAGAGTTGCAAAGGTTTAATTTACTGTATCCTGATTTATTTTGGTCCAATGCTCTGTTGGACAGGAGCCAAGAAGACTACAGTGATTGAAGTCTCCAGGTGTTTTATTAACCACAGAGTGGCTAGAACAGTGATACAAATTAGTATACTAATAATTGAACGCAAAGGCTTGAACAAAACTGACAAAGACTTTTATCATTGGCGTGCCTTTCGTCTTAACTGCTTGGGTCTTGTCTATCTCAGTCTGGACATTACTTTTGCATTTGAGAGTTTTTTTAAAAGCTGCACTGTTGTCAGTTGTGATGTCAATGTTTATTTAAATCCTGTTGGAGAGGTATGGGGGGAATGGCATGGCCTGCATGCTGGTGGGCGGTCACCTTGAGGCTTCCTCCCTTTATGCCCCCCCTCTTGTAGTTCAGTGTTCTCTCCAGGGTGGTCAGGCTGCTTGGAGATTTAAGCCTTTGGCATGGCAAGTGGTCCTTTTCCTGGGAGACAAGAAGAAAGGGCTTTGGTAATGGGGTCAAGGCAGCTTGGGTTATGCACCTGGACCACAAAGGCTAGCAGGAATGGGCTTGGCTCTGCTAATTGGCATATACTGCAAAGGTTTATCATACTATGTTTTAAGGTTACATTATTGTTGTTTGGGTTTTGCATCTATAATGTTGTCTACTTACTCAATAAAATGGTCAGAAAGGCAGAGGTGGTGTTTTCATGGACTCAGCTTAGAGAATAATGAAGGCTTACCAGTAAGCTAGGTTGTCTGCAAGCCTATCATACCTCTCAGCTGTACAGATTTTCACAGAATGTCCAGATTTTTGTCCCATATTTTTGGTCTGTTTCTTATAAAATTGTGTTTTTTTCTGGCAGATCATTGAGGGTTGAAGTCAGAAAATAATTACAGACATTTCAGTTTCAGACTTCATACCCTTCAGAAAATTCATGCTAATGCAAAACCTGTTATTCTATCAACTTTATAAGTATGTAACAGCAATATTTAAAAAGTGTCCCTATTTTTGGGCCTTTGCTCCCCCCAATCTTTATGGCTTTGTCCAGACTTCTTGCTTTAAGAGGTTGAGAGGTATGGAGTCTATCCAAAAGGGCAGAGTGGTAAACTCTCCCTATTAAAGTGTCTGTCACTGGTGAGGGAGTCAGTTTGGCAATGGCTTGACAGAATCCATCCACCCCTCTCTTATTCAAGTTTCATTATATGGGTAGCTGCCTTGCTGCTTTCCCCCCTTTGTGTTCCCCCCAGGTGTATTTGAATGGCCTCTCCAGGGTGGTCAGGTTGCTTGGAGTATTAAGTCTAGGACAAGGAAAGTGGTCCTTCAACTGGGAAGTAAGGACAAAAGGCTTTGGAAATGGGGCCAAGACAGCTTGGGTTACACACCTAGAACTCAAAGGTTTGCCAGACCAGGCTTGTTTATGCCAACTGGCATACACTTGCCAAGGTTTACAGACTATGTTATTCTGTCTTTTGAAGTTATATTGTTGTTTTGGTTCTGGCATCTGTAATGTCTACTTATTCAATGGAGTAGTCACAAAGGCAAAGATTGTGTTTTCATCGACTCAGCTTAGAGGACAATAGGACTTATTAAAATGCAGCATCATTGTTTCTACTCTTGCAACCAGCATATACAGATAAATAGATTGGTAGATAGACAGAGAGATAGATATCTCTAACATAATGATCACCAGTGTCATTTATATTGCCAAATGCACATGAAAAAATAAATACATAGAAAATCAAATGAACATTCAGTCTGTTTGAGCTGCAGCATAGAATACTTGCTAAAGAAAATGCACTGTTAAATGTAGCAATTCAACATGAGCTGAAAGAAAAAAAAATAATTGGATGAGACCAAAATTATCATAATGCACTGAACAACTAGGTCTACTCAAGTGAAGATCTTTCTTTAAAAATAATTTAACCTTTCAAATGCCCTTAGGCTTATCATGAACATCATCCATTGCAATGATTTTAAAACAGAATGGGATAATTAAACATTCTTTAACTCATAAACCTTTTGAATTGCTTTCACTGACATTTTAAATGCAAAATCATCTCTGGTATTCTCTATTTATTTCAATGAAATACCTTGCCATGAGGTTTTGAATTAGCAGAGAATGTTGTCCATGCCAGAATTCCTTCTGATAATGATATGGAGGGGTTATAACATAAAGGAAGCAGCAGTGTGGCTTGTTACTTTTTTCTCCTTTTGTATGACAAATCTACTGGCTTAATCCCATGTTTGGGTTGTCCTTGAAAATTTTCTTCAGCAAGAAGTCTCTTACATTTTAAGAACATGAATATTGAATAATTAAAATTCCCCTTGGCTCAGCTTTTCAGTGTCTCATGAATGTTCTTTGAAATCTTTATTTTGCAGCAAGGCAAAACATAAGACACACAATGTACATTTGACAAACAATTCTTTAAAACAATCAGCAGGGCTCCTAGGGTCATACTCTCGGGCTTTTGTGCATATTTTGCCAGTTTCTTAATTGAACAAAAGAAGAAACACATTACCATAGCACTATAAATAAATTATGAATGTATTACAATGTTGTTGCTTAACACACAATACCATGCATCTTCTGAAGGAAGCAAACTGTGCTAAATTAGTTGCCGTTGCAGTGTTAAGATATGAATACTGCAATGTATCATAATTTTAGGCTTGCAGTCATGCAAAGATTCTGCATGCTATAATAGACATGCAATGTTCTTACTTCAAAGCAGATATGAGCCAGAAAACAGTGAATGAAATGTTTATACTACTATGCTAAAGGTGGCTTAATGAAGAAAATGCTAAAAAATGTTTTGAAATGTAAATGCATGATGATCAAGAAATAAAAGTGATTTCTGTCAAGGCCAGTATTTCATGTAATAAAATGCCTTTGCCTAAAGTGTGAAGTAACTAAAATTTAAACCTGAAAATTACAACGTGACTGTAAAACTAGTGATGTTAAATCAATGGGCAGGATTCACGAAGCCTCCATATAAGAGTTACAAGGCTTACACGGAGGCTGCAGTTAAACGGTGTGACATCAGCATGTCATGCATATGCATGAGGGCATGCTGAATCACACCTAAGGCTTACACGGTCCATGGAAGACAGTAGGGGGCATGTCCGTAGGCCGAGCCCTGCAAACGGACACACCCCCAGAAGAGTAAAAGTCCCGAAAGTAAACCCCCATGACAGAGTCCGTGTAAATGTGAATAAACACAACACAACACATGCCCCCACAGATTATGAACATAAATATATAAATGAACATGTTAAATTTTTTTTTAAATTGTAAAGATGTTTGCCCGTGAGGGTGCTCGTTTGCGCGGGCGTGCCCGTAGCTTAGCCACAGTTAGCAGTCAGTGGAAAAGCATATAAGAACTACATATGCAAAGTAAGCCAAGAAGCAATAGTGTAGCGGTAGAGACATCAACTGAAGAGCAGGCAGTCATGGTTCGAGTCCCCCCAACATCAATTTTTATTTTAAGTGAAATAAGCATGAAACAAGTCCCTGACATATATGTACACATATAAAATTATATTTTATGTAAAATGTAATGAAATGGGCCATTTATTTTGAAGAAATGTGAGATAACAAAATAATAAAAAATGCCAGATGTGCCTATAGCTGAGCTACAGTTTAACAAGTTGAGTGCATCTGCCCGTAGGTGAGCAGTGGTTTAACAGGTGTAAAATGAGTGCCCGTAGGTGAGCAGTGGTTTAACAGGTGTAAAATGAGTGCTCGTAGGTGAGCAGTGGTTTAGCACGCTGAAACTGTGTGCCCCTAGCTGAGCTGAGTGTAACATGCGTGCTGACAGCCAAATGAAGCGTAAACCAGCGTAACCCGTTTGTGCGGAGCTGCGCACTGCGCCAACAAGCTGACCGACAGGCAACGGTGAGCAAGCTGTAACAAAACTGCCTTTACACAGACACACCTCGTAGCCTGTGTAGACAGTCATAAAATATAAAAAGCAGTGGCCAGGTTCGAACCCAGGATATCATGCACCATAATCAAGGTGGCTGCAGTTAGAAATGCAGTAATAGCAAATATATAGGAATGAATAGAAAGAGGAGCATGCCAAAGCCGGTTTTGTGAAGCTGATACAATTCCAAAATGGCCAATCACAGATAGGTGTGGGAAAAACAGCATATATAAGCCCCATAGGCGGGAATACACAGCATAACCAATTGTAGAACCAACTTGCAGCCAGAATGTCAGGTGTAGGTGAGGGTAGTTGCTTTCGAGCACAGAGGTGGGGCATTGAGGAGTCCAAATATATGGTTTGGCTCCTTGTCCACAATCATGAGGCCCAACTCATGCAGGGCCAGGTCCTGTGGGGAGCATATAGGGCTGAGGAATGGGACCGGTTGGCTCATGATCTTACCAGTGCCACAGGGATACCAAGGACTGGTGAGCAGGTCCGTCACCATCATGCGGACCTGAAGAGACGGAAGCAGGACCAACTGAACCGTTGGATCCAGGAGGCCCGGCAAATGCCCAACACCCCACTACTGAGTAAGTTACATCTAATTATTTATTTAAGAAATTAACCTAGCTGATGTTATGGAGATGTGTATTCCAATATTACTTTATTTATATTACAGCTGCAGGTGTCCGTTCTGTGAACCGTAGAGCCCATGGTGATAGGCTGTTGCGGTTGTGCCACCAGGCAGGTCAGTAATCCTCTCCCTGTAACTGTAAATAAATATAAAAGTATGACAGTTAGCAAAAGAGTGCAGTGTAGTCACTAAGTAATAAAATGTGCAAGTAACAGTGTAAGAGGGTTTGCAATATTGCTTGATTACAAAAGTGTGATGCAGTCTGTAATCCAAACAGAAAAATGAAAAAGTCTGAAATAAAGTCTGAAATAAAGATGTCCCACTTGTAATATAATAGTACATAACCTGCAGCAGGTTAAAAAGTACAGCTGCAGAAGCTGAGTAAAACACATGTGTGAAATATATCCCTGTTGAAATACAGAAACATGACAGAAGTGAGACTGTTGGAAAGGATTGTAATAACTACAGGTAAAACATGTCAATAAAGCCTAGAATTAAGTACCATCCTGAACTGTAAAAATAAAACAAGTGAGAGAGTGTGAGAAAGAGTTATGAATCCACCAATAAAGTAGTAATAACCCCTGAATAAAGTATACTGCAGTCAGTACAGAATGAAATGAATGTGACAAGTAGAACCAAACTGCGAAATGTGTTCAAAGTGTTGCTGCAGCTGGAATGTGTATCCCAAAATCTGGATATGTTGCTCTCAGTCTGCAATATGCAGATAGTATGGTAGTCTGAAATACCAAACATCCAGAGTTGTCTATAGCTATATAAAGCAAATGTAGCAGGATGATGCAGCTGAAAAGAGCCAGATATGAATGTGTATGAATAAAAATGAAAATGTATATTGATGTAGCAGTAACATTCCTATCACCAACTTGAAGTAGTTATCACATAGGAAACTGTAGGTAGAACTGTAGTGTGTATATATCTGCAACTATTAGAAATGTACAGCATATGTATTGGTGTTTGAAGGTGTTAATTAAATTTTCTTCACCCTACCCTATAACCACATATAATCCATTCCACGTAAAATTGGTATGTGCAATCACAATTAACACCCCTGGACATTTGTCCTGTTGGGTCATACATATTTGCATGTACGTTGATGCATCTGCCCTGTTCATACATCCAAACCTGATGGCCTGTTGCCAACAATCAACCCTGCATGTTGTTAGACTGTGTATTGCTGTTCAAAATATGCATGTGTTATGCTTGCTGTTCAATGGTTTGAATATCTGGGTGTTTGGTTAATGGGAATACTAATGCATGCTGTTACAACTAATTGTGAATGCTATTGTATGTTACTAACCAAAACTGTCATGACATAATGCAAAATATAGGACGACAGGGAAGGGGGGGGGGCTTCCAGCGGACCCACCTCTCCCACCTCAGCTGGCGAGTGCACCTGGCAGTAGTGCCCAGTCCGGACCCTCCTCCAGTGGCCCTGTGCCACCTGTGGGTGGAAGCGCTGCAGGGGATGGGGCTCATCCCCCCTCTGCAAGTGTGGCTGGAGGAGAGCAACCACTCACCCTCCATAGTGTCCAGACTGTAGTGCGTAGGGAGATCCAGGAAGCTGTTCTTTGGCCCCTACGCCAGCTTGAGGCACAGGTGGCACAACTAATGGGCGTGCCTGCTGCCCGGCCTATACAGCCTCCAGCACAGCCCCATCCTGGGCTGTGAAGGCACAGTGGCAACTGCCCATGGGTGGGGATATCAGTTCCACTGATACCATCTGTGGGCTCATGGGCTCTAGATATCCAAACATCCGCCCCCGTCAATTGTGTAACCCCCCCACATGTGTCATACACCGCCTCTGTATGCGTCTTCTTTGTCTTGTCTGTTGACCTACCCAACCTACCACCCCAGCTATACCGACTTCCTGTACCTGACATACCACTCTCACCTGAAAAAAAAAAAAAAAGGGGCATTCTGTACCCACAAAAAAATTACGCCCCATACATAGCTGCCCATTTCGCACACATGTCTGCTGGACATGGAAACTGTCAATTACAATTGGCTGTACAACAAGTATTATTGTTGTCCTCACACCTCTCTCAGGGGTGGAAGGTTTCAAATGTCACACCAAATTACAAACATATGCACAGCTGTTGCTGATTAAGAAATGGGCAGCTATGGGCCTTACCTACATCCCTCCTGCAAAACCCGAGCTTGTTTCCCTACTGTCTTACCCTCTTTGTGACCCCTTTTTCACCACTTTCCTGTTTCCCCATTTTCATTTCTTTCAAAGAAAAATAGCGCGGGTGTGCACGAGAGTAAGCACTTTTAAGTGGTTGTAAGCGGGTGTGCGCAGAGCTGAACGCCAGTGCGCATGCATGAGCTCTGCACAAACCAGCGCTAACCCGGTTACAACTAGTTAAAAGTGCCTTAGTCACTCTGAATTACTAGTCCTGTAGTCTGCTCAAAATTAAAATAAAATCCCACTGTCAGTCCCAAACCCAGGACCTTGCAAACAGTAGTCTGCATGACTTAACATTAAGCCATGACTGTTATATATGAACATTGTGCTACAATAAATATATCATGTAATAGTAGGAATGAATGCAAATGGAATATAGGATGTGTAGTACACAAAGCATGTCATGTATATTTACTGTCAAATGTAGTGGATTTATAGAATAGTAGTGTGTGAACAGAAACAGCCATGCTAGTTGGTAGCTAGTAGGTAATAATGTGACTGTAGCACCTTGCAAGCCACACACATACTCACAGCAGGATAATCACTGCCCATACCCCACAACCTCTTACAGGAACACATCCGGACTAAGTAATAAAAAATGTGGAGCGAAGGGCCAAAAACAGGGACACATTCCAAATAATGCTACAACAAACTTAGACAGTTCAGAGAGTAACAGGTTCTGCATTTTGTTGGATGTTTGGAAGGGTATGAAGTCTGAAACTTAAATGTCTGTCACTATAGTCTGACTTGAGCCCACAGTGATTTGCCAGAAAAAGCTGTTTATGAGATATTGACCAAAATATGAGGCAAAAATGTGGGCAACCTGCAAATATCTGTACACTTGAGAGGTCTGACACTGCCATATTTGAATAGTTAAGAGCCTAGACATAGCAACAGTGACTGAGTTACAGGGATGCCCCACAGACTCCCTGTGAAATGTACAAACAGTAGGCAGAAAGGTGTTATAGCACATGCAATGGTAACTATGAAGTACTGAAAGTATGCACCACTTGCACTGCAGAGATAGTGTAGTAATACATATGCTCATGCTATCCCACAGTCACAACTGCAGAATACCAGAAAATTTAATGGGTGTACCCCACTGATATGTACCATTCCATGAGGTAGATAAAAGATGCACCTGAGAGTCTCTGGGGCCTGCTCAGCAGCATACTCAAATACCCTAATAGATGTCAAGGCCCACAACATGGCCAGACCACACTGCATGCAGCAACACCCTAGCAGATATAGCAAGCATTCCAAGGTGTGAATGTACATGGAAAATAGGAAAGCCACAGCAACACACTACAGTCAAGACACCTAGCAGGCATACAAGTAGTGAATGTAAAGGGCAAATATTGAAGCCATAGCAACAAAGTGCAAGAGCCACTGCTATACACCAGTTACACCACATGTCCCACAGAAAAGCACACACACCCACATTAACAGTAGTAGTAGTCTTAGGTGTCAGTGTACATACACACTTAGTACAGGAAACTGGAGAAATGAATGGAGAAATGTTAATCTACAACACAGCTGGAAATATGAGAGAGATACTAACCTTTACACTCACAGAACAGTGTCCACAGCATACCAGCATGGTCCCTGCCCTTAAAATCTGAAAGGGCTATGCCTATCTCACATACCTTTTTATAGCACTGTCCTGAAATCACAGTGAGAACTGCAATCAGTACACAACTGGCTGCATGCAATTAGCAAATGCTGGCTAACAATTGGTGCAGAGGCCATCACATGGACATATGCAGATACCTACAAAAGCATGCTGTACTCCCAGTCCACACATGCAATACTTTCATTGCACCCTGTGGAGGTAGGGAGAGACAGACAGAGAGAGAGAGAGAGAGAGAGAAAAATGAACATACACAAACAAAACCAGTCAGCAACAACCACTTGAAAGCTGACAACTGGCAAGTGGAGCAGCAGGACACAAAACCAGATGGCAACACAAGCAGCTGTGACAAACACAGGTAGTGTAAAGTAATACTATAAAAGTCTACATACTGTGAACCCTCCATATGTGTCACTGGTCTGCATCCATATGTATATGAAGATGTGCATAGGGCAGGGGACATACAGCAACTATCAGTGAAGGCTGTACATACATATGTATGTGAGAGCATCTATGTGCACATATCAATGTAGGTTGAATGTAGGCTGTAGTGCAATGTACAAAGTAGGTTTCACAGTTATGTATGTTTAGCAGTATGTTAGTGTGTGTATACAGTTTTGTAAACAAACAAGTTGATATACCTATCTATCATATGGATACGTATGTATGTCAATATATGTATGTATATATATATATATATATATATATATATATATATATATATATATATATAATATGCATATATGTATACACACATAGAGAGGGATGTAGGAATACATAGACAGATGTAGATAGAATATGTACAAACATATATATGTAATACACACATACAGATACAGATATATGTAGATGCATATACATAGACAGACAGATCTGACTATCTACAGGTATGACTGTATATGACGATCTCACACTCCCCCTGTCCCACCCCCCTCTGTCACTCTCACCACCTCTCTGTCACACCCCCCCGTCTCTCCATATCTATAACAATATATGTACATCAATATATATATATATATGTGTATATGTATACAGACACATATATATATATATATATATATATATATATATATATATATATAGAGAGAGAGAGAGAGAGATGTATATATATTCTGAGTGAGGCACATGTGTACAGATGTATTGCAACAGGTGCCTGGTGACAAAGGCATGGAGTGAACACCAGTGTCAAAAGTGGAGTACCATACCACATTTCAAATCACCTACACCAGTAACCACCAGATATGTGATTGGCTGCCCACCACTGCATGTGTCAGGGGTGAACAGGGTCATAAATGTGTACAATAGTCCCCCCAATGATATTCATAGTGGCACACTATTCCTGGAATATCTGCACATGGTATGTGTCAGCAGACATGGTGTGTCAGCTATGGACATGTAGGTCAGTGTACCCCTCCACACCACACAATGGCTGCCACAGTATGTACCTCCCATGACAGCTATAGATATGGAGAAGGACACATTGACATGTACAACACTGTGACAATGCTCTCAAACACATTACCAATGCACAGTGACTGACAACACCACAGAGTACACACATACTACCCACATAGAGGTTACCACTCCTGGATTTACATACTTAAGTCACACTCATGACAGATGTCCAACAACCATAGTAACACCTCACACCATCCACGACCTAAATGACTGCTGTGTGGCGTCCATGACACTGCAGTAGAGAGCACATGGTGGAGGTACAGGTTCCTACCCACAGATAAGACATACCCTGCAATAAATCACGCAGCGTTAAGAAGCAAGACTCCCCATGAGTACATGTCACACATACCCCTGCTGAATGTTAGTCAGATAGGTAATATGCCATATGAGTCACCCTGTGTAACTGTTTGACAGGCGCAGGTACCATCACATCACATGTGTCACAATGGTCAGGGTAGCAGAACAGTATGCTGCTGTAGTCCCAGGGGAAATAGCATATTGTATTGTATTGTATTGTAGTGCATTGTATTGTGTTGCATTGTATTGGTATGTAGAGGTGCCTCCTTCGTGGAGTGGAACCACTACTGCTGTACGCCAGTGTACAGGTACATATCCTGTAGTCAGGCTAGTGTTACATAGCACTTCTATATGTGTGTTTAGCTCCTCTTGGAGTTCATGTAGCATGCAACCGGGGATACCATCAGGTCACATTCATGTTGTGTTTTCTGCTTTTCTGAGGGCGGCTCTCACCTGGACATCTGTCATGACAGGGAGATTACAGTCAGCTGAGATAAGTATGTCTTATTTTGGGGGAGAGGGAGTGGGGAAACCTGCACTGAACCTGTCTGCCACAATGTTGCTAATATCTGTGGGTTCAGTGAATTATTAGTTGTTGTGTATTAACTATGAGCATATTGGAGGGTTTCTGACCAGGTTGCTAACATAACTGAAGAAGGCCTTGTGGTTATCTGTAGGGTCCCTGTTGATTTCCCTCTCAGAGTTGCCCATGGATGTTTGTATGAGAGAAAATAGCTCCTTACTAGTGCTGATCAGACATGCCTTCCCTTTATGGAATTATGCTCTGTCTTGCAGTAGCTTCCATCTTTTGTTATACAATCTGTCTATGGCTGGGGTCCACCAGACAGGATGCTGTCCCTTTGTGGAGAGTGTCTTGGTCTTATATGGGATTGCATGATCCATGCATTCTTGGAGATGTCCGTAGAAATCATTTGTGAAGGGGTCAGCATTGTGGGTTGTGTCTTCCACTGGCCCAGTGGGCTTAAAGGATACCATGTCAGTGTTACAAAGTGTAAAGTTTACATTTGAAATGTTATTCACTGTAGTCATTTGTGCTGGTGGTGGAGGTGGGATTTGTATATCCAGGGCAATTAGTTTGTGGTCAGCTCACAGTAGTTGATGATGTACCCCATATCATACCCCGATACAAACCCCCAGAGTGAGGAGGTGCTTTGGACCTGAATCAGTGTTCTGACTGCTGGGGTTTGGTAGTATGTCGTATGGAGTGTGCCAGGTACTGTTGCACAGTTGTTGGCTGAGCACTGATACCTGACCATTTACATGTGTATCCACCAATAGACAGACAGATGCTATATATGTGAGATATGTTGTATCACAACAGTCGAGTAGCATGTGTAGTATGTGTGCCAAATTCTGCTGACATATTTTGCTGATATCATGTTATTTCCTTTTTCAGGACCATGGTTCATCAGCGCAATCTAGCGTACTCTGCAGCTGAGGATGAAGAGATACACCAGAGCCTAGTGCGGGATTATGCAATACTCTTTTCCCACACCAGCCAGAATCAGCAGGAGAGGGCTGCACTGTGGCAAGACCTGGTCCGTCGGGTAAATGACATAGGCACTCATAATAGGACATATGAGCAGGTACGACATCACTGCAGTGATTTAATCAGAAATGTCCATCAGCGTGCGCCGGATATCCACAGGCAACAGGTTACCACAGGTGGTGGGGTGGCTACACATCCCCCACTCACCAGACTGGAGGGACTACTCATAAGTGTTGTGGCTCCAGCCCGCCAACAACAACAACAACAGCAGCAGACCTGCATTATGATGGAGGCTGGAGCCACGCAGCAGCAAGACTACGAGCATGCAGGTAATATGCCATATGTATAGTTGACTGTTGTGTACACTGGTAGTTAATGCATGTGTGAGGTGTGTCCTTGGTTTGTAGCTGTCATCATAGTATTTAATGTGCAAGTGTGATATTCTCAATATCAGCAGCTGAGCTGTGAAAGGCGACTGTTGTACTACTGACCTGTATCATACTCAGTAACAATGGCACAGTTGTGCCCACTGACATTAATTTCCTCACTTCTGCAGGTCCCTCTGGTGTAACAGCAAGGCAGCCTATCCATGCTGGTGAGTGTGTATTAACAATACCTTTAATAGTCTTGATAGTTATAGTAATATTAGGCTCACTGAGTAGTGCTCTGTGTATGCATGCAGGTGTGTCTGTGTCTGTGAGTTGATATCTTGCATACTGAGTAGTGTGCAAGTGTGCAACTGTGTGCATGTGTGCAACTGTGTGCATGTGTGCATGTGTGCATGTGTGCACCTGTGCATGTGTGCATATGTGCATGTGTGCATGTGTGCACCTGTGCATGTGTGCACCTGTGCATGGGTGCACCTGTGCATGTGTGCACCTGTGCACCTGTGCATGTGTGCATGTGTGCACCTGTGCATGTGTGCATGTGTGCATGTGTGCATGTGTGGATGTGTGCACCTGTGCATATGTGCATGTGTGCATCCCTGGTAACATTGTGTAGACATTGTAAACTGTGTTTCCTGTTTCCCTCCCACAGGTTCTGGTGCTGCTCTGGTGTCATGCAGCAGGGAACCTGAATCAGGTGCCATGGGTACTGATAATGATGACATCTGTGTAATGGCACAGGAAGGTATGCCTGGGTCCGTCATTGGTCAGCCAATTGACAGTACACAGCTGTCAACCCCATCAATGTGCACAGTTATCCTGCCAATACACCCTTTGTCACAAATGTCCCTAGGTGATGGACAGGATACAGTGGGCATTGACCAGGGTAATGTGGTATCTGTGGCACATGCTTCCCCACACAGCAACCATGGGCATGGCCCTGAGATGGTACCACACAGACAGATGTCCAGGGGTTCTCGTGGTAGCGTCCGTGGGTGTACTGCCCCTGTCAGACGTGCCCACAGAGGTCTTACAACCTCAGCTAGTTTCGGGCTGTCATGCAGGCACAGTCACGTATGGAACGGTAAACCAGACAGGGTCTGAGGGAGCTGACAGCATGTCGCACAGCCATGACTGACAGTATGCATGACATTGCAGCTGCCATCCGTAATTTCACCGATGTCATAGACAGACATTGTGGGGACATATTAGACCGGTTCCACAACTACATGTCCATGAGCCAGGGCGATAGTGGACAGTTGAGGTGTCGACGTGGGCATATGCCAGCAACAGAAGCAGCTGGCAGTCGTTGCGGATGACAACAGGGCCGCGGCCACCCCCATAGTGCCAGCAGCAGCCCCAGCAATGCTGGGTCTGTGCTGTCAGCAGACCGCCCCAGGAGACCACGTGCACATGGCTCTGGACAGGCCCAACAGGGATCTGTGTCCAGTCAACGTACACCTGCTTCTGATGACAGTACCCAGTCTGGATTGGTACTGGATACTGTCCGTAGCACCTCTGCAAGGCACAGGTACCGTGTCTGTGGCCACAGACACTGATCTGTATGACCTGGCAGATACAGTCTGTGGCTGTCTACAAACACCAGTATATGGCAGCCATGAGGTGGAACTGTGTGCATCCATACACACATGCGAATTGACAACACCTAGGGCTACCGCATACATGCACACACTGTATCAATGTTGCCCCACCTTGTACTGCTGTCCCTCACCAACACACATACACATACATGTCAATTGGTGGTATCAGTGGCAGACTCAGGCATACCAAGTTCACACCCTGTGCATATGATGAAACTCTGCCACCTCCTGCAATCTGTAACATCAGTGCAGGTACAGGTTAACATGTTGCTGATGCACAGGGTGACTACATAGACGTGTAGTAATAGTATCATGTTGTTAACAGTACTGTGTGCTGATATAATTGTGGGTATATCCCAGCATGCCTGATGCAGTAAGGGTATGATTGTCTTGTACTGTTGTCTACACCCATGGTAAGCACCATAGTGCATCATCTGCACATGTTGGCACACTGGTGGTAAGGATGTCAACAGAAGGCTACATAGATAGGTAGCACAGGGGATAAGGTAATGAAAGCATTGATATGCAATGATGGACATGTAAACTGCAAGTGGCATGTTGCACACACTGGACTCTGCAATGTGGATGTTTGAGGATGTTGATATGTGTGCAGTACTACACGACTGGTACAGGACACACAGGAGCACCCTAGCATTGCAAGCTCACATCTCATACCATGCTAGACAGCCCCAACACACAAAACTAACTGTCACAGGAGGGAGAGTCCCCATACATGTCAGGGATACTGTGGTGGCAGGCCAGGTAGCATACATCCTACTAAGTATGGAACCACTGAGTGAAGGCTCAGTGTCTGTTATTTGACATGTGTATTACTGCAGGTATGAACACCTGGGTTTCCATCCAGTTATTGTACATCCTGACGGTACATGGTCTGTACACTTGTGTGCACTGAGACTGGACCCTAGCCATCTGACCTGTGTATTTCCATGTACATGTGTATAGTGCCTGCATATTTGCACTGTTACATACTGGAAGTGGTACAGCTTGTTTGTTGTACAATGAACTACATGCAGCCCTGCTTACTGTAGCTTTGTTTGCATGCATGTTTGCTTGCAGTTACCCTGGAACACTGATCCCACCTGCAAAGCAGAGTTAGAGAGCTTCTGTGGACTCCTAGTGACATCTGCATAGCTTACTATATGTATGTCCATGTCTCACTTGACAGAACATCACTGTTTGTCCTGTTCACATGTACGTTGCCTGTGACACATTGCATATGACTTACCTGGCATTTGTCCACGTGAGCAGTCATATATGCCAGTACTAAGTAATCACAGGCACTACACCCTAACATACTCACCTTCTGTTAAACCACCTTCTTCGCTAGGGATGGCTTGCACCTGTTACCCCTGGGCTTTCGGATATTGGCAAAGGCTCTTGCTACCCCCATAGTGCCTTTTTTAGGCAAGGCTCAAAAGACAAACCCACCTCCATAGGTATCACAAGAGATAAGAAACTAAGAGTAATGCTACTCAACGCCAGAAGTCTAAACCTCAAGATGCACACACTTGAAACTCTCCTTAGCATGGGGAACATCGATATCTGTGCAGTAACAGAAACCTGGTTCAGGGCTCCCGAGAGCACCCCAGCACTACCACGTTATACCTCATACCATGCTTTTTGGCCCCAAAACTTGGACCGAACTACAAAAGGAGGGGGAGTATCGATATTCATCAAAGATACCCACACCTCCAGGTTGATGGCAAAGCACGAAGCATCAGAGACTATCCATGTGCAACTAACAGTGGGTAAAACTGCCTTCCAGTTTATAGCCTGCTACAGACCACCTTCCCAAACCCAGGAACCCCACTCGGCCTTCCTGAGAACACTGGAAAATATGAAGGTCTCTCCAAACACCATTATATTGGGCGACTTCAACTACCCAAACATAGACTAGGAGCATTACTCTAGCTCCAACACCCTAGCCAAAAGGTTCCTAGAATTTATAAACTCAAATGCTATGGAACAACTTGTTACCACTCCCACAAGAGGGGAAAACATACTGGACCTGATCATCACCAACATGGGGACTCTATGCTCCAGACCAGAAGTGTATCCCTCACTGGTAAGATCAGACCATAAACTAATCTCACTGGATATTCACATCCCGACCCCAACCCCTGCCCAGGAAACCACAGTGAAAAACTTCTCTAAAGCAAATTTCACACTTCTCAAAACTGAGGTGGAATCCTTCAAAGCCCCCGGGCCTGTGGAAAATACGGCCCAGACCACAGAATCCTTTATAAATGCATTCTATGAACACAGTCAGGAATGCATGGATCATGCGATCCTAAATAAAACCAAAACCCAATCCTCTAAAAGCAGACGTCCTGTCTGGTGGACCACAGCCATAAACAAACTATACAATAGAAGGATGAAGCTACTAAATGATAGAGCAAAATCCCAAAAAGGGAAGGCATCACTGATCAGTATTAGCAAAAAACTACGGGCACTCATAAAATTGTCTAAGGCCAGCTTCGAGAGAAAAATTGCACAGGACACTAAGGATAATCACAAGGCTTTCTTTAGTTATGTTAGGAACCTGGGTGGTAATTCCCAGATATGCTCAGAATTAGTCCAAAATGAGAAAAAAATACAGCGAACCCACAGACATTGCCAACATCCTAGATGACAGGTTCAGCGCAAACTTCTCCCCCCCATCCACACCAAAAGGGAAAATATCTATCCCAGCAGAGTGCTGCCCCCCTGACATCTGAGATGCTCAGGTAAGAGCCGTCCTCTCCAAAGCAAAAAACACAGCATCAATGGGACCAGATGGTGTTCCAGGCTGTGTCCTACATGAACTCCAAGAAGAGCTAAACCCAAAGATAACACTACTGTTCAATCTCAGCCTTACTACAGGATATGTGCCCAAAGAGTGGCGTACAGCAACAGTGGTCCCTCATCATAATGGTGGTGCCTCAACGGATCCTGGAAACTATCGCCCCATAAGCCTGACTAGCTTGGTCTGCAAAGCTATGGAAAGGATCATCATGGACCTCATAAATAAAGATATTGGGGACCTACAGACACTAGATCCCACCCAGTCCGGCTTTGTTAAGGGCAGGTCCTGCCTCCTACACCTGGTTGATTTCTTTGAAACAGTCACCAAGGCCATTGACGAGGGGAAGGTGGTCCACACAGCCTACCTGGACCTCGCAAAAGCCTTCGATACAATACCCCACTCGGGCATTATAGATAAGCTCACCAGCTTAAATATAAACCCCTATGTCACTAGATGGATTGCAAACTGGCTCAAGGACAGAACCCACATGGTTAGAATTGCTGGAGCCATGTCAGACTCCAAACCAGTTACAAGTGGTGTCCCACAAGGCTCAGTCCTGGGACCTCTCTTGTTCGGTATATATTTCTTGGAGGTACAGGCCAACACGGAAGGACTGTGGCTGACCTAGTTCACAGATGACTGCAAACTGGGCACCATAATCGACTCTCCAGCCGACACAAGCATCCTCCAAAAGGGCCTCATAGAAACAGACAACTGGTGCCAGAGCCATGGCCTCAAGCTAAATCCCAAAAAGTGTATAGTCATCCCCTTTGGCAAAAACAAAGTGCCCACAAATTACCACATAGGTGGTAATCCATTAAGTACAGAAGAAGTAATTAGGGACCTGGGGACCCAAGTTGATAGCAATCTCTCATTTGACAACCACATGGCCAAAGTGGTTAGAAAAACATTTTATATAGCCCACCTAATCATGAAGGGATTCACATGTAGATCAGGGGAGGTCATCGTGCCTCTTTACTCATCCCTCATCAGGCCTATAATTGAGTACCATGCCCTTTTTGGATGTACCTTACCAGACACCTGCAGCAACTGGAAAGACCCCAAAAGTACCTCACCAAGAGGATCAAAGGGCTCAAACAGATGCCATATGCTGCCCGGTTAAAGAAACTCCAACTCTACTCAGTGGCATACCGCCTGTTCAGAGGCGATCTGTGCCTGATCTATAAAGCCATGTCCAACCCAGAATTAATGGACATGCTGCACCTCAGAAAATCCAAATCCCATCAAGCTACGCGCTCGAGAGACTTGAACCTCAGCACTGAAATAAATAGGACATGCTGGATGAACAGATTCATAACCAGAGGCTCCCTTCACTCTGGAATAAAATCCCAGTCCAGGTTAGGCAGAGTCCCTCATTGACTCTCTTCAAGAGGAATCTTGATGAGTGGATGGGAGAGTGTAGGTTTACCCCAGGTATCACTTCTGTGTCACTGTTAGACAGAGGCACAGTATACTAACCTCGAAAAAGGGCATAGCAAAATAAATTTAAAATGGGTGGCGAAAGCCAAACACATTCTAGCTAGGCTTATAAATGCCCTAGGGCAGATAGCCTAGTATGAACCTATGAACCTATGAACCTATGAACCTATGTACCTTGTGCCCCATTGGCCCTATGTGCTGTTAATCACCATGGCAATCACAATACTATGGTAGCATGTGCAAAGGTCACTTGTCAGTCACCTCTATGGTACAGTTGTGGAATATGTGGGTCATGTGGCAATGTCACAGCTCCCACATGTACACAGTCAACCCTCTCCCCTACACATGGACGTACAACACATGTATGAGATGCAACCACATAGCCAAACTGGGGACTAAGCACTCTGAACCCAGTACTGGCATAACCTGTCAGGTGGCATGAAATACTACAGTGACTACAATACAAGTCTGATGTAGACCTACACTGACAGCAATCCAAACACGTGAACACACTGGGCCATTCGTGGAGCCTCAGAATAGCATCCTGCCTGAGCAGCAGACACCTCTGCAGCTGGCACACAGGCATAAGTTAAGCCGGAACACAGCACGTGCAACACATAGCACACAAATCCTGTGTGCCAAAGTCACAGCCTGTACGGCTAGACAACACACCTGCTACAGCTGTGTTAGGTACCTTTATTGTCCGGTACAGTGAGGTCCCGCTCACCAGGCTGTACAAGGTGAAGGTCACAGTGATATGCCTGTGGGGCACTATGGTCCACCACATAACACAAGCATACAGGTCAGTCAGAGGCATGGACACATATGACTCAGTCATTGTCCATGCCACTATGGCTGACATGTGATGTACCTCCCTGGACTACATGATAGGGAACATGGAAGGGCTCTCTGAGCATGTGGCACAGGCTGGTATGACCCTGACCTTGGTTGGCATCATACCCTCACCAGGAATGCTGACGTATTACTGAATGCTGATGAATTACTGTAGCTACAACACCCTAGCTGAAAGGTTCCTAGCATGTAGTCACTGCATTGCTATGGAACAACTTGTTACCACTCCCACAACAGGTGAAAACATGCAGCACCTGTTCACCAACAACATGTAGACTATATGCCCCAGACCAGATGTGTATCCCTCGCTGCTAGGATGATACCATATACATCTCACACTGTACATACACATACCACATGCAGCACCCGCACATAAGACCACAGTCATAATGTTATCCAGTGCAAATACCATGTATTCACATGTGGCAGGTGTCAGACATGGGAACTATTGAAGGTCACAGGTACATATGTGTATTTGGCACACACATACATCATCTGTGTCCATTGCCATTACTGGTTTAATCAATGTCATGCATTATTGTGAACAACAACCCACACACATGGGCATTCTTTGTGATAAAAACACACGTGGCATGTGTGGAATTCAAAGCCATAACTAACTGTGCTATGACAGTAGTGAGAGACACAGTAGCAGAGCGTGCTATTTGCATTACTGGGAGATTTGCCCTCTTCTGCTGTACTTGTAGGGTGCTGACATCATCTCTGTGTAGAGATTGGAATATGCAGCAGCTGGTGTGTTGTACTGGTTGGCAAAAGGGTCAGTTTTCTCACACATGTAATTGCACACACCCTACTTCCACCCCCACACTTGCAGGATTCAGACCCCTACCTAACTATGTTATGACACTCAAGACGGACGCATTAGCAGAGCACACTATTTGCATTACTGGGAGGTTTCTCTTCTCTTGCTTTACTTATAGGGTGCTGACATCATCAGTGTTTAGAAAGAGGAATGTGCATCCTGTCATGTGTTCTCCTAGTTGCCAAAAGGGACATTTCCCTCACACAGAATTGCACACACACTAACCCCTCTCACCCAAACATGCACACTTGCAGGATTCAAACTCCTACTTAACTATGTCATGACACTTGAGACGGACGCATTAGCAGAGCGCACAATTTGCATTACTGGGAGGTTTCTCTTCTCCTGCTGTACTTATAGGGTACTGACATCATCAGTGTCTAGAAAGAGGAATGTGCATCCTGTAGTGTGTTCTCCTAGTTGCCAAGAGGGACATTTCTTTCATACAGAATTGCACACACACTAACCCCCCTCCACACACACTGAGCATTTGCAGGATTCAAACCCGTACTTAATTATGTCATGACAATTGAGATGGACACATTAGCAGAGCGCGCTATTCACATTACTGGGAGAGGTTTCCCTTCTCCTGCTGTACTTACAGGGTGCTGACATCATCAGTGTTTAGAAAGGGGAATGTGCATCCTGTAGTGTTTTTTCCCAGTTGCCAAAAGGGACATTTCCCTCACACAGACTTGCAGGATTCAAACCCCTACCTAACTATATTATAACACTTGAGTGAGACGCATTAGCATAGCGCACTATCCAAATTACTGGGCATTTGTTCTGCACCTGCAGTATTTATAGGGTGCTGACATTATTATTTATACAGAGGTATGTACATCTAGTACTACCTGTCAGGTGGGGGATAGCATATATATGCATTTGCAGCCACCTACTTCAGGGTCAGATATGCACATCGCAGTGGCAGGTTATGTTCTATATCATGCTTCGTGACCACAGGACCTGTAACACACAACGCAACCAGTTCGGACCACCCCACCCACATCCAGGACACACACTTTGCTTCCCTGGGAACAGTGCCAAGATATGCAGGTGTTCACATACACCATTCCAGTTGTTAACATCAGGTACAGGTATATTGTGTGTGGGAACTACTCAGGCCTCTACAACATTACCCTACAGCCACTACAATTTGTGAGTCCATGTGCTATGGCAGAACCACTCACCACAGCCACAAGGGGGAATACATATTGCACCTGACCATCTGCAACATGGGTACTCACTGTTCCACACCAGAGGTAGACCACCATTGTTGATATCTGACCATACCCAACTTTCCCTGGACATCCATATCCCATCCCCACCCCCAGGCAAGGTTGTCACTGCAAACAAATTGTATTTATCAAAAGCAGACTTTACACTTGTGAAGACTGGGGTGGAAGACTTCAAAGGACCCATGCTGGGGGGGGGGGTATACAGGCCACTCTGCATAATCCTTGACAATTGCATTCTATGAGCATGTGGAAGGTTTGCATTGATCATGCTATCCCAAATATACCCATGACTGCCCCACAACAGGACACCTGTCAGGTGTACACCAGCCAAATATGAGCTGTCCAACAGACGGAGTGAGCTAATACATTGCAGAGCAGTAGCCCACAGAGGGAGGACATCTCTGAACAGTACTGGCACGACACTTCAATCCCTCATAATCATCACAACAAAGTGTTGACAGTGAAATTGTCCAGACAATGCAGATAAGGCTCCCCTCAGTCTGTTATTGATGCCCACTTACTGTTAGAGGTCCTCACCAACTCTCTTCCAGCACACACCAACAACATGGATGTGGCTTAGCAAATTCAACCCCTGGGATCTCCACTGTGTCCCTGCTTGACAGAGGCACAGCACACTAGCCTCACACGGTGCCTTATGTGACCTACTTTACAGTGGCACAGTAGCCTACTGTACTGGGGAGGCAGACGCCAAGCACACTCTGGCTAAGCTGTCATTCCCTAGGGCAAACAGCCTAGTGTTGACCTCTACACCCATATGTTTAATTGTCAGATGCACAATATTTGTTGCTGATAGACTGTTTGCAGTTCTTTATTGCCATAGCATTCCCTGTTTCTATGAACAACTTGTGTATCTGTGGAAGATGTTTGAATATGAGAGGGATCCACTATATCACTTATGTCTCTGTAGTCATTTAACTGTGTGCACTGGGCAGATTGCTGTAATGTGGTTGGTTCCTGGAATTACACGTACAAATACCAGATATGTGTGGCCAACTGCTAAACTGGGATTTGGCCTAAGTGTGTGAGCATGCCCAATTCAGGCTTTCCATGGCATGTTGTCTGACATATGTCTCATTTATCAAAGTGTGCGAGCATGCCCAGTGTGAGCTTTCCATATGTTGAACTCTGCAGCCCACCACATTTGTGGATGAGTGTGAACTTCAACAATATCTCACGTTTATGGTTGTGTGTTGTGTGTCATGTTGTGTAGTTACTGTCCAACTGCTTTGTGTCTGAACACAACAGGGATTATACTGTGCCTGCAGGGTTTGCATGGGATACTTTGCATACAGTTGTCAACATCCTTTCTTACTGACCTAACACTGGAGTACCGTATAGTGTACTGGTTCACTACTTTCACTGTGGTGGACAGTATCCTGGGCTTTAGTCGTATCACTGCTTTACATTTTCATAGTGAGCACAACAGCCTGGTTAGGGGCCAGTTGTGCACATCTGACCATGTAGCATTATGTTCAGATATGAACTACTTAAACCAGGCTTGTCCAACATTGGTAGTGTATTCCACAACATAGGTGTACATTGGCAAACACTAGCGATGTGCCCTAGGCCATTTCTAATGCTAGTCAGAGAGTGTGTTTGTCCTTCGACACACATTGTAAGTGGAGTTTGCCATGCCATATGTCATGGTTAGTATACTGTGCCTCCGTCTACCCGTGACATAACAGTGATACCCAGGGTAAACCTAACATCTCCCATCCACTCATCAAGATTCCTCTTGAGGAGAGTCGATGAGTGACTCTCTGGCTAACCTGTACTGGGAGTTTACTCAAGAGTGGGAGTGGCTTCCGTGTTATGGATCATTCAGTACAGCTTGCCCTATGTATGTCAGTGCTGGGGTTCAGGTCTCTCATGTGCATAGCTCACTGCCATTCAGATTGTACAAGGTGCAGCATGCTCATTGATTCCAGCTTGGACATGGCTTTATACATCAGGCACAGCTTGCCTCTGGGTGGGCAGTATGTCAGTGTGTGGAGCTGCAGTTTGTTTAATCAGGCAACACATGGCATCTGTTCAAGCTCTTTGATACTCCTGGTGAGGTACTTTTGGGGACTTTACAGTTGATGGAGGTGTCTGCTGAGGTACATCCCACAGGGGCTATTGTAGTCAATTGTAACGCTGATGAAGGATGACTGCAGAGCCACAATGACCTCCCCTTATCTAGATCTGACAACCTTCATGATTAGGTGGGTATATGGTATGTTTCTGTAACCACTACATCCACATGCTTGTCCAATGCAGGATATCTATCAACTTGTGTCCCCAGGTCTCTCATTACATGTTACGTACTTAATGGGTTAACATCTATGTGGTAATTGGTGGGCACTTACTGAATATCCACAGGGGTTGACTATACACTTTTCTGCAATTGGCTTGCTGACATGGCTATGGCACCAGTTGTATGTTTCTATGTGGCCCTTTTGTGGGATGCTTGTGTCAGCTGGAGGGTCAGATATGGTGGCCAGTTTGTTGTCCTCTGCAAACATGTTCAGACACAGTCTTTCCATGTTGGCCTGTACCTATGGGACATATATACCAAACGAGGGAGGTCCCAGGACCAAGCCTTGTGGGATACCAGTTATATCTGGTTTGTAGTCTGACATGGCTACCGCATGTCTGACCATGTCAGTTCTGTCCTTGGTCTGGTTTATATTTAAGCTGGTGAGCTTATCTATAATTAACATGTGGGGTATTGTATGGAAGACTTTGCAAGGTCCAGCTACGCTGTGTGGACCACATTGCCCTCATCAATGACCTTAATGACTGTTTCAAATGAGTCAAACATGTTAAAGGGGCAGGATCTGCACTTAAGAAAGCCACACTGGGTAGGGTCCGGTGTCAATAGGTCCCCAATATCTTTATGTCTGCGGTACATGCTGATCCTTTCCATAGCTGTGCAGACCAAGCTTGTCAGGATTCTGGGGTGGTAGTTTGCAGTATCCATTCAGGCAACACCTTTGTTGAGAAGGACCACTGTTGTTGTACACTGCTCTTTGGGTACATATCCTGTGGTAAGGCTGACATTGAGCAGTAGTGTGATTTGGCATTCCATTCTTCTTGGAGTCCATGTTGGACTCAGCCCAGGACACCATCTCATACCATTGCTGCTGTTTGTTTTGCTTTGTAGATGTTGGCTGTTATCTCAGCATCTGCAATGTCAGGAGGCCAGCAGTCTGCTGGGATAGATATTTTGCATTCTGGGGGGGGTTGCACTGCACCTGTCAGGTTGGATGTTGGCAATATGTGTGTGTGTTTGGTATGTTGTTTGTAATATTTGTGTGATTCAGAGGATATCTGTGAATTCCCAACAAGGTTCCTACCATCAGTTAAGAAAGCCTTGTGATTATCCTTAGTGTCCTGTACAATTTGTATCTTCATAGGTTCATAGGTTCATACTAGGCTATCTTGATAAAGCCTGACATTGACTCAGGCGAAAGCGCTTGATTTGATTTCACTTATTTGTTTATTTTTTGTCATTCTATAAGTTCTAATAAAAGGTTTTTAATTGAAGGAATTTGGAGGATTATTTAGTCGGATACATTCTACTGTGGATTTTTTCTTGATTATTCATACTAGGCTATCCACCCTAGGGCATTTATAAGACTAGCCAGAGTGGGTGTGGCTTTCGCCACCCCTTGCTATGTGACTATTATGGCCATTTATGATTTACTTTACTGTGCCTCTGTCTGGACGTGACACAGTGAAGACCCCCAGTGTACATCTACAATCATCCATCCACTTGGCAAGATTCCTGTTGAAGAGTGTCAGTGAGGGGCTCTGCCTAACATGGAGTGGGATTCTGTTCCAGGGTGTAGGGAGCCACTGGGTTATGTATCTGTCCCTCCAGCACATCCTATTTCATTATGTGTTGAGGTTGACATCTCTCACTCTCACAGCTCCGATGGCTTTGGGTTTTCTGGGGTGGAGCATGTCCATTACTCCTGTGTTGGACATGGTCTTGTACAACAGGCATACAATGCCTCTGTGTAGGCAGTATGTGACTGCATTCAGCTGGGGTGTCTACAGCCAGGTAGCATATGACATATATTTGAGACCCTTTATCCTCTTGGTGAGGTACCTTTGAGGTCTTTCTAACTGCTGCAGGTGTCAGGTAAGGTACATCCCAAATGAGGCATTGTACTAGATTATGGGTCTGATAAGAGAACAGTATAGGGGCACAATGACCTCTGTTGACGTAGATGTGAATCCTTTCATGATACGGTGTCCAATATAGACAGTCTTCCTAGCCACGTTGGCAATGTGAGTGTCACATAACAGGTTACTGTCCACTTGTGTCCCTAGGTCCCTGATTACTCCTTCCATACATAATGGTTTACCACCTATGTGGTAATTTGTGAGTACCTTGTTTGGTATTTGGTGAGACATTCATACTGTCCAGTGTCTTCAGGACAGCTGGGTGGGGTTCCTGTGTGTGAGAGTGTGGTCTGTAGCATGCTACAGACTGTACAGCAGTTTTGCCTACTGTTAGTTGCACATGGGTGGTCTCCGATGCTTCGTGCATTGTCAGCTACCTGGACGTATGGGTGTCTGTGCTGAATATGGATACTCCCCCTCCTTTTATGTTTTGGTCCAGGTTTTGGGGCCATAACGCATGATATGAGGTATAACCTGGTAGTGCTGATGTGCTGTCAGGAGGCTTGCTGCAGGTTTCTGTCACTTCACGGACATCAATGTTCTCCATACTGGGGAGGGCCTCAGGAGCATGCATATTGAGGTTTACACGTCTGGCATTGGTCAGCATTACCCTTATGTTTCTTTCCACTTATGTTTTCTAGGGTGGTGGGTTAGTCTTTTCAGCCTTGCCTACGAAAGGCTCTATGGAGGTGGCAAAAGCCTTATCCAATATCCAGATGCCCAGGGGTAACAGGTGCGAGCCATCCCTGGAACAGCAGCGTGGCTTGTCAAGCATGACATCCCAAGCAGACAGACATTGGATCCCCTTGGAATGACACCAGTAATTGTGCCACTTGTTAAAGCTGATCATTCTGTGTTTGTACTGTGGCATCATTCTTGGTGAGGGTAGGATGCTGCAAACGTTCAGTGTCATACCGGCCTGGACTACATAATCGGAGAGCTCATCTATGTCTCTTTTCATGTAGTCAGCGGAGGTACATCTCAGGTCATTCACGCCAGCATGGACAATGACTGCATCATATTTCTACTTGCTTTGGGGTGACCTGCGTATTTGTGTTATGTGGCATATTGTAGCAGCCTACAGGCAGCTTACTGTACCCTTTCCCTTGTTCAGTCTGGTGAGCTGGACAGCAGTGTGTCTGACTATGGAGTCACCTATTACATCTGTATCAGGCATGTTGTTTCTCCTTCTGGCCTGTGACTGTTTGGCACACCAGCTTTGTGTACTATGTGTTGCATGTGCTATGTTTGGAGGTTGTGTTTGCATGGGTGTCTGCTTTGGAGGCCTCTGTTGGTGTGGTGTGTTTGTAATTAGGGCCTCTGGGAATGTTTTTCTGTGTTTATGTCTTTGGTTTGCAGTTGTGATAGGTCTATGTGGGACTGGGTTTGTGGTGTGGCAGATGGGTTACGCTGGTTTATGTTTCATTTGGCTGTCAGCATGCATATTACGCTCAGCTCAGCTAAGGGCACACAGTTTCAATGTGTTAAACCACTGCTCACCTATGAGCACTCATTCTACACCTGTTAAACCACTGCTCACCTACAGGCACTCATTCTACACCTGTTAAACCACTGCACCTATGGGCACTCATTCTACACCTGTTAAACCACTGCTCACCTACGGGCAGATGCACTCAACTTGTTAGACTGTAGCTCAGCTATAGGCACAGCTGGCATCTTTTATTATTTTGTTATCTCACATTTCTTCAAAATAAATGGCCCATTTCATTACATTTTACATAAAATATAATTTTATATGTGTACATATATGTCAGGGACTTGTTTCGTGCTTATTTCACTAAAAATAAAAATTGATGTTGGGGGGGGGGGGCTTGAACCATGACTGCCTGTTCTTCAGTCGATGTCTCTACCGCTACGCTATTGCATCTTGGTTTACTTTGCATATGTAGTTCTTATATGCTTTTCCACTGACTGCTAACTGTGGCTAAGCGACGGGCATGCCCACGCAAACAAGCACACTCACGGGCAAACATCTTTACAACTTAAAAAAATATATAACATGTTCATTTATATAATTTTATGTTCATAGTCTGTGGGGGCATGTGTTGTGTTGTGTGTTTATTCACATTTCCATGGACTCTGTCATGGGGGTTTACTTTTGGCACTTTTACTCTTCTGGGGGCGTGTCCGTTTGCAGGGCTCGGCCTATGGACATGCCCCCCCACTGTCTTCCACGGACCTTGTAAGCCTTAGGTGTGATTCAGCATGCCCTCATGCATATGCATGACATGCTGACATCACACCGTTTAACTGCAGCCTCCGTGTAAGCCTTGCAGCTCTTACACGGAGGCTTCGTGAATCCTGCCCATTGTAAAAGAGACAGCTGAAAAATGATAAAATATCAGAACTGGGCCCAAAATTAAAACATATAAAACATATAAAAAAGTTATGTGACATTAAAATACAATCATTATAAATATAAGTAGTCAATTATAGACAGCAAGTTAGAAGTTTAGTGTCTTTAATTCTAAAATAGTGTTAACATAAATACTTTAATCCTGTTGTCTGAGTGACATTTAATAACCACCAATGCAATTCATGGTATTCCAGCCTTTTCTCCCAACCTCCACCACTCTTGAAAATCTGCACCTTTTGCAAAATAAAAAGCAAGAACTTCTCAGACCCTAGGGTCAGATGAATATATTTTTGTTAAAAGTATCGTATAATTAAAGGCACTAAACATGTAACTTATATATATATATATATATATATATATATATTTGTGTTTTTAATTTTTACAGGCATGTTCTGATATTTTAGCATTTTTGAGGTCACTGTCTCTTTAAGAATGGCTTAACTAATTAAACCAAAATGGAGTGAGTGTATGTAGTTCTGATGAAGATCTTGACAGAGTAGAACAAGAGCACATAGCTTTTGTGATTTGTTTATTTATTTGCAATAAATTTCCACCAGATACAAATTCAAATTGGTTCTTGGAAGGCACAATCACAATGTGTTTTGGACTGGACAATTGTCGGGGTTTATAAGAGCAAAATGTAAAAGTTGTCACATATTACAAAAAATTGCAAAATAAAGAACAACTGGATTTGGAAACCAAAATACAACTACTGGACCAGGAGTTGATGAGGAACTATACTGAACAGACAGAAACTGAGTTGTTAAGATGTCAGAAAGAGCTGTTTCTTTTGCATAATAGAAAACTGACACTGTATGAACAAAGAAGTTTAGTTAAATATGCAAATCACATTCAAACTCCCTCGAAAGCGTTAGCCCGTATTATTAATCAGACAAAATCGACGCGATTAATTACTGAAATAAATCATAACAATACTTTATATACTGACAAGTCAGATATCATGAAGATTTTTGAATTAATTTTTAATCAGATGTATGGTGAGCAGCAAATACACGTTCAAGATAAAGATAGAAAAGATTTCTTACAGAAAATTAATTTTCCCAATATTGACAAAAACTCTCATGGAGAATTAATTGCACCGATTACAGTCGAGGAAGTCTTGGAGGCAATTAAGAAATTGAAGCCCCATAAAGCCCCAGGACCAGATGGTATGACCTCCGAATTCTATAAATCTTTTAGTGTGATTCTGAGCACTGTACTTTCACAGACTTTTAATTATATCATTTTGAATGGCAGCAATGATCCTCACTTTAATGCTTCAAGGACAATCCTGATATTGAAGGAGAATAGTGATCCCAAAAATCCAGACAATTACAGGCCTATATCACTGTTGAATATTGATATGAAAATCATGACATCTATTCTAGCTAGTAGACTGAAAAAAATAATAAATTTGATAATATCAGAGGAACAGGCGGGGTTTATAGATGGGAGACAGACTACGGACAATGCATTAACACTTCATACATTAATATCTTATGCGAAGTATAAAAATATGAACATTTATGCTTTAATAATTGATGCTCAAAAAGCATTCGATAGAGTTAATTTGGCATATTTGTTTGATATATTATCATATTTCAATATACCTCGTGTCTTTATTTCAATGTTAAGGAAGTTATATAATAATGCATACACTAGTTTATCTATAAATCATGAATGCTCCAAAAGGATTCAAATTAAAAATGGAACTCGACAGGGATGCCCATTATCTCCCATGTTATTTAATCTGTATTTGGAGCCTTTATTTCTACACATGAAGCAAAATGTTTTTTATAACTTTCCTGTACTTCTTGGGATAAAGGTTAGGATGGCCGCTTTTTCAGACGATCTAAATATATACAGTACCACACCGGTGTCGGATACGGAAAAAATACTAACAGCAATACAAAACTTTGAGAGAATTTCTAATTACAAACTAAATTTAAAAAAAAAAAAAAATATTCCCTTTAAAGACACCTACACCTTTTTCAATGCTACCATTGATAGGACAAGTAAGGACAGAAGAAAGAATAAAATATTTGGGGATTGATTTCTCAACTGAAAATAGAGAATTCTTTATTAATAATATTAAGGCAACTGGAGACCGAATAACATTGGATTTGAAAAGATGGAGTAAATTGAAGCTACCGATGATGGCAAGAGCAGCGATAATAAAAATGAATATTCTCCCCAGAATGCTTTATATTTTTAGAGCAGCACAACTCAAAATCACGAAAACATTCTTTAAGCAGTTTCAGATAGGATTGGGGAAATTTCTGTGGGAACCCAGAAAAACGAAAATATCATATGAGAAACTGATGGCTCCTAAAACTAGGGGGGGGGGGTTGGATTTACCGGATTTTGAGATGTATTATACAGTGATTCAGGCCAATAGGATTTTAAGGGTGTCTTACTTGGACAGTGATAATAGAAAATGGACACCCAAATGGGTGCTGCTAAATTCTAAACATATAAAAGGAACGGGAATTAATGTTAAAGCTGTACCATTTTTAAATAAACGAACACTGCGCAAATATGATTTAATGGAGCACATCAAGATATGGGCAATGGCAACTCAAACTCTGTTTGCCTCTTTAAACCTATTAAAATATATGATGATGTTACAACCATTTCATGGGAATCCTAACATGACTATTGGTAGTCAATTGATAGATTTAAAGAAATTTCCCTTTATTAAGGATTTATCTGTAAGTGATTTATACCCCTTCTTAGGAGTAGCGGTACAGGATATCTTAAAAGAGATGAATCTTCCCATTTCTTATTTAATTATAATGAGACAGATAAAAGATCTTGCCATAAATTATTTTAATAGCTCCGAAATCAAAGAAGAGGAACTAGTTATTTCTCGCCATCTGTGGGAAGCATTGCAACAAGACAGAAAATACATATCCTCAGCGTATAAAATGATAAAAGAGAGAAAATATAATAATCATATTCTTTTATCGAAATACTGGAAAGAGAAATTGGTATCCCTAGACGATAGTATAATAGTAGAGGTGTTTAACTTAACATTGAAATCCGTATCACTTCAAAAACTGGTCTTTACTCAACTGATGATATTTAACAATGCGTATTATACCCATCTCACTCTTCATAAATTTGATTCAAAAAATTCACCTAAATGTCCACAGTGTTTAGATCAGACAGCAGACCTGCTACACATGTTCTGGACTTGCAAGTGCATTTATAAATTGTGGAACTCATTAAAATTGCAGTTACAAAAAATGGGTTACCAAAACTCAACACTCACCTGGGAATTTTTAATTCTACATATTCCACCGGAGAATTTAGACAAATCAAAAAAGATCGTAATTATGAATATCAGTTTATTAATGAAATTATATATAGCCACAAATTGGTTGAACCCAGCATAGACATCGTGGCAAAAATTCAGGCTGATAGCGATCAAGCATATTTTAGCGCATAAATTATTCATTAGTAATAACAAGAAAAGTATAAATAGTATAAAAATTTGGGAGCAAATCTTTAACATTATATTGGCTTAGATGTTCCTATCCACTTTCTTTTAGGACATTCTGCAAGTGTACAAACACAATCTTAGATTAGATAGAAGATGTAGAAACAATACAGATTGTTGGCTTGAGTTGGTTTATAATTGTCTATAGTAGATGTTTTTGTGTTTATTTTTTACGTTTTCCTTTACTTGATTAATACGATATCTATTCTTAATGTATGATGTGGAAATTTGAAATGGAACTGAACATTGGAAGCAATTTTGTACATAATGTAAATAGTGTGTGAATTGTATTATGGTTTTGAAAAACAATAAAAATGATTATTGAAAAAAAAAAAATGTAAAAGTTGTTCCTATCTTTGGGTCCCCCCCGCCAATTATTTTTGGCTTTGAACAGATTTCTTGCACTAAGAGGTTGGGAGGTATGAGCTAGATTGTTTAGCATTTATTTCCATGTTGAGCCATACTGGATCTCCTTTGAATGACATTGGCTATTTAACCAGCTATTGAAGCCAATTATCTTTTCTTTGTATCCAAACATCATTCAAGGCGAAGGAAGAATTCCTCTCAGGACTAGCATCATATGCATTTGTAACATGCTTGGTAACTTCCAACACATCTCTCTGCATATCCCTCAGAGTTTTATATCCCAGATCAAATGTTACATCTTTCAGCAATTTAAATTGTAGGTTTAAAGAATCAGTTACCACATGCTTTAAGCAAAAAATGCCTGTAGCACACAGGTCGAAGCTGAATGCAGAAATATTATGACATTTTGTACAGTTATTAATATTTCAAGAAGGGATCCTATGTGTTATATGCTACAACAGTCAAATCAAAATATCATTCTCTGTCCTAGAAGACAGACACATTCACTGTTCCATAAATTCAAAGCCTTAATATGTGCCTCTCCTTCTTTTCCTCTAAATCAGGAAATACTGCCCAAACCAAAACATGACAAAGCTGATCAAATTCAACTAGGATCATCTTACCAAGACAACTATGGTATTCTCATAATAATCATGACCACTGACTTATCACTGTGACTACTTATACAGAAGTCCTTAAATTATTTCCATGCAAGTTGTGAATAAAATAACAGTAAAACATGTTACTACATCCCAATATCAATGTATTAAGCCTGTCAGATGAGAATATAGAGGGTGCATTCTTAGCAACATTTTTGCACTCAGGTTCTAAACATCCTAAAGGAAGGTAAGAGACCTGATACAAGAACATTTTATTTTTGGCTCCTTTTCCATGCCCCTAGATGACCATCATGACTGTCAGCTGCTTTAGTTCTCCTCCCATTGCTCCTTTTACCTTTGTGTCCCCAGTACCAGCCTCAAGATTGGGACCATTCTATTGCCAGGCTAGGAAGGCGAAGTGACTCACTGTGGACCAGCAGCCAGCTGTGTCAGATATGCTGTCATGCATGCCAGGAGATGTTTTGAATACCTTAACTAAAGGGTGCTACTGCTGTTCCATGAATCACCACACACGGTGTCAGTGAGCTTCATCCTCCTTCAGTGCTAAATTTTCAATTATAATCTGCAGCATGAGTACCATAGTACTACCACCACCACCACTGCTGACACATTAAGATGCAGGCAGACTCTCCCTGCCCCCGACTGGATAAGATAACAAAAAGCTGTTCCTTCCTACACCTCCTATCTGACTCATTCAGCACCTAGGCTGCAGACAGATATCCATCCCCATACCCTCCAAGAAACAGGGTTTACTACAAGAAGATCTATTTTTCTTTCATTTTCCATCTACTAAGGTGTACAATGTTTCATTGCACTGACCTAATTTATACCAAAGTGTTGCTTTTCTTAATGCTTATCAAATTAATCTTTAAAATTATGCATCTCATTACTCTTACTTATGCTAAGTGGTGCAATGTGTGATTGGTAATCTGACTGCAGAAATAGATAAGTTAAATGACCAGATTTGTAAACTCCTACATAGTCAATATCACCTCTCAATGTAGTAATATATTTGTTAGACTAGGCAGATTAGTGCAAAATTCTCCTTACAAATGAGGAAATGTTTATGAAAGAATAAAATGATACCTGACTGGAAGAACTTACACCACACCTCTCAATTGCTATGATTGAAGAGTAGCACTATGATGTTGACTACAGATCTAGCCTTGGTCCTCCTAGACTCACTAATGTTCCTCATAAAACCAGGCTTGTTTGTCATTACATACCTTATAAAAAAATAAACTAGTCAAAGTTTCTCTGTCATTAACCTATTTAGGATACAGTATATAAAGACCTTCTGTTGTGAGAAACAGAAAACTGCTCCTCTTTCTGACCCTCTGCTCTAATTTGTAAAAGCCAGTACTATCATTTTTAATGCTCAGAGGATGAGAGGTATGGGTAATCCCTTATTATACAATGACTGGTCATTAATATTACAAAATGAGCACACTGAATGGTCAGCCCAATCAGCGTGCCCATTATAAATCCTAGTATATACCAATGGAAAAAGGTCTGGTCACCAGGACTTTTTTCCATTGCTATATACTGTAACTTTTATTTATTTATTTTTTTAACAAAAAAAAAAAAAACTGTAATCTGGACTCTGGACATAGCAGAGAGACAGGATGGAGAAAATACTAAGAAAATCATGTACTTTATTCAAAACTAAGCACGCATACCTTATTTCCTTGTATTTCCTCCATTCTGTCTCTCTCCTATCCCTAAACTGCCCAAAACTTTTTTTTTTAATAAAAAAAAAGAAAAGAAAAAAAAACGGACCAGTGCCCATTATAAATCCTAGTATATACCAATGGAAAAAGGTCTGGTCACCAGGACTTTTTTCCATTGCTATATACTGTAACTTTTATTTATTTATTTTTTTAACAAAAAAAAAAAAAAACTGTAATCTGGACTCTGGACATAGCAGAGAGACAGGATGGAGAAAATACTAAGAAAATCATGTACTTTATTCAAAACTAAGCACGCATACCTGATTTCCTTGTATTTCCTCCATTCTGTCTCTCTCCTATCCCTAAACTGCCCAAAACTTTTTTTTTTAATAAAAAAAAAGAAAAAAAAAACGGAGCAGTGGAGACCTTTTTTCCGTTGCTTCCTTTCCAATGCACTGATGTACTGGGTATGCATGGGAACACAAGTCCCATATGCATGCTCAGTACATCAAAAAAAGTAACAGGATATATACCAGCTGCAGAAGGACAGCACTGTGTCATTATACAAAGACATTATTTAAGAAAAGTAAGTTTTTTTTTTCTTAAATAATGTCATTGTATAATAGCAATAACTGACTCTGTGGTGTGGTATATTAAGATTTACCCACGGTTGGCTTTATTTAATCACTCGGGCTTCGCCCTCATAATTAAATGACACCAACCCATACCTCTCAAGTGTATCTCATTATGAGGAACGTACCTCATTTGGGGTCTTAAAAAGTTCATGTTCCTCGAAGTTCCTCAAAGTTCCACATTGAAAGAGTCTGTCACACATTCAGTGTTAGGAATTTTTTTAAGTGAAATCCATGGTAAATAGAAAGTAATCATATTAATACATTAAAGGATCTTCTTTATAAGTAAAACCAGCATATTTTAACCATCCTACGACCCTCCTAGTTGAAGTTGTTAGTAAGCCATTAGTATGTGTTCCACATTTTACCCATTTGTTCCACATTATGAGGGCGGTTGCTCCTCATTTTGGAGATGGAAGGTTGAGAGCTATGCACCGACCTTGGGTAAATCTTATTATACAACAACCCCCCCATTAATATTCCAAAACGTGCATGCTAATTGGTTAGCATGCATGTTGTAAATCAAAGACTTATACTAATGCAAAAAGGACCGGTCGCCCACACTTTTTTCATTATCATGTCTTTTTTTTTTTTTTTTTTTTTGACAGCAACGGAGAATGGAAGAGCTCTGTTGCTGTTATCTCACTATGTTAAATGAGTTTAACATAGCGAGATATCTTAAAAAAACCAACGGAGATCTTCCTTTCTCTGTTGCTTTTTTTAAAACTGTCTCGCTATGTTAAACTTGTTTAACATAGCAAAACAGCTTAAAAAAAAGCAACGGAGAAAGGAAAATCTCTGTTGCTTTTTTTTAAAGCTATCTTGCTATGTTAAACTCTTTTAACATAGCGAGGCAAGTTTTTAAAAGCAATGGGGATCTTCCTTTCTCCGTTGCTTCCACACACACAATTCTGATGTACTGCATAACCATACGCATGCGCAGTACATCAGAACTGACGCAGAATACTGGACAGCTGCGGAAGGGCAGCAAGAAGACATTATACAATGCCATTATTTAAGAAAAGTAAGTATTTTTTTTCTTAAATAATGTCATTGTATAATAGCAATAACCCCCACCTGGGTGTGGGTAATGCTGGATTTACCCACGGTTGTCTTTGTTTGGCCACACGGGCTTCGCCTTCATGACCAAACCACACCAACCGTGGGTAAATCCAGCATTACCCACACCCAAGCGTGGGTTATTGCTTAAATATACCACACCAATGTCGTCGGTTATTGCTTAATAAGGGAATGGAATGTTCATGCAGTTAATACACAGAAAGAAAGTGATCAATTTCCAAATAGTTCAACTGATCATCAAGGAGAACATTTTTTTTTTGTATCAAGAACTGGCTTCAATACATTTGCACCTTCCATGGAGATAACATTATTTAGCAGAGAAAGAAAACAAAAAAGAATATATAGTCACCAGATTTTCCAAATAAAGAAGTGTATACAAGAACAGAAACTTTTCAGAGAATATCAGAAACTAAGGGATTTTACAATTAGTAATTTTCTTGGCGTCCTCAGATAAACTATTGTGATTTTTAGACTGTTTCTCTTTCTTGACAAAAAGCACATGCTTCTCTCTAGTTTACCAATAGTTTTCCTCGACTGTGTGAAGATACACCATTTGAGTCGCCTATATCTTATTCACTAGGCTGTCTTTTGTTGTTTTTTAATTGCTGCTGACCATTCTTTTTTATTTCTGCTAAAGTAGCTTATTTTGCTCCAAAATGAATTTGGATTCTTCCGTACTTGCAAGTGTCACTTACACATTTTGAACTCTAATCATAGGGATAGAAAAATGAGGTACAATTAAAGAAAATATCTAATACAAAGTGTTTACATTAAAAATAGGTCAGCACATTAGTTCATTGAGTAGCACTGTTGCCTTACAACAAGAGATTCTATTGTTTGGTTCTCTCATTTCTTGGATCGTATGCCTTCTGGGTGGATCCACACATCTTCCTTGTGTTTGATTAGGTTTTCCCCATGTGATCAGTTTTATATACTAGGCAGATCTGTGACTCTTACCTGTCTGTAGAAGTATGTGCAGTGTATGTGATACAGGAGAAAGGATGCTCAATCTACTTCCTTCCATACTTGTCTAGGATATTCTGTGGATGTTAGTCAGGGGCGGCTCATGCTATTGGACTGCAGCCCCCCCCACCCAGCTGTAAATAAAATGAGATTAAAATAAAAAGAAAAAATAAATTAAAATAAAAAGAAATCTTCTTGTCTTGTCTTTTGGAAATAAAAAAACAAAAGCAATCCCGGGAACTCCACCAACGCATGCGTGTTATTCCCAGCCAAGTCACACATACATAGATAGGAATCAATCCGGACTGCTGGAGAACCAGTCCGGATTAGGCAGACACCATTCAGACCACAGAGATCCCAGGAGTCTACGCAGTTACAACTGTATAGATTGGAAGGGCATCGGACTGCAATGTCTGCAGGCCGGGTATTGCTCTCGCGGGAAGGGAACGCAACATCTAGCTGGGTAACTTGTTCTCGCGGGGCTTGAAGCTGCACCAGAAATATTTTGCTGCTGCTAACTTAACAGACATATTTATTTTTGCTGCCATATATTAACTTAACAGCGTTGTGTGAGCTGCACTACTGGAAAATTTGAGAACAGAAGTATTTTGTTGTGCTGCCATATTAATGAAGGTATTTGTATTTATTTTGCTGCTGCATTGAGCTGCATTTTACTGTTTGATTTGAGAACAGAAGTATTTTGCTGCCGTATATTAACAGAGGTATTTGTATTGCTGCTGCTATTAACAGAGGTTGTAGTTTGAGAAGAGAAGTATTTTGCTTTACTGCCGCATATTAACGGAGGTTGTGTGAGCTGCACTTAACAGAGGTTGTAGTTTGAGAACAGAAGCATTTTGCTTTGCTGCTGCATATTAAGGGAGGTTGTGTGAGCTGCACTTAACAGAGTTTGTAGTATGAGGACAGAAGTATTTTGCTTTGCTGCCGCATATTAACGGAGATTGTGTGAGCTGCACTTAACAGAGGTTGTAGTTTGAGAACAGAAGTATTTTGCTTTGCTGCTACATATTAATGGAGGTTGTGTGAGCTGCATTTAACAGAGGTTGTTGTTTGAGAACAGAAGTATTTTGCTTTGCTGCCGCATATTAATGGATGTTGTGTGAGTTGCACTTTATTGGAACATTATTTGCTGCTGCCATATAAGTGTGTGTGTGTGTGTGTGTGTGTGTGTGTGTGTGTGTGTGTGTGTGTGTGTGTGTGTGTGTGTGTGTGTGTAATGCCACAGTTACATATAGCTGGTGGCTAGAGAAACTCAAACCCTGTACCTTGGGAAGCAGGTAGCTATAGCTTAGCTTCCCTACCCACCACCACTTGTGAAATTTTTGCCTCATATTTTTGTTCTGTTCCTCATAATATCTGTGTTTTTGCTGGATTTTTAATTCACTAAATAATGACAGGCATTTGAATTTCAGACTTCATATTCTTCAGAAAATACATGGTAACACAAAACCATTTATTCTAGCAATTTTCTGTTTATACAAACAATATTTGAAAAGTGTCCCTTTTTTGAGGCTGTATTCCCCATTATTGGCTTTGTCCAGGTTTTGGGTGAGAACAGAATTCACTAAATGGTAGCCATTTAAGTTTGTCTGTCTTTCAAGAAACAGCTGATTTAGTATAATCGTATGTTGCTCTGACTGTAGTGCAGAGTGTCCTGGGGTCAAGACTTGGCAATGAAACGCATGGTGGTAACACAACATTTTATTCTAGCAATCTTCCAAGATTATACAAGCAATGTTTAAAATGTGCCCTAGTTTTTGGGCTTTTGATCCCTCCCCTATGAATTTTGGCTTTTTCCAGATTTCTTGTGCTTCAAAGTTGACAGATACAGTTGAGTGTTTAGTGAATTTTACAAGGAGCTTGCATTGTTAATAGCACAACAGGAAGTGTACTTGCTTTTGATGGAGAAGGCTGTGGGTTCTACTCCATCAGTATATAGATGCATTGCTGATACTGTACTGTTTTGTACTTTAAAAGAGGGTGGATGCTGCAGTCCTGAGAATGTCCTCTTTGGCGGAGATACCTAGTAACAATGAACCTGTTATCAATTTGCCATCCATTCCCTATTGCAATATTACTAGCTTATCATTTTTTTATTGTAACATAGGCATTTTATTCCTCAAGGGGAACAGGCACTTTATTTGTAGATGAAACAATGAAATATAAAGGTGTTTGCTAGCAGCAACCTCTTCATTAGTTACAGATCTTTTTAATCTGGAATTATTTAGATGACTTTTACTTCTGCAGAGATTGTGTATATTTACTGATACTGGTGGACTGTAGAAGTTTGAGTAGACCTTTATGATGGAAATGTTCTGACTAGGGCAGTTTTGTTATTATTGGTGCATGCATTTTGTGTCATTGTTTACTGGAAAAATGTTCAAAACAATATAGTTAAAACCAATTTTGACAACTGTACTGTATTATACAAGGAATGTAATTTAATACAACCAGGAAGGTGTATCAAAGAACACAAGTATGTTTCCTGCACAAGGGGCCTATGAATTGAAAAATGCCCAAAGTTAATCTTTATCTGCCACTGGCCAGATTTATTTTCTTTGAATGCGGATTTCAATGCTGTTTCAATGAATGTGAGTTTTAAGGGCAGAGAAGTTTTAATGCTAAGTCTATTTTCATTGTGAGACTGCATTGCTTTGTTTAGAAGATGTTTATTATGGGTTGTGTTGTAAAATGTAAAATAAAACTTTTAAATGAAATCCAAATCATCGTAGAAGTAAAGCAGTATGCACATTACAGTGTTTAGGGTAAACGGGGTGAAATAGCCAAGTAATGGGACATTGGAATAGCTGCAAGGGGGAGGCCCCATTCGATCATTATTTTGTGAGGGGGGAAGGGTGGCAAACTCAGACAGCCCCGGCTGAACTATACCTCTCAACTGCCCAGATTTTTGCAGAATGAATAGATTTTTACTGCATAATGTTGGTTCATTCCTCATAACATTTGTGGTTTTCTGGCAAATCATTTAGGAATGAAGTACATAAATAATGACAGGCATTAAGTTTCAGACTTCATACCCTTCAGAAAAATGCATCCTAAAGTAAGACCTGTTATTCTGCCAACTGTCTAAGTTTATACAAGAGCAATTTTTAGTAATGTTTTTTCCCCCAGTATATTTGTCCTTGTCCAGATTTCCTGCGTTAAGAGGTTGAGAAGTATGCACAAATAAATCACTTTATAGAATTAGGTATATCCAAACCTCTCAACTCTTCCCAATTTTGGCTCAAAATGTTTCTTTTCCCCTAATAATCCTTCTGCAAAATGGCAAATTTGGAAGAAAATGTGGAGGGTTTACAATTAATAAATAATTGTAATAATCAGAGTTACAGATTACTTTTAATTTCAGAAATGCATGTAGATTCTCTTATTTTGTCAGCTGCTCAAGTTAACAGTACTAATATTAAAACTATCCCTTCTTTGACAGGTTTCCAGCTGTATTGTGTGGCTGTTTTATATTTTTGCATAACATTTTTGGTCCGTTTTTCATAAATTTGTGGTTTTCTGGCAAATTAGTGGCAAATCTTGAAAGACTGAAGTTAGAAAATAATGACAGACATTTGAGTTTCAGATTTCATAACCTTCAGAAAATCCATACTAATGCAAGACCTACTATTCTATTATCTTGCTATGTTTATAAGAGCAATATTTAAAAATTGTCCTTATTTTTGGGCCCTCGTCCCACTTCTGTTTATGGCTTTGTCCCGATTTCTTGCTCTGAGGCTGAGAGGTATGACAAATGTGTCAGGCCTATCACCGTCAGTCAGAGACATTTCAAATTGTGACATACTTGTTGCAACCCACTTCCCCACATAGTGACTCTGGATGTGTCCAAGCAAGGCAAGGAGCAGTTATGCAGTGTAAGTGTGCAGAGTATCCCCCCATCCAAGGCAGACACAAGTACTACATTGACTTTTCACCTGTCCTCAATTTTGCAGACTGTTCTGGTTTTCTGTCATATTTTTATACTGTTGATTTATGCTTCTTCTTATTCAGAAAATACATGTTGGTACAGTGCCTGTTGCTCTGTGTTTAAGTAGCAATGCTTTAATGACCATCAGGTAAGCTTGTCTGAGACTGTATGATGCAAGTAAGCTTTAATAAGCATACTGTTAAAGAATTACCAACATTGAAAGCCTTTTTGTTGTTGCCATGCAGAGAATATTTACATAACTAGATAGCGTATAAGCTTCAGGTATTGAAATGCATATGACAGTATTTGTAATAAAGGACAGGATTTCAGTATTTTCAGAAGCTCATTACATTTGTTGGGGACTTGCAGTCATCTTTGCAGGCTTTACCTGTAAACTAAACAGAATGCCAATCTATCATGTATGGTCCATATCCTGTGCAGTAATCCTTTAAGCATGTTATCTTGAGCTCTTTCTTGTTTGCTGTTCATTTTTTTTATTTTGATCATGTTTTCCCCATGAAACAAGTAGATAGTTGTTGTCAGGCAGCAGGTCTTTTTTGGATAAGAAGCATTTTTACAAGTGGAGTTATCACAAAGATTGTTACTTTCAGCATGTTACTTGGTACTTTTATAAAGCTGAATATAAATTATAATTAGAACTCCAGTGCAAGAAGAAGTGGCTTGAGTTGAGTGTTGCTTGTTTTTTATACTTGATTTTGACTTGCATTTAAAAAATAATTTATTTTGTCATGCCACAAAACCTTTTTGTTTCCATCTAGATATGAAGTAAGCTGTCATGTAGTCAATGAAATGACATATTTTTTCTTCTACAATTCATTTTGTCTTGATTCGACTCTCATAATGACAGTTTGGCACCCAGGGCAGCATATTTAATTAAAGTCCCAGTGTTTGCGTTTTTAGCATGGCCCCACCCCTTTCTAGTTGACCACACCCCTTCTGGTTGGACCCACCCATTTAGCTGTCTCCTGCAGCCCCCCCCCTTTGATTTGAAGTCACCAGCCTACACTGATATTACTGTCTGTTCATGAAGTCACTATATGAGTCAGGTATGATTAAACAGCATTGGATGCATGGACATTATATTTTTCTGTTTACCTATTTCTCTCCCTATCTATCTATCTATCTATCTATCTATCTATCTATCTATCTATCTATCTATCTATCAATCTATCTATTTCTGAAGGTTAATAACATCATTCAAAAATGTATTTTAATGTTGATTACACTATCCCCATGAGGATAAACAAAAGAAAATAGACCTATTATTTCACATTTCAGGAAAAAAAATAAATATAATAAATTATTCAAACTAAACAGAAAACACCCACAAAGTGTAACACACTCATAAGGCAATACAAAATATAAAATCCGACCACTAAACAAAAATATAAAGGAACACATAAAATACAAGAACAAAATAGCAGGCAGTCTCTCTCATTCACTTCAATGAAAAAAAAAAAACAGTAAATGAATAAAACTTGCAAAAACCTAAAATGTACAATACTGGTCAACCAATGTAGCATCATTTACCCAAATCAAACTCAAAACAGATAAATATGGCAAGAAAATCTGTGAAACAATAAAAACAGTGAGAAATAATATTCATACATACAAAAAAACTTTAATCAGAGGCAAATAAATTTAACACAACATTATATAAAAATGAAGTAAAATTACAGTTATATGACAGCATCTAAATAAAATAAACACAAAAGTAACACCAAATACTTAGAAAAACTACATTGCAAAAGCACTGACTAGGTGGAGTGAAAATACTGCTTGACTTCCAAAAAATGCAACATTTGAATTGAAAACAGGAATATAACAAAATAATAATCATGACATTAATAATAACACTTACATGGAGTAGACAGAGTCTGGAATGCAATAAGTTAAATAGTGTGCACTAGGAGCATGACAGATTTGCTTCTTGTCACCAAAAGACTTCCCAAAGCATAAACCCATGTATACTCCAAATTTATAAGGATATATATAAGTATGTGTATATATATATATATATATATATATATATATATATATATATATTCACCAAACAATGCAATAAGTCCCACAGTAAATATATAAAAAAAAACACAAAGAAGGAGTGACAGTCTCTATTATAGCATTGAAAATACGTAGCAATGCCAGTAAAATTAATCCCAAAGCAACAGCTGTCCAGTTAAAATTTCTTTAATGAACAAGAACAAGACGTGAGCGCTTTCGTGGAGATGATCATCTCTGCGAAAGCGCACATGTCTTGTTCTTGTTCATTAAAGAAATTTTAACTGGACAGCTGTTGCTTTGGGATTAATTTTACTGGCATTGCTATGTATTTTCAACGCTATAATAGAAACTGTTGCTCTTTCTTTGTGGTTATATACATATATATATATATATATAGAGAGCCACCTATTAAAGTAGACTCTGGCATATAATAATAAAAAAAAAAATTCTTTCGGCTTTTCCCGGACAGCAGTTCACCTGTCTGCTCATGATTGGCAGTGGAGTTTTACAGTGTCGAGTTGCCAGCCCGGCACCTAACCTTCAACAGAAGGCACTCACATGCACACACTCACACCTAGGGCCAATTTAGAGTTTCCAAATTACCTACAGCATGTCTTTGGGATGTGGGAGGAAACTAGAACACCTAGAGGAAACCCACATGACCACAGGGAGGAGATGCAGACTCCACACAGAAGGCACCTCAGCCAAGGATCGAATCAGAAAACCTCTTGCTGTGAGGCGACAACGCTAACTGCTGCACCACCATATCAATTCTTAATTCCACATATTCACAAACATATTCCATTTATCCATTTTTTTTCTTTTTTGTTAGGTTTGAGTTACTGTTTCTCATTTATTTGAATGAGTGTCTCATGGGTGGGTTCCTACTTCCTACTGATGTAATTAATAATTCTGAGAGTTTGTTAAGATTTATTACATTTATAATAACATTATTTACTTACTCTTTGTTGGCTTGGCTAGTCCCACTAGACCAGTGTCCTCATTTCAGGGCAGCCTGAGACTGATATTCATAGTGACTGTGGGGAAATTTGGCCAGGGCACTAAGGAATTTCTTTACTCTCGCTTAAGTTTCATGGAGTCATTTAGTATATCCAGCTGAGATATAGTCAACACAAGAAGGTGGAACCTCAGTTTAATGTCTCAAAAGAAGGACAACACACTCAGAAGTTCATCACCCCCATGCTGAACTGAAGTGTCAGTACTGGAAATTAATATAAGTACTTGGTGTATAAAGAGAACCCACGACCTTCTGGTCTTCCAGAACTAAAAGCAAGTAATGCTACCTATTAAGTCACTGTTTTAGCTAGCTTAGTCTTTATTTAAATAGACAGAATTGGCCAGTTTTCCTCCATCAGAGAGTATCACTTTCCAATTGGTTTGTTAGATAGTTCTTTTTTTATTTTATAGTCTTCCATTTTTACATTTTATCATATCAATATGCATGACCTGGACATCTAGAGGTTGATGGGTGGGGGTAGTCTGTGTGTGTGTGTGTGTGTGTGTGTGTGTGTGTGTGTGTGTGTGTGTGTGTGTGTGTGTGTGTGTGTGTGTTTGTGTGTGTGAGATTACTTGTTTTACTTTGAAATGAATGGGAGATGAGGTCTGCGTTTTCTTTTTTCATTTTTACTGTATTTATTTGCTGGTTATTCATTTAGACTCTTTGTCACCACAGGGACTTTAGAACAGCAGGCCTGTCTATCAACAGTTGCTTCTTTAAATTCTTGAAAATTCATATTCATTCATTGTCTCAATAATGATGTCTATCCATCTTAGCTTCTACTGACCGCTACTACTTTTACCAACATTGTTTTCCATCATCAGTATCTTCTGCAAGGAATCCCTTTTTGCACATTGTTTTACCATCATAACTTCCAATGAGCAATCTGGGTATATTTCCTTGCATTTTGATAGATTACAGCTTCTTGCACTCCATGGATTTCTTAAGTTTCCTTCAACAGCTTAGTTAAAAAGCAAAGATTTCCAGTACACAGCCTTACTTTTAGTCCAGCTGTCATAACCATATGTTATTATTGGGAAACCAAAGCTTTGAAAATACAGACCTTTACTGACAATGTGATGTATCTGCTCTTTATTTTGTTTTTCAAACTTACCAAAGCTTTTCTTTAAAGAAACAAGCATCTTATAATTTAATGGCATCAGTCATCATCTATAGCAAACTTTGAACCATGAAACTAAAATCTGTCCTGTCTCAAATTCCTCCCACTCAATTTATATTTTATGTTGAGCAGCAAGTCAGTGTTTGCCATTCTTAGATTCACTTTCATGAACAAGCTCTTCAACCCTTCCTCATATTCAACATGCAGAAAGGTATCACCTGCATACCAGAGGTTAATATTTGACATGATAGTTTTAATTCTAATATCTGAATTGTCTAACCCAACATTTCACATTATATATTATGCATACAAATTAAATAAATAGGGCGATAATATAGTCTTGTCTTAAACCTTTCCCATTCTTCATTCATTTATCCTGTATTGAGTTTTAATGGTTGTTTTTTTTTTATTTTATTTGTATTACTTTCCTTTTCTTTCTTTCTTTTTGTTATTATAAACTTTGGCTTCTTCTCTTGAACTGACATATTTTGGTATTATGTGGGTATGTCTGTGCTATGATTCTTCTGTGTGCAATAACTTTACATTTTTGAAATGTGTTTGAATATTACATGTTTAATGGAGTTTCTGTTAAAATTATGGCAGACCAAAGACAGCAGTAAACTACATGCAGAAAAAGTGCATACACACACACACACACACACACACACACACACACACACACACACACACACACACACACACGCACACGCACACGCACACACACACACGCATGTACACACATGTTCAAGTATACACACACACACACACACACACACACACACACACACACACACACACACTCACATAAACAAGCACATGCACTCCTTAAGCATTCGTTTGAAATTTTGTAAACATGTGAAATGTATTAGGTCTCATTTGAGATTTAATCCCAAGACCTCCAGTACTCTCTGCTGTTGTTAGTACATCTGGATGAACAAGAGCCTCTAGGCAGTTAGATGTTGAGCTTCTCTTAAAAAGCAGTTTTCCCTTCAGGTAGGAAACCCCTAGCATGGTGATAACTCCAAACTCTTTTCATGCATGGTATTCATTTTAAATTGTATAAATAGAAAATGAAAACAGTTCTTTGTAATCTGAAGCAAAGCCCTTCAGCACTGCCTCTGCACTAACAAGAGCCTCAGGGTAGTTTTGTGTTAAACTTAAATGCCCTAGTCCTTCAACCTAGGAATCCCCTTGTATGGTGATAAGGTCAAACTACCTGTACACACACACACAAATGCAGAGGGAGGTTAAGCATTGATTTTAATTCTTGTAAGCATGAAAGAAAAACATTACCTCTTGCTTAGGATTTAAATTACCTGCATGTTATACTGTTGTCACTGCCTCTGGACTAACAAGAGCTGCAAGACATTAATCTGTTGAGTTTTCCTTAAAGTCATTTTCTTTTTAACTAAAAAAGAAATCCATGGTATCCCCCGAAGTCTTAGAAAACCCAGTATGCAACCTATTCTGGGTCAAAAACAAACCAAGTAGAAACTTTGCATTTGAATGGTGTGATGTTCACTTCCTAATAAACGTTAAGCCCAAAGTTCATGAATAAACATTGAACTGTAAAATATCTGCTACAAAATAATAAATAGAAAATAGTAGGTAGTCCACAGTTGAGTTACAAATGGAATATCCTTTATTGAAACACAGAGACAAGTGATCCTAGTTTAGTATAATGAAAAGCATCAAAAACATTCCTTATTTGTATATAATCAGGTTATTTGGAGCAAGGGAGTGGTTACAGAAGGTGGTTCTGTTAAGAGCAATAAACACATTAAAATAATTCCTTTAACCAAGACCCCCTTCCCTGTAACACCATAGTGTAATCAGAAACTGTGCTACCTAAACCTGAAACTAAAACATAGAGACAAATTACAATATAAGACCAGCTTATTAACACTTTATATTGGCTAATCAAATAATCCAAACTGTATTAATCAAGAAATGTACTAACAAAACGATTAGCTAACAAAAAGATCTAACACTAGACATCTATCAGAATAAATAATAATAAATATAAACTAAACCACTTTAAAGATCATTTCGTAGCAAATAAATACTTCCTCAGGTTTGTGTGTCAATAGCAAATTATAAAATGAATGAATACATGTATAAATCTACAAGTGAAAACCTAAGTAGGTTGAAAATCAAAAATATATAATTGCTAAGGTGGAAATACAGTGATAAATGTTAAAAATATAAAATGTAGCATCTAACTAGGAAAACAGTTAGAATGTGTAAGAGTCCTCTCAAGAGAAGTGTCCTGTTTGAAAACAAATGTACCCTTATATGTGGAGGTTCAGAAATACACCATGTGATGATGTAAGATAGTGCCATATATGCCAGGGGGAGTAGGGCAGTACATCTGTAACATATGCCAGCATAGCTAGCTGGACTTTTGTAAAGAATGTTATATCATTTGTGTATCAAACTGATTTGTACAGATGCTTGTGTTAAAAAATGTATTTGTAAAGCTGTATATGTTAAAATGTATCAACAGTGGGTCCTGCTGGACAGAAAAAAATATATAAGTTTATATCAAACTGTACTATTGCAGCTAAGAAAATGTATATATGCTAACAGAGGATGCTGGAAGCTAAGGGGTTAAGCTCAGCTCAACTTACCTTAAGAAAAATATGTCAGAAACTAAATGACATGGTTTAGGTGATAAAGATTTTATCTGTATGAGAGGGAAAAGGTAAAATACTGTTTACTCTGCTGAATAGCTAACAGAGCCTAGATGTTTAACTAAACTGATCAGGAAACATTGAGGTCTGTGATAAGTAAGATACATAATAAGCAGAATGCTCTGTATATTGAACAGACTAATAAGGGAGGATTAAGGCCTTGGTGAACCTTAATCATATATTGTTGATAATTACATGGGCAATAAAAAGATTCATTGTCATCAATGAAGGCACCTAGATCTCTAATGACTGTATTAACTGTAAGCAGGTATACTTAACAGATAATCAGAGAGATGGTCTTGCATAAAGTATAAGGTCAATGTCACAGCACCAGGTGCTTAGTATATCTCTCCCTAGTTCTCAGAGAATATAAGTCACGTATGGGAGGGGCAATAAAGACACTCCATTTGCAGTCATCTGCAGACTTGTTAACTACAAATCTTGCACATCTGTATTTATATATCTGTCAGGTCAATCCCTATGGGACAAGGACCCTACACACATATCCCTGAGGGACTCTACTAGTGCCCAATCTGTTAGATGAGGAGGTACACCTATTGTCAAACTATGAGTACAATGTACCATTTAGAAATCCTTCAAGTAATATGTTGATTAGTATTTAAGCTGGTACGATATTCAACAATCCATTCATAGAGAGTAATATTAAATACTTTAGATAAAAAGAGATAAAAAGCATTTTTATGTAGTGGCACAACAGGTAGCATACTCGCCTTTGACACTGAGGGCTGTGATTCTATGCCAGGTAGCTCATTTACTGACACTGCAGTGCAGCATGTGGAGGGGGTGCTGCACTCCTGAGCATGTCGTCCTTTGGAAGAGATGTTAAACCGAGACCCACCTGCTTGAGCTGGTAGAAGCTCAGGAGGATGTAAAAGATTGCACGACACCTATTAAAATGAGTAGGCATCCTTTATTGAAAGAATCATAGTTATTTACATTCCTGCTTATTTACATCATATATATATATATATATATATATATATATATACACACCTGTTTTTTCTATTATTTAAACTATATACAATATTTACAAAACATACATCACATCTTCCTTCTACATTTCCTTCCTTCATCATATACATACAGTGCTTAATTACCTTTTTGACCCCCACTCCAATTTCCACAGCCAAAACCTTATCTTTTTCAATATCATGGTCAAGTCTCATTTTTCATTAAATATGATTTCCTTTACTCTCTGGATCCAAATTAAACATAATATGCAAAACATTTTTATCAATTATTTCAACCTCTTGTTTACTTTTGTTTTTGTAATACCCAGATTCAATCATATCCATATTTAAATTACTCACTTCTTTAAATCCTTCCACATAATTTACATCTATAATCTTTTTCTATAACATTTTAGTTATTTTACATTCTAGGAAAAACATGTTCACTGTTTTCAAAATCACCACAATGTAAACAGACTCTGGAGGAATTTAATAAAGCTTACATGGTCTTTTTTACCATATAGGCATTGTGCCACAGTGCTTACACAAAAGTAAGCAGTTTTGTGATCCAGCAAGCACTGCTGGGCTGCACTCATGCATGCACCAACATGGGAAGTTCTGTGGCATGCAAAATCACCTCATACTCAGGTGAATCGCATGCAAATGAGGCAGGTAGAGTAATCCAGCAAGCAGATAGGCAGCCCTGCAGACCCAGTGTCAGTGTCCATAGTGTACATGGAAAAAGTCTGTGTACAGGTGATGTAGACAGACAAAAGGGGCTGCAAAATTGTAGATAAATGGATGGAAATGGCACACCACACACAAATATGAGTGAAAATATCCTCAGTGCGTCTCAAAAGTTACAGAAAATATGTTAAAATACAATTTTTCAATGATCTGGGCAAGTTTGCACGGTGCTCTGATTTGCGCAAACATGCCTTAAAAAAGTGGAAATAACAAAATTAATAATATGAAACAGAAATGGATAACAGGACCCTGCATGGAGTGTCAACAATGGTGCATTGGTGTTATTGCTAACGTGATAGGGCTTGGAAGCATGTAGTTCCCAGGTTGTGAGCATGGATCTCTATGCAAATGAGGTGGAATTACTGAATAGCATAATGGGGTAATTATGTACTCATATCCCATCCATGTGGGCAGAGAACTGTGTTGGTGTCCACACAGGAGGTAGCTGACATCAGGAGAGGGTGTGTGCAATAGCTACTAAGCTGATTGGAGCTAAGCTGTGCCTGTTTGTGTGGCACACCACCATGCTGAGCCTATAGGTCTGAGGGGGTGTGCGCACTGGCTTCTAAGCTTTGTTTACCTACAGGGCACATGTTTCCATGTATTTGTGTGGTGTACCACTGTGCTGAGCATGGAAGTCTGGGGGGAGTGTACACTGTCTGTTAAGCTTTGTTTACCTATGGGGTGCACGTTTATGTGGTGCACCACATTGCTGAGAGTATCTAAAAAGCAATGATGCATTAATTAGTCTTGACCCTTGTTTAACTAAAACTAGGGCCATTAAATGATGGCAATGATATACTAGGCAGGTGCAATGCATCACAGGTAGCTAATCATGCAGGCAGCACCTACAGTCAAGCGCTATAAAGTAGGCATACACCCTACAATCTGATTTCCCCCCATACTCTGCACCATTGGAGTACAGACTTAGGAATTTTAACTGAAAGAATGCTAGGGGCTGCTGAAGGTCTGCTACATCTGTATGTGCTAGATACTGAATTCAGTGCTGCTGCTGTTGACAGTAGGCCTAGATAGAGAAGGAGAAGAGTGTTCAGGCCCAGGGTAACTTTCCAGGATCAATATGAGCTGGAGATTGTAGAGCACTACAGGGTGGACAGAGACATACTACAATAACTCACTGAGCTCTGCCACCCTCAACTCAGACCCAGAGGCAACAGAGGGAACCCGTCCCTGTGGAAACAAAGGTATGTGTAGCCCTTAGGATAATAGCCACAGGTACCTTCCAAACACCAAATGGGGACATGATGGGAATCTCACAGGCATCGGCATCCAAGGTACTCCACCAGTTCCTGGATGCCATGCTACCACATGCCAGTGAGCACATTTATTTTCCACCAACACTTCTACCATGTAGCACACTATCCTGAAGTACATGGTGACATAGATTGCACTCATGTATCAAGGCACCAACCGGTGAGGAGGGTAGAATCTACATCAACCACAAGGGGTACCACTCCATCAACTGCCAGGTCATGTGTAATGCCCAGGGCATTATCGTGAATGTGTATGCTAGCAGCCCTGAGAGTTATCATGACTCCCATATCTGGCATGAATCACAGCTATACCAGATATTTGCTAGGGTTGACATCCCACACGGCCATTTTCTGGGTGATGCTGGCTATGCACTGCAACCATGGATGATGTCACCCATCAGAAATGTACAGACACCCACGGAAGAACACAATAATGAAGCACATGCACAAAAAAGGAGCATCATAAAGCATGTGTTTGGGATGCTGAAGTCATGGTTACAGTTTCTTCATATATCATTTGGAGCCCTGCAATACTCTCCAGCCATATGTGCACATATGTTCACAATATGTGCTATGCTACACAATATGATCCTGTGGAAACAGTTTCAGTGGAATCAGCAAAGGGAAGGGATACACAGCTCCCCACCAGTGCCTAGGTCACCACAGCCACACTCATAGGAGGACTTGGTGGAGGAACCCCTGATGAAGTCCCTGTAGGCAGATGTAGGTGTGCCCAGTATGCTCTGGCATTTTCTAAGAGACAATGCATAGCACATTCACTGACAACCTAGGGTCCTAGGGACTGACACCTTACTCCTACTCACATACATATATACAATTATCTGAAGCCAGGCAGCCCACACAACCTGTATTTATCCATGTATTGGCTTATGTACTTCTTGCATCACACAGAGTCAGCCCTGAACTACAAGTCTGTCAATTGCTGCATTCGCAAGGTAAGTCTCTAACCTACAAACTAATGGTAAGGATTACTATAATATAGTATCATATTTATGGATCTGCTACTGTTGCAAGGAAATATAGTGGGCTATTTGGACAGATGTAACATCCACATGGCACTATAGATACACAGTCCAATAGTATGTGTTCATTAATATTCACTAGGCCTCATGGTTGGAATATTCATGACATCAGGCAAGGGAGATGTTAAACAGTGGCCACACAAGATATGTGGACAACTGTCTACCCAAGCTGATCATGTGCTGTTGTTCCCCCATCCCCAACACAGCAGTGTACCCATATAACTGATTTAACAGAAAATCAGCTGTGGTATATCAGTGAAGCAGGCAGTCTCAGGGATGTAACATAGAATTTGCTCGCACATTGTATGTCTCTCTTCAAGCAGGATAACAATGTACATATTTATGTTGTTGATTGTGTGATGAGTGACTCATCTCTGTCTGGTGACCTATATAGCTCAATGGACTAGGGATGCTAGCATGGGTGATGATGATTTTAATCAGGAATTACTTACATGTTTTGCATGTCAGGTAGTGCTATGTTGGTGTTTTCACAGACTGTCATACCTCTCAACCTTTTAGTGCAAGAAACCTGGACAAAGCCAAAAATATTGGGGGGCAAAGGCCCAAACATAGGGACAGATTCTAAATATTGCTCCCATAAACCTAGAAAGTTGCTGGAATTAAATGTGTTGCATTATTACATGTTTTCTGAAGGATATAAAGTCTGAAACACAAATGTTTGTCTGTGACGTCAATACTCAATAATTTACTAGAAGATCACAAATGTATGAGAAACAGACCAAACATATGAGGCAAAACTCTAGCCATGCTGTGAAAATCACGACAGTTCAGAGTTATGCAGACTGTTAGTCTGCTGGTGGTGTAACAATACCAGCCTCAGTCACATATTAAGTACGGCACACAGCTGGGGAATGCCGTGGACATTTTGAGTGAAGTGCAGTACTGCAGAAACAGGGGAGGATGTTAATGTCTGTAATATACAAAATCCCAGACTGCAGTACAGGTATCTGTATGAACAGTCCCACTGGGCATGCCCAGACACTTAGTTAAAATGAGAGGAATTCTGTTGCCCCTTCATCAAAATGAGCTGTTATGTATAAATGTCTATACATACAAACAAATTCATATAAATATCTGTCTGTCACTATCTCCATCTCACATGCATAGTATATCTATCGCTATGTGGTGTCAAATAGATATATATATATATATATATATATATATATATATATATATATATATATATATATATGAAACCATAGTTACACTACATCGAGAATGACTACATCGAGACTAGACCATCGAAAAGAACATAACAGCAAAACAGAAATTGTACATTTAAAACACGAACACCATAACACCGACACGGAACGTAAACAACACACTACACTACATAGAATACACACTGACCCAAACCTAACCCTAAGGTCCGACACTATCGCACACTTCACCTACCTGCCACCTACCTGCACCCTAACCCTAACTCACTTACCCACCCCTAGCCCAAGCTCCGACTTCACCTACCTGCACCCTAACCCTAACTCACTTACCCACACTTCACCTACCTGCACTAACCCTAACTCACTTACCTGACCACTCCCCACCTCCACCACTGTCGTTTGCACACCGGTGGGCGTTAAACATACACCAGTGCTGTGACATTCCATTTGCGCTTTTGGAAGTCGACGATTTCCATTTTCGATGGTTTGCAATTTCAATATAGAAGTCGATCTTCTCATTTTCGATGTAGTGTAACCGATGGTTTCATAGGGAACCATATATATATATATATATATATATATATATATATATATATATATATATATATATATATAGTTTTATATATATATATATATATATATATATATATATATATATATATATATATATTGAAATGATACATACTCTTCCCCCTTATATCTACATAACACATATACATAGTACACACACACACACACACACACACACACACACACACACACACACACACACACACACACACAACTATATTTATACATACTCCCTTGTTATATGCAAAAATATGTGTGTGCATGTCTGTATTGTCCAACATACCCTAATAATGGTGAATAAATCTGCACTGTCACCCATCCATACTGTTGCTCAAAGGATCCAAACTAAGGAAGAAACAGTACATAATCCACTTACCTACAGAACCCTGTGCCTTCTGGATATCACCATGTAGACAGACACAGGTGAGTAGGTGGTGTAATGTATAATGTTGTCAATGCATGTATGGACAGGACACATTGTCCCTGCCCACACGTTTGCCTTATGTAACTTTAAGCAGCCACATATGGCCATACTGATATGTACACACATAGCTAGGATAAAAACAGTTATCTCTCTGCTAGGATAATAGATGCAGATAATAGTATGAAGTAATAGCACTCTGCAGGCCACAGATGCTGTTCAACACAAGCCTAGTTTGTGTAATACACAGGTACTGTGCCTACAATCACATATACAACAGACTTAATCTCTGGCACGTGTGATAAGTATTGTGATCTGTAGTGTATAAGACTAGATAGGCAGGGGTTCTAATCTCACTCCAGCCCCCTTGGTGCAAAGCAACAGATGGGCCCTCATGGGATATCCACCAATAATAGTTATGCACTTTTTGGGCCTGTAACTTGCTGCTGGGTTCCAAACTGCCCTCTTCTACAGGGCTTGCTGATGTCAGCCACCTTAACACTACTAGCTGATAGTGTAGCATCAGATGTAAGCATTGGTGCATGTGATAAGTACTGAGATCTATAATGTATAAGACTAGATAAGTAGGGGTACTAATCTCATTCCAGCCTGCTTGGTGCATGTGTATATATCCATGTAGCATAGCCTTTGTAACCTAGACATAAGTAGGGTTTTACAGTGTTTTATTTGTAGCGGGTGATGTGGCCCTCCAAAGTACTGACCACAACAATGCCTGCTTATGTCATCAAGCATAATACGTCCTAAACTGATAGTACTAGCAGACATGTGGTATGTTGCATGCAACACGTACTGTGATCTGTAGTATGTAGCATTACATAGGTAACTGTTCACATCTACATACAGCAAACTTGCAATACATGTGTGCCTTGGTGTGTCCTGTACGCAGTGATTTGAAGTGGTGCTAGCCTCAATGTAGCCATCTTTGTGCATGAGCCTGTTAAAGCACTATACTTCATGTTATGGAACCATAAGATGTTTCAACTGAACTAGATTAATAGCCATACAGCCCTCACGATCATAGACATAGTCATACTCATAGTTACAGGACCAGCAAATATTGCCCAAGTGCAAGAAGGACACAGGCAGGTGCCCTGTGCTAAGATGATGATCACCCAGCCAATCAGACAGATGGCATGTGCTGAGATGAACTGAGGTGCTCTGTATGCCATTAGTGAGGGTTCTGTTCCAAGGGTGTGTTTTAGTGTGCTAGCCAAATCTCTCCCACAAGCATGTAGTACTAACATCACACACTAGGTTAATGTCCTTACAGTCAGTCATCCATCTACTATGCTTTACAGCCAATACAACATCATACAACATAAGGTATACAAATGTATGTGGTGTACTCAAGACAAATGCCAGTATCCTGTATCTGTCACTAGCCACTACAAGTGGCATGATGAACCAACAATGCATTACACAAGTACATGTTAACTAATATAGTCACCCTGTGTGTCAGACATATAGTTTAATTTCCCTGCATCAATGGTGAGGGTCACAGGGATGTGGCACAGGTATCATCACTTGCACAGGGTGCTGTGTGGGGGTGCAGGAGGCCTAAGCTGGCCCAAGTGGTAGACAGCATGTGTATGAGTCAAGAGAGGAGCATATAAGATGGACCATGGAGATGTGCCATGTGTGTATGTAGGTGACCTGCATTTGACAGTGGTGTGTGAGTGTGTGCGTGTACATAGTCAAGCTCAGTGCTAGGCCTACATGTGTGCATGTTGGACAGCTTTGGACCATACATTGTAGAGCTGACAGTTCAGTCTCCAGCCCCAAACATGGGAATTGCCTCTGCCAGGAGGTGCACTGGCACCTCCAGGCTGAAGGTCAGAAGCAGTGCTAGTAACTAACACTGACTGCTGTATGCTGGGACTGTGTCAGCAATGGGACCACCCAAGACTGCGAGTCCATGGCTTGCCACATCATGGTGTGGACAGCACACTCCCATCTGCAGTGCTGGATGCACTCCCAGTATGGGAGTGTGACTGGGCATAGCCACATGGAGTCTCAGCAGATGGGGTTGCTGACCTACATCCACAGGTCTGACACTCAACTCCAACCACGTTTTAGCACAAATAATGTGTGGTCCAAGACACTGTCTCAGCCCACCCTCTGTCCACTGCATCAGTGAACCAATCCAGGGTGTCCCCAGTGAGGTGGAGGCATTCATGGATGTCAGACTGCTGCATCCTAACCCTAAGCATATGTCTGGTGTTCCTTTCAGAATGTGCCTGTGCCTCCATGATGGATCAAAACATGCACCGAGTGACTCATGATATGACATCTGCAACAGGTGGTAGACAGACAGCAGGCATCCTACAAGCACCCCTGTCAATTTGATTGTGTGGGACCTTGCCAGATCTCTGTTTATGGTCAGTGTCTACACTCACTGGAGTCATAGTTGCCACACTTTCCTGTTCAGTGTCCCCACCTTCTGACTGTCCAATATCTGTGGCCACCGGGGACAGGGTATGTGTGGGCATACAGACTGTGTGTGGCTACAATGGGGGCTGAAGAGGGATGTCTACCTTTGGGACAGATTCAGCCCCCAAAACCCCACCTGTACCTCACTGTGGCCACCATCATCATCAGAGTCTGAAGAGACATTGACATCAGGTTATGTGTGGGACAAACACCAACCCCCACAGTCACCTGCAATAAGAAAGAAAAATGCAGTACATTAATACCTGCATTATTGTGTACAAAAAGCCTCTAAGACTCATAACAATAAAGACCCAGAACTGCATTAGTGGTAAAACAACATTTCCACTTTGTTCACAAAACACTTCCTTGGAACAAAATACAAATTCAACTCAGGACATTTATAACAATCACTTGAAGTAAATCAAGTAAAACATAACCAGTAATATTTACCTTTTAATTAATCAGTATGACACTATACTTGAGAAAACACATAAAAACTCAGTACAACTCTCTTAACAAATAAATGGAAATACACATTTCACTGCCTAATGTATTTACCTTCAACCTGTTGTATTTTAAAAGGCATTTTAGATTCCTTGCCTCTTTTAAACCAGGTGGCTTATCTGCTCTTTACTGTAACTGCCAAAGTGTATCTGTTTGTTGAACTACACTCCTACAATGCTGGTGAACACTTTCTTACTGCTGATTTTAAAATTATGTGAAATCTAACCACAGTATCTGCTCATAATATGACTATCTCACCCATATACCTTGTGTTCCTGGGGAGAGAGCAAATGAACATTATATGACTTAGGCACCTGTTTCGGACTGGAATTTAAAAACATCCTATGCTGTTTACACACATAGTTATGTTTACATAGGGCATTATTCTGGCCCTTAGCCATACTAAAATCTAATTGTTCCATAAAAAAAACAAGTGTCCTATTTAGCAGAAGCAGGACCACAGCCTTGGTCAATACCTGATGGACCTGTGAAAACTTGAGGGTGGGGTAATGTCTTTACCATCACATGTTGCAGCACAACAAGGTAATATGTCCATATATATCACATTAACAGAGTTGCTACTGTGTTACTTGTTGCACTGGTCACAATCTGAGTATGCGTGTATAACTGAGGTTAACCCCCCCCCCAAAGAACAAAACCCTGACACCCACATAAAAGTATCTACAGCCTGGCAGACTGACTACTACAGTATTACAATGCTAGTCAGAGTAAGTTTACCTGCATGCTCCTCAGCTGTGGAAAAAGTGGCACCCACCTCCAAGATGTATGGTGTAATGGATGCCTGGGAGCTGTTGTGTGTGCTTAGGTACAGCAGGAATTCCTCAATGGCTGAGAGTGGTTGTTCTGCTGCAGGCCCTCCTCGGTGACAGTACAATGCCTGGCTACATCTGCTGCCCTTCGTCATGCAGCATTTATCATGTCAGTTGCCTTGTGTTGAACCTGCTCATATGTCCTTCCCTGCTGGCCTGTGCTATTCATATCACAGACAAAGTCTGCCCAGAGTGCAGCCCGCTGTTTCCTGCTTTGCCTCGCCCTGGTAGCAGGATGCGATGATGTTACTTTAGTGTTTGCAGTATAATTTCATTCTTTGCATCCAAGAAGGGTACCAGGTGTCTACAGTACATAATTCCTGAAAGATTACAAAAGGGAAATACATTACAGGATCACATATGTGGACATACACTAGGTACAGATACAACAAGGCCAAAATGGCTGGCACTAACCACTATTTGCTCGCACATGTCATACTCTACAGTGTGCAAACAAAGTGTGTTGATACAACTGAGACAGTATCAATAGTCAGGTATTCCCATGTGTGCCATGACAGCCAGTGCTGTATTGTCATACACCCAACACTCAGGCCTACTGTGGTATGCCCCCTATGGGCAACTCCTCGATAATATATCATAGGAACAATGCCACATGGATAGCAGTGTGCTATCACAACCACTATAAAGGAACACTCCAATGAGACCAGTGTGCCATAATGACAAAAGACAATGGACTCTTGATGTTTTGTATATCCTGTGTAGGTGTAAGACAACAGGAGGTCACTAACATGGCATTATCACAGGTCTAAGGTAGGCGTAATGGTGTAATCACTATTCCATGTAAGTCTATTCACCCATCTGTAACCTGTTGTACACAAAACATTTACATACCTGATGGAGTGCAGTACACATCTGTTGATATGTAGTGATAGCATAGTTGTCACAATGGCATGCTCTATGTGATGAATGTCTCATATAGAATGGTTCCCCATAGCCAACTGCTTGCCTTTTCAACATGATTTCCAGCAGCAGGTGATTACCTCTAAACCAATCTGTGGTTCTGAAATGTTAATTGCAACCAAAACAGCTGATTTGCACTATCATCAGCAAATGACATGCAACCGCTTTAGAATATATAAGTCCTTCATGTAGATTAGGCCCCCTTTCTGATATGTTGTGCTGGGCATTACTGGGGTGAGGAGACTACATAGTCAAAGAGGGTAGATCTGTAGCAGACAGCTTTACATACAGATGGGTGTGCTACAGGCTGCAGCTACTGCTGCAGGTAATAGACATAGGCAGATGTGTGAAGACTTTAGAAGACAACAAGCTGTAGGAGTAACTGTGTGTTGTAGAGCCCGGCCCAAAGTGACAATAACCCCTACACTCCAATGATGGCATGTGTTTAAGGTAAGTATGTTAGGCAATGGTATGAATAACAGAGTACCAGGCAACATTTTTGGTGTGTCCTTGAGCAAGATGGGGTGTAGATATATATATATATATATATATATATATATATATATATATATATATATATATATATATATACACATATATGTGTGTGTGTGTGTGTGTGTGTGTGTGTGTGTGTGTGTGTGTGTGTGTGTGTGCGTGTGTGTTGGTCATCTTCCTGGCCATGTATTACAGTCTGGTAGTAATTTGCAGCGTGTATGAGGGCAGACCTTGTTACAAGCAAGGATTTCAAATGTGTATGTTTGTTGTTCAGCTGTGGTAATTTGCAATGTGACTCTGAAAGGATTATGTGGTGCACTCTGATATTAGTGGCTTTCATTCGCAGTACCTGATTTGACATTCTCTGTGAATGCATATTACTGCAGGATGTGACAATGTATGCACATATACATTTGCTAGATATTTGAAGTGTGTTCCTACCTCTAGGTCTGTGACTTCTGTCAGTTAAAAGCAGTCAAATCATTTGACATGCATTGTGTGGATAAAGAGTGCACTGTCATTAATGGCTGGCTTCACAATACTGAAAATTCAGTGCTACACACCACCGGATTTGAACCCAGGACTGTGTGTGGCAAAAATGTACTCCTTATGAAGCATTAACAGAATGAGCTACTGAGTCACTGCTGCACCAGGTGTATTTGCAACACATATGTGCACACCTACAAGCTGTGACAATCATGTTCTACATCCATCAGTATGTGCAAGGCTTTATATGGATGTACTTTTGAACCAGGATCCCAGTTGCACATGTATTTTACCATCAATGCCTTAGCAGGCATATTTCTACATATTACTGATAAAAGGGCACATATACCTGCTATCAGAGGCCTCACTTACATCCATTATTATGTTTTTGGCTTTGTAGTGATGTACTATTGCACAAAGTGTCAGGAACTCTCCCATGTTTTCCACTGAATTTTATTCAAGTTTGCACAGTGCGGCGCAGCTCCTCTGAAATGCGCTTAATGACTGTAACTGGCAATCACTATGTTTTTTTTAAAGCAGCTATTTTAAGTAAGAGTTGTGTGACATGGCAGGTTAATGCATTGGTCTGCAGTTGTGATGGTCTTGGGCTCGAAACATGAGACAGATGTTTATTTTGTAAAAGTGTAATAGAATTTTAAGGACACATATTATCAGCATACATTTATTTAGCTGAGCTTAGTGAAGCTGTGTGATGCGGCACACTGTGCAGCATCACACTGAAAAAATATAAAAAAAATAAAAATGGAAAGATAGGACAGAGGTGAAATGGGGTGCAAGCTGGGGGAAAAACATAGTGGAAGGAGGGTAGGGATGTGCAGAAAGGGTGTAGGAAAGATCCATAGCTATCCATTTCCTGTACAGTAATAACTGTGACTTTGAGAGAATATGTACATGGATTTGAACTCTCACCCATAGAGAGAGTGGTAAGGACAACATAACTGCATTCTCAAACCAATTGGACCAAATTACTTGTGTCCAGTGGATACATGGGTGAATTGGAGAGCTATGTATGGGACAATATTTTCTTTTTTGGGACAGGTGCCCATTTTTTTAAGGTGTGAGTGGAATGCTGGAGAAGGGAGATAGGTACATGTGGGGGAGGTAAGTTGGGTAGGTGAGGATTCATTTGCAGACAGACAAAGATGGACAAGACAGCAGACAGGGACGGCATGTGACACATGAGGGGAGTGAACACCTTGGAGATGGAGCGTGTTGTGGAATACAAGTCCCATGTGCCTCTAGATGGCAGCAATGTGACTCACATCCCCATCCATGGGACTGCCGGCACTGCTCCTTCATTGCTCCGAGCATGATAGTGCTGGAGGCTCAGCACTGGGGCGAGACTGCCCCACCAGGTCAGCCAGCATGCCCTCAATCCAGCACAGGCAGCAGTCAAACCCATGGTAGACTATCCTGCGCACCAAGACTGGCAGCTAATCCCAGGTGACAACACCCCCTCCATCACCACTCCCAAAGGGGGTCTGGGCCCTGTCCTGTGTCTGGTACTACCTGATGCCACAGGTAGAGTAGGAGCAGTGGAGGGGGCACCAATGGTCTGGGTCCCAGAAGTGCTGGTACCCGCTGCCATAGCTGATTGAGGCAAGGTAGAGAGATGAGCCAGTACTGGCCTACCTTGATGTGCTGTGGTGATAGATGTATAGCAATAGATTAAGGTTAGTAATAACCAAACCATTGTTAGTATTAACAGAATAGAACATCACTTTAATTCCTACAAATACATATTAATGTATAGTATGCATAACACAACAGTAAATAACATAACAGTCAGTACGTTAACAGCATGCCAGTAAGAAGTAAGCCATAAGGGTAACAAAATAGTTTAACAAAGTATGTTAATAGTGAATCATGATAACACATAACAATTTTACATTACATTTTGCAACAATATAGTTAGTTTAACAACATATGTTAATATTAAATCATAATAATAAATAACAATAATAAATAAATGAAGATAATGGGGTGGGAATAGAGAGAAAAACATTCCATTAGTGGCATTGCAGATTATATCCATGAAAACACTGATAATAAATACTCTACAGGTGTGTCATGTCAGTTTTGGTACAGTGACTACAATTCTCCTATAGCTGATGTAGCACGTACATACCTCTCAAGCTGTTAGCATGGGTCAGTATGGACCAAGCAATGACAAATGTAGATACACAACTACAGAGAACAGTTTCACATAATCTGGACTTATATAACTTTTAAGATGTTCTGTAAGTGGATTTGGTAATACATTGCATTTCAGGTAGTCTTTCTCTGGAATTCCTGTGACAGCAGGATTAAGCAGTTTTAATTACATTATGACAAATCATGCCAGCCATGTTTGTGTACAGTACATAAACTAGACAGCCATCATGGCTTAGTTGGGAGGCATGGGGATAGACCCAATAGCTGTGGCTAGATGGGACATCTACAAATAATGTAATAATCGACTGCAGCAAAATAGTACAGACATCCAAGGAATGCAGCCATAGTGCAAATAAACAAATTTATTTATGAATCAACAATGCTGGTGAACACTTTCTTACTGCTGATTTTAAAATTCTGTGAAATCTAACCACAATATCTGCTCATAATATGGCTATCTCACCCATATACCTTTTGTTCCTGGGGAGAGAGCAAATGAGCATTATATGACTGCTACTCAACATTTAGTGCTATACACTACTGGACTTGAACCCAGGACTGTGTGTGGAAAAATGTACTGTATATAAGGCATTTAACAGACTGAGGTACTGAGTCACTGCTGATTACTGAGTGACTGATACTGGCCTAGAGATAACCTGGAACCATGCTATGAGCTGAGCAATACAAGTTACAGGACATTCTTCTTGCATTCTAGAACTATTACAGTGTTATGACTGACTGCAATGACTGTAGAACACACATGCATGGAATCCAACTATACTGCATATATTAGTACAGCTTTATTTTAGAATCAACAATGCTGGTGAACATTTTTATTGGTATTGCTTTGAAATATCTGTGAAATCCACAAACAATATCTGCCCATGGAGTGGGCTTCCTCACCCATATACCTTTATTACCTGAAGTATTAGGAACAGAGAGTGTTAATGTGACTGATACTGGCCTGGTGACAGCCTTGAACAGTACTACAAGTTAAGCAATACAGTTTGCAGGCCATTAGTTTTGCATTATACAGCTATTAGAGTGATACACTTGACTGCAGCAACCTTACTATAAACAATCAATGCATACAGCTCTGCTGCAATGGTCATGACAATACAATCCTGCTGTACGCCATTTTGTTACTGTTATTGGTATTTATTGTTTATAGCACTACAGTTGTTATTGTTCATTTATTGCACTACAGTTGCATGCGCACATTTATTGCACTACAGTTTTTCTTGTGTATACTTTATTACAGTAAATGCTTTACTTGTTCTTGCTTATTGTTACAGTTAGCATAATACATCCGTACTTATCACACTCACTGAGCAACATGGCCAGGCACCCGGCATGGGACTCAACATTGTGAGCCCTCTCAGTTGCAGCTGTTTGAAGAGAACCACACCATTATGCATACCAGTTTTACAGAAATTCAGCTTGCATATTAGTAAAACAGAGGAAAAATGACTTGCAAATTTTTGGGGCATTCCCTGCTCTAGCTTCTTGGGCACAGGTGTACAAGGTTCCCCTTTTTCTCCTCTTCAGGCCATCATAATGGTGATGACACTGCTCACCTGTGTGGGGGATACCAGTAACACTGGTGAGTTCCCTGGCCAAATGGTTCCAGGCATCTGCCTTACACTCCCAGCCCTGGAAACTGCCCTGCAGCAGCCTAGGTCCATGTTTTTTTTACCATGAGCCCAACCATGACCCTGGACTTATGAATGTCCCACTTCTGTGCCCGAAAGCAAGTACCTTCACCAGCACCACTTGCCATATCAACAGTCGATTTAACTCCAATGAATGGTGCAGAATTCCCACCTATTGCACTTAATATAGGTTGTTTTCCCACCCATAAACATCATTGAGCAACATTCAAAATGCAAACCAGCTAAGCAGATCTGAGCACCATGAAAACTCACATGACCGTGGCTTTAGCGAAGCTTAGCACCATGCAAACATTAGTAGCTGTTAGCATGTTTATGCAGTGCTTAGCATGGTTAAGCACAGCTTAGCAGAGCACAGCAGTGCCATAGTTCACAATTTTGTTATTAAATTAAACAAAAATCGTACATTAAATTACAAACATGTTCTGCCTGTTATGAACTCAAACCTAGGAACTACTACACATAAGGCCATAACTCTACCCATTTAGCTATTTGGATATTATGACAGCTATTTTACATTCACATATAATACTAAGCTACCTGTTAGCATTGCTGAGCACCATGCCACGCAAACATGTGTAAACAAACCTATAAATAAATAATTAATTGTATCCGGTTTCTATTTTTAGATGTCTGGCAGGTGTCGACTATATATGTATACGTGGTGCTCAGCTTTGTGGTGCTCCATGCCGCGCTGCACAAACAACAATTACAAAAAAATTACAACGGAAAAATAAAATAATTAATTATGATAATTGATTACATCCATTTTCTATTTTTACATGTGTAGCAGGTGTCAGGTGTCTATATGTAAGCGTGGCTTGGCATTGCTTGCTGCACTTCACGCTGTGCCAAACAAACATGCAGAAAAATAATTAAAAAAATATATATAACTTAAATATTACACATTTAACACAATTCACAGCATTTCAGCAGTGGTGGGGTATATTACAGGAAGCCGCATGCTGTACATAACATCTGATTAGGCATTCATAACCATGGGTAGCCTCTACACATCTCCTTATACTTATTCAATAACCCTGTTCCTATACTCTCCCTCAGCAGTGCACCATCATTAATATGCATGATATGCTGCCGAGGGGAAACCATGGCCATGTACATGGATACATTCCATGTAGGCTCTACACGGTGCCTACATGGAGTTTATTAAATCCTGGGGTCTATCTTTTCTGCTTTGGCAAGGCATATTCACCTTTACCAGAAATTTTTGTATAGTCAGCCTCCATAAAAAAATCCTGACACACTATAGTTCCCTTACATCTTTCCATTCTTGCTGTGATAGCATTCTTTTTTCTATATTTAGTTCCTTCCATGGATACATCCTATAATACAGGAACAGAATGGATCCAGGAACAGAAAACAGCAACACTGTAGTGAATATCCAAAGAATTTATTTGTCCACAAGAACAGAGATTAAGCACTTTCGTATAAGTACTTCATCAGAATCAGAACACTAAACACATCCAGCACTCAAATACTCCACCCTTAAAACCTTAACCAATGGAAATAACAAATGCATTAACCCATACTATGACTGTTAAAAAAGTGATGTGAAATATGACCCAGCAAACACTAGAGCCTCACAATGCATTTAAACATTTGATGTTGATAATATAAATTAATAAATTTATATCAATATTAATTCAAATGCATAAAATTCATAAAAATGATTTTCATAAAAGTAAACAAATAACATATATACATATTAAAACAGGTTGGTAGCCTAAGAAATATATGTGGAATCATGCCACATATGATTTCAACTTTAAAATGCTAGCTATAGAGGTACTTTCATTCAAACCCGGGGGGGGGTAGCATTGAGCCTCAGTTGCCACCTCAGCTCCTTGGTTTCTAACAGATCTTCACAGGGTGCCCCCTGAGGTCCCTTTGTAAATGTTCCAAAACAAAGAAGCTGAAGCTGTGGTCCTTATGCTCACTAATGTGCTTGGCCAATGCATTTTTTATATCCCCCTTCCTGATGCCCAGTCCATGCTCATACATACGCTCCTTGAACTTTCTCTTAGTTTTCCCCACATAGAAACACTCACATTTTGAGCATCTGGTGACATATATAAACCCCATTGAGTTACAATTACTGTGAATCCTTGAAAAAATGTTAAAATGATTCACTGTAACACAATCTCCTTCAAAGACCATTTTGCATTAGGCACACTTGCCACACCTATAAGTTCCCCATTTTTTGTTTGTAAACTCCAATCCATGGTTAAAAGTGCCCTGCTCCAAATGATTCTTCAAGGTTTTCCCTCTCCTAAATATGATTTGGGGGGTTTGGTTGGCCACCATGCTCATTTCCTTAAAATGGGAAAAAATGTGCCAATATTTGAAAATTATGCTTCTAATGTGGGCAGCCTCATTGCAATATTGTGTATTAAAAGCTCCTTGTAAATCCAACCTATTATTTGTATCAACTCTCCTGAAAGAATTGCTCCCTGAAACTTCATGGGAATAAACGAGGGGAATAATCACTCTCGTTTGCCTTTTGACTGTTATATCCATACACACCTGCGTGACCATCTCAGTAGGGCACCCTCTGCTAGAAAACATGTCCCATTTTCTCACATTCCTTGTTAAAGGTTTCCCAGCTTGAAACCATACAGGCTAGATGTATTGCCCCTTGATGATACCAAATTTACCATTTCCGAGGATATACTGAACAAGAGATGGGTTAGCACCATATATCGCAAAGCAGCCTACAGCAACACTATATTACATTTTGAAAGGAACCACCCCCCCATCAAAAATGTAATAATCCTATTATACCATTCTTTTCGTTCATTTTCAATATTTTCATATTTATTTTCCACAAGATAATTTTATCTTGATAAGTCTTCACTTCTTTATTACAACAGTTTCTTTTTGTGGAATTGAAATTAACTATCCTGTTTTATATTTCAAACTTAATATTTTCATTAATAAAGAAATCTCATTGTACTTTAAATATTTCATTACGCTATATAAGTTTAATGATGCCATATACACTATAGGCTTTATTAGCCCCAATCCTCATTTTTTTTTCTCATGTATAGTACCCCTGTTTTCACCAGGTTCAATCTCACTCCCCAAATAAAAGAGAATATTGTATTATACATTTCTTTAGCTAACTTCAAAGAAACACTAACACACCTGCTAAATAAGTATTCTTGGATAACAGTATGGAATTAATTACATTTACATTGTTATCAAATGAAAGCCTAAAATATTTCCAAAACACACACACACACACACACACACACACACACACACACACACACACACACACACACACACACACACACACACACACACTTTTCACTTCTTCTATTTTCTCTTCAATATTGATTCTATAATTTCTTGTTTTCCAAAATGTATTACAATAATTTTAATTTGTTTCTATATTAAATTTAATTCCACAGATCCTTCTCTGAAGTCCTAAACCTTGACTTTTGTCTTTGTTTAATACAAAACCTATTACCTGAATAATTTCCTGCATTTGTTTTATCACTGTATTCATGCCTACTCCATCTTTTATAATAATAATAATAATAATAATAATAATAATAATAATAATAATATCATATGCATAATTTAACAAGATTTCCATTTTATCCCTTCATTGGTAATATAACTCATTACATCCATCTCTCTATCATATATGTAGATATTCCATTAATTACTGGAACAAATAATATACCAGTCAGTGGACAACATTGTCTGCTACCCTTCCTTAACTCTATGTTTTCATTTAACCATACATTTATCATAACCTTCACTTAACCATACATTTATCATAACCTTCACTATATCATAACCTTCACTATATTAAACTTATATGCTGAAGTAAAAACATTTTAATCTTCTTACTTATATTATAGATTTCACACATGTCCCATGATACTGAATTATGAATTGAATCAAAAGTTTTACTTAAATCTCCTATTATTACTTTAGTCTGAACATGTCTCAGTACTATATCTGCAACAAATTCCCTAAGTATTAATAATGAACCTTGAACCCTTTTGTCTTTAATACCAAATATGTTTTCATTTACAACTTTCTCCACTTTCTCTTTCATCCTGTTTTGTATAATTTTCATGAAAACTTATAATTTGTGTTATTTAATATAACTGATCTCCAATTCTGTATATCTCTCGTCTTACCTTTTTTCCATATAAATCTAATAGCTCAAATAACTCTTTATACATAAAACCTTTATTCTCTTTATTGTTACATATGCATATATTTCAATAATTCTAATAACACGGTCCATCCATCTTACATCAATAACAGTAATTCGACCAGTTATAACCAAAGTAATATCTAACACTTTATATAAGTATTCCTGAACAGGTCTCACTCCTGAAATTCTATATAAGATTTTTTTTTCCCCACCAGACTTTGGTTTGATATCTTTCTATTTGAGACAAGAATCAAATGTCTTCTAATATAATAACATCACTATCTTGCTTTTTACATCACATCCAAAATCATTATTCTTCTCTCTAACTTCTTAAAACTATTCACATTTAGTGCTAAGACTTTACACGTGATTCTACCTTAAATAATATCTTTTCGGCCTTTCCTTTCTTTTTCTTTTTTAAATCCCTCTATGATTTTTCTTTTCCTCTCTCATACTCTTTTGCCAATTGAATTTCTTTTTTGCTTTACTATATTCCATGTAATATCATCACTATCACTCAAACCTGGTTCTTTTTCTTTCATTTTCCCATATTAAATTCTTCCCGCATACTAACTTTTTGTACAACTATTTCTTTATCATTAGTTGCTATTTGTGTTCCCATTATTCCTATGTCTTTTTGCATCAGCCTCCATCTTTTTCCCTTTTTCTTCACACTCCCCCACAAATAACACTTTTTATTACAATCGCAACATCTCACTTCACAATCCCTTGCATTGTGTCCTATTTTCTCACATGAAAAACATGCTTGTTTATCACAATTACTGATTAAATGGTCATTTTTAGCACACAAAAAAACATGTTTTACGCTGGTCTCAATATTTTACCCTGCCCCTATTTCCTTTAACAGTTATTACACTTAGTAAGTGCACAATATTCTCATTTTCAATTTTCAAAATCATATTACAAACCCATTCCCCAGTCCATAAGCCTCTGCTATAATACACGTTTGACACATCTAATGCATTTTTATATAACTTCAATAAATGTTCTTTTCTCTTTATTTACTTTAGTCCTTAAATGTATATTCATGTTCTTCTTCATCTGTCTATAAGATACTTTACATATGTGCAAATTCCATGATACATTATTTTTCTTCTTTTCATATTCTTCAAAAATGTTTCCATTATTTGACCAGTCTCAAATATAGTGTCACAAAAAGTCTCTTTTTTAATATGTATAAATGCTCTTACCTTGCTTACCAATGGTGAAATTATTTCATTCCATACCTTATAACTTTCCAGTTCAGTGTCTCTCTTTTTTTCAATATGTACAGTAAAAGGTCTCTTTTTTTAACACCTGTCATGTCTTCCTTCTTCTTTTTAGCTACTGGCTTCACCATCTCTGCATACAGTTTACCTATCTCGGACGTCTCTTCCTGCTGTTGTATTTTTACCATTAAGTCTCCCCAGGACACATCTTTTCTACTGTCCAACTCACTTTCATTAAATAAGTCCAGTAATACATCATCCCACAACCCTCATGACTGAAAGGTTGTAGCTATATATTCCTGCTCCAGTACCTCATCTCTGAAGAGGGATCTGAGGGACTCACCACCCATTACCACCCTATTAGCACTAGGTAATCATAGGCAGTGCTTAAAGTGCCTCATGCTTACTGACAACCACACTTTTACCACATACCAAATCTGCATGTGTGTGGTACTTGTTTATTAAACCTGCATGCTCACCTCTCATCAAAATATATTGTCAGCACCCATAAAGTTGTCAGCGCCCATACCCACCTCACACTAGTAAGCCATCCATCAGAAAATTAGCATTCTTTTGCTTCTGCTGAGGTACTTCAGAAAACTCTTTCTAGGTCAAAAAGGGTATTGATATGAGATGATAGACTGACACAAAAATTCCTCAGCAGCACAAAGACAGATTATAAGCTAAACATACAGCACCACCCTACACAAACATTGCAAAGAAGGGTCATCAAGCTTGCATACCCAAGCACTTAAGACTTCTTAGGCAAGCCATTACACATGGACATGTAGTAACCATGGGAGACTTCACAGTGAAACAACATTCACCACGTTGACCAAAGAAATAGTGACAATGAGCTGTCATTCAGGTTTCAGTATGTAAAATGTTACTAAGGTGTTCAGTTTCCTCCACCCCAGGTAAACATAAAATATGGCTATTATTCATGTGATCACAGGAAAATTAAGGCAACACTCCTTGGATTAAATGAACAGGTAGACAAAATGGAATACTCTGAGTATTCATCCAAAGCCAGTATGCACATAGTCTAGAGTAGCATCCTACCTTTGAGGAGACTGAGTCCACAATATAAACAAAGATAATTGGCTTACTAATTGGTGTCATTCCAAGAGGTCCAATGTGTGCCATTCTGTAAGGAGATGACAGTCCTTCTTGCCTTTCTCCTCAGGGCATTTGTACATTAGCCAAACTATTCTCCAGCACATACTGCTGTTTAGATATTGTCAGTCTTTTCTAATGACCAACACAGGCATCTCAAACCAGGATAGTATAAACATGGATCTGCTCAGGGCTAGAAACCTTAGTAAAAATTGTCCACCTAGAAGCCCCCATGACCCTCATAAATAATGACTTCTGTATTATCACACATGGATCCAGTGTACTGATTACACACGCTCCCTACCATGATTCAGTGCCTAAAACTCATTCAGACCTTTTCTGAGCATGGTCTATGTTGCTGCTGCTAGTGATGTGTCCAGATTCTTCTGCAGTTCTATCACACTAACACTTGCATAAAAAGATAATAAACTTAAAGCGTTCCATATTCTAGAAACTACAATTAAGATTTCTTACCATATCATATCCAACTACACTACCTCTTCTTCTACACCCCAACCCATAATGCACATATAAAGGACTTCTCAACATTCAATCAAATACTACTATTATTGAGGACCTTTGACTATCATTCTATAAACTGGAAAACTTACACCACTACAAATAAATGCACACAGTGCTTCTTAAGTTTCATAAGTACAGACTCTTTTTACTGGATGGTGCTGTTCCCTTCCAGGGATTCAGTCTCGACCTGGTCATCATAAATACGGCAGAGTTATGCTCTGTGATTATAGTTACTATGTCACTGTTCATGACTGGATACCACTCAATATTTTTATCTGTTAGGGCCCAGCTCAAAATTCCTCATAATCTTTACCATCTCTAGGGATTTTTTCTAAAGCAAGTGTATTGGATCTAGCTGGTGACCTGAAGTAGTTTCAGGGCTCTCTCCCACTGAGGACCCATTAGATAACACTGTTCTCATATCAATACCCTTTTCATGATGTTATCCTGATCTGACACAAAAAACAGTGCCAAGTTTAGTAACAAGGTCCTCTCTTGGAGCCCTGATGTCAACAAGCTTTATAACAAAAGAAAAAAAAATACATTTAAAAGGAAAATACTGAATACCTCTTGTTCTAAACCTGTTCTCAAAGATTTAAACCTGAATGTAGAAACAAAATCAAATCTTCCATGCAGAAGAAGAAGCTGAAATTTACCACTGCCTATATCAACTTCAACTACAGCTTCATATTTAAACACTTAATATATATTGAAGTGAAGATAATGGAAATAAGACAACAACCCCACAAAATTAGCAGAAAATGTAACCTTATTTAAAAATAAGCACTTTAAATATAACATTCTATATTAACCTAATAGTCTGTAAAGTAGCACCCACTAAGGGCAAGTAGAAAAGGTTAAAAATTTCTAAAATGGAGAATGCCTATTAGATACTCTAAATAAAGCAGTTCAGAATGAATACAAAAATCCATATACACTGTTTGTGATAAGTAAATACTTCATAGCCCACTGATTTAAACTAAAACTAGAAATCACAGATGAATCAGCATCCCAGGAGAACATCTTAAGAATTTTTAATATGAAAATATATAAATGACATGAGTTCAAGGATCAGATAAAAAGGAGTTCATTAAAACAAATTTTCCCATTAAGAACATGGGGACAGATTCTGTGTCCCCTGGACAAGAATACAATTGCATACGATCCATATAATATCTGAATGCTTCAAAGTAATTTTTTTTCACAAATGCAGTATTCAGACAGATGAAAACTAGACTGTAACATGTTACAAAAAAGTCAACATGAAAAATGACATTGTGATTAAATTATTATTAGAGCATGCCAATAAACCAGATGCCACATTACTATTAAAATAAGCCCTGGGATCCATGGCTAAACAGAGAAACAGACACCACTCACAGCACAGTACCACTCCACACCCCAGATTTTATAAACTTTGTGTAGAAATAGCGTTATTCCTACATGGAGTGAATGGTGCCTATGTCCACATCTCCCTCTCAGCAGCATGCCTTGTATATTAATGAAGGTGTGCTACTGAGATGGAGCCGTGTGCATGGATACTAAATTAGTGCAGGGGGCATGTTACAGTAGTGCCTGCAGATCTGTAACACCCGCCCTGCACTGTCAAAGTGCTGCATGGCACTTTACAATAGAAAACAGTGTCCACGGACACTGAAATGATGAATGGGAAGTGAATGTAATACAGGGGCTGTGGGACAGCTACTGTAACACACCCCCTGCATTGAAAAAGTGCTGTATGGCACTTTACAATAAATAAAAATAAAGAAAGTGTCCTTGGACACTTAAAAGATGAATGGGAAGAAAATGCTATGCAGGGGGTGTGTTACAGATACTGTAACACACCCAATGCATTGTGAAAGTACTGTATGGCACTGTATAGTAAAAAAGTGTTTTCGGACACATACCTCTCAACCTCTTAGAGCAAGAAGTCTGGACAATGCCATTAGTAAAAGTGGGACAAAAGGCCAAAAAAGGGACAGTTTTAAATATTGCTCTTACAAACTTAGAAAGTTGATAGAATAACAGGTTTTGCATTAGCATGGATTTCCTGAAGAGTATGTCATCCGAAAATCAAATGCCTGTTATTATTTTCTAACTGCAGTCTGAAAATGAAGTCATGCCATGTATGGGGTGTGTTACAGTATCCGTAACACACTCCCTGGACTGTGAAGGTGCTGTACAGCAGTAAAACAATAAAGAAAGTTTCCTAAGACATTTATATGATAATTGAAATGCAATGTTTCAGTTAAAAGTTATGGCTTTTTTTAATTTCTTTTTATGTGAAGTTTAAGCATAGCTAAGCGGGTTTGAGCGGCACTGCTCTTTGATCACCAGTACTTAAATGTCATGAAGAACTATATAGAAATGTATAGCTGAAATTTTCACACCTGACACACCTGAGTTAGCTGAGTGTTTAGAGTCACAACTTTGCATGGAGTAGGTGCATGGTTTGAATGCCAAAAGAGGCCATTCAGCTTTTACATTGGAAAGCATGTTTATATTATTTTTTATTTTATGTAATGATGTAGTAATTAATATTTGTTAACCACGGTAGTATAGCTGGTCCAAATTCCCAGTGTTAGTGGAGATATGAGGTGAAAACCCCCATCTAAACACAAGTGTCCCATACAGTACAGTCACACCCCAAGGTAATGTAAGGAAAGCACATAGGGGGAGATCATGTAAGGTAAAATATAAACACTAAAAATAATATATCAGTAATGAGTAATTAATAGCCAATTCCTATTTTTTTTTTTAAATGAAGAACCATGTTTGCCCTTAGCTCAGTTTTGGTAAGCAGTGCTAAGCCAAGTTAAGCAATGCTTAAACAGGACGTGTCTGAGCAATACTTAGCAGTGCTTAGCTTTGCCTAGCCAGTTTGAGGATTGTTAAGCAGTCTGATTCTAAGCAGACCTCAGCTCAGCTAAGTAGATTCTGTACCGCTAAGCACTGTTCAGCATTTACCACTTCAAGCACTGCTCAACTCAGCTTAGTAGGTTTGTGCACTGCTTAGCTTGACTCAGCATTTTTAAAAAATGGTCTAATGATGGCAAATGGTGGGAATATGGCCTTATTTAAACCACACAGGTGGGAATACAGGCAGAACCTGTTAGAGTTTGATCCCTGTAGGAGCTATAGCAGGTGTTGATGAAGGAGCACTCTTTTGGGCACAGCGCTGGTACATGTTGGAGTCCAGGGTCATGGCTGGGCTCCTTGTAAAGAACCATGACATCAGACTGCTGCAGGACCAGTACAGGGCTCAGAATACAAGTCTGATGCCTGGGACCATTTGGCATGTGAGCTCACCAATGCCACTAGCATCCGCCTGCACTGGTGAGCAGGTCCATCATCATTATGATGCCCTGAAATGGAGGAAGGTGGTGCTCTTGGCCCAATGGATCCAAGATGCTTGGGATGGGAATGCCCCAGAAGTTTGTAAATATAACAACTTGTGATTTATCAAATTATAGTATGAATATCTGATAGACAGATATGCATAATGTTGCATTTTCTCCCCACAGCTGCAGAGGAGAGGACTCATAATGTGGAGGCCCATGGAGGATGACTGATGAGGCTGCACCAACAGTGTGGTGAGTACAAATATATCTTTATATATATATACATATATATATATATATATATATATATATATATGTACATAGTCCAATAAATAAGAAAATGTAATTGTTTACTGTCATTAGGTATAGTGTGGTCTGAGTATACTGAATAAATGTGTTGTTAGACCAACATTGATATAAGTAACTAATGCCAGGTACTGTGTAATACAGATGAAGGCAGCAAACAAGCTACTATTGATGAAAGGAAGCCAATACTGTAGTAATAGTGTGTAGGAATGACTCTGTTAATAAATTGTACTGTGCTTGCTACGATGAAAGTAATAACTGACATGCATTCATCATCTACAGGATATACAGTGCAACTGAATGTAGAAGTTAGAATGTAATAAACCACTGTGTCATGTTACCCACAATAAAGCTTATTCCAAAAAACTGGTGTGTTTAATCTGGTCTGTTGTTGAATAAATACAGGTGTTTAGGTGATACACAGCAAATATGGCTATGAGAGCATGAATCCAGTGCAGTTTGTCTGCTAGGCAGCTGTTATGTGAAATGGTAGATGTGGAGCTGTAAAACAAGATACAATGAAAAGTGATATATGTTCTGCACTAAGATTTGAACCTTGAGTAGTAATGTGTAATGTATTATAGTGTGCTCCCTGCAGCATTGTCTTGTGTTAACCTTTGCATTTCAGTTACATGTATTTCTGAATGCAGGTATGCTGATGCAGGTAACTATGAGACCATTATAGGTGGAGACTGCAAATATATAATGATGTGCAAATGCATATGGTTCAGGTATGTAGTCCAGCAGCCTGTTGTGGTCTGTACAGATCACAAATAATCACATTAACTAGGTGTTAAATGTGTACACCTGCAGTCAATGTACACACAGTACACTAACTATCTATCATGCATGAATCTTAGGCATGTATGTTCAACTGTCACTACTGTCTTCTGTGATACTCCATATATATTACAAGGTCGGAGTGTTTAACCAAGTGAGTTTTAAGCACAAATCAGTCAAGCAGCAGACAGCAGTGACCCAGTCACTTAGTGTGATAAGACATAGATATGCTGTTTAGTTTTGCACACACCAACCACAGTTTGAATCCTGGGACTGGTACTAAGGTATGTTTATAGTTACACACAAGTAATCCTGACTATTTGTAGAAGCATTCAGGTAGTGCAAATGGATATTTTCTCCACATGAATGACAGTTAAAGAAATGTTTGTATTAGCTGTATGACGGGTATAGTAATAAATTGTATACAAATGTTCCATTGCCCAGCCCCATGCCTGCAAATGCAGCAGGATAGCTAAATACACTATGCACTTTTCCCAATAAATGTCTCTCAAGTGTCATGCTGTCATGGCTAGTTATCACTGTTGCCAATAACCTTGCACACAAATAAAAATCTAATAGAAGCATACCATTAGCACAGTCATACAACATCAGTGCAGGATACACCTTGTTAGTCATATATGTAACCATGACATGGCGAGTCCACTTTACTCATGTACCTAGAGTTGTCACAGCTTGCCTCATAGCATTCCTGATCAACAGATTAACAGGGCTTTATGTGCTACAGTATCTATAGGCCTCATGTAGATGTAAAGTGATGGCAGAACTGTGCAGTATTGAGCAGTACTGTTGTGAAAAATATAAGCCTATACAGTTGGTAATGTAATGATTATTATCTGCAGCAATAATTATTATTCATATACTATGGGTATATTGTTCTTAAAACCTAATGTTGGGACTTGTGTTCTATTATTGTTCATATATTTAAATGGCTGCATGATAACATACCTTGTTCCAGTTCCATTGTTGGTGGCCTATTGTGATAAATGTAATTGGCATGCTGTTACAATACTGACTGCTATTCCATTTATGCATCTGTTCTGTTTGCCACGCAATTTTTCATTCTATTGTTCTGGGTTAATTGGAGCACCCATGCATGCTGTTATAACTGATGTTGAAATGTTTTGTTCATGACTATCCAATACATTTTGTCAAACCTCAACACCAGAGCACATTTGGGAAGGCAGATCCCAGTGGATCCGTCAGTTCAGTCTCATCTGGCCGCTGCATCGGGCCCCAGCAAGTCTGGGACCCAACCTTAGGCTGCCTTCTCCACTGGTCCTGCACCACCCTCGAGTGGAGCAAACTCAGGGGAAGGGGCTTATCCCCACCTTGGGTGCAGGCACAAGGAGGACTCTGTCACCTGACATCAGTTCCAAGGTATCCAGCATGATGTGGATGACTGCTGGCTCCAGATCAAGGGAAGACTGGCAGCCCTCAATGGGTAGGCTGGCCCCATCATCCAGCCCCCAGCAGAGCAACCTTTGGGGCAATGAAGGGGTAGTGGTGACTGGCCATGGGTGGGGACCTTAGTCCCACTGTTTCCATCTGGGGGCATGTGGGCCTCTGTTTCACAACCATTCTCCCTGTCTAAGGTGTTTACCCCCTCATGTGTCATACACCACCCCTGTCTGCTGTCTTGTCTGTCTTGTCTGTCTGCAAAAGCAACCTCTCCTATCCAACTTACCTCCCCAAACTTTGGAACACCTGTATAACAGGATTTGGATGGGTATATGTGTTCTGATGGGAATGACATTGACACAGAGCTGTATATCATGGTTTTGCACATCTTACCTTAAAAAAAAGGGGCATCTGTCCCCAGAAAAAAAATCACGTCTGATACATAGCTCTCCATTAAGCTCCCTCGTACACTGACATCAATCAATTTGCCCCTGAATCACTCAACAATTGTATGTCACCCACACCCCCTCCCTGTGGGTATGAGGCTCTAAATTCCAAATTGTCCACATCATTTACAGCTCTTGCTGCAGAAGAAATGGAGAGCTATGGTCCTTTCCTACACCTATCCTGCACATCCCTAGCTGTCTTTCATAATGATTTCCCCCCTGCTTACCCCCATTTTACCACTTTCCCATTACCTCTTTTTTCTTTTCTTTTCTTTTTTTATCAGGGGCACATGGGATATATACAAATGACCCTTATGAACATCAGGTGTTTCAGCTAATTGGCGATTCTGAATCCCATGACTTGTTTTGTCGTTTTAATGGACAATTTCAGGCCAATACAGCCAAACCCCACTAGCTGTGGATATGCATATTTCAGCCTTGTTATGACCTCGTCAGCACAGCACAAGCAGAGTGTTTGACTAAGAATAAGAAACACAGGGCTGTTATACCTATCTGATGTCCATTATCATTAGGGTCACTGCAAAAATATCCCAAACAACAAACAAAAACAATAAGTGAGAAGGTCACTGAAAAAACAATCAGTAAAAACAAAATAAAAACTCCAAAAAAGCTAGAACCTCCACTGCGTGACCTCCCCAACCTCTTGTATCAGAGGCACATGGGATATATAAAAATGACCCTTATGAACATCAGGTGTTTCAGCTAACTGGTTATTCTGAATGTTTTTACTGATTGTTTTTTCAGTGACCTTCTCACTTATTATGAAGTCATAAAATAATAGAACACATTTGAATGTCAGATGTCATATCCTTCAGGAAAGTCATGTGAATGCAAAACCTGTTATTCTATCAGATTTCTATGTATGTAAGAGCAATATTTAAAAAGTGTCACTATTTCTGGCCCTTTGACACACATTTATTTGTGCCTTTGTCTACATGTCTTGCTCTAAGAGGTTGAGAGGTATGATGGAACTTCAAGAATGTAACCACAGTGTACTGTACTTGAGAAGAACAAAAATGTATATAAAGTATTACGTGTGCAAATGTATGTATTAATAGTAGAAGGTGGAAGTCTTCAACATATAAAGATAACTTGCAAAATGTCAAGAAAATAAGCTGTATTTATTTTACGAATGTGTTATCTCAGTTTCAGTGCAGCAAGTAGACATAAATGTCTACAGCTACAGGTTCTTGTATTGTCTTGAAACCTAATTACTATTTTGAAAATGTGAGAGTGTTCCACTGTGTTATGAATTCCACTTCTACAAAAAGAGATGTCTAAATGTATGTTACTTGCTGTTAGCCTGGGAAGTGAAGGCAGCTGACAAAGAGTGATGTAATCTGAGCTAACCCAGCAGTAATGTTGATTATTAACTCCAAACCTGTCTCAAGAGAAAGACCTTTGTAGGTGTTATGTGTCTTTGTATCTGACAACATCCACCCATCTGCATTTGCCTTGCTAATAGTAAGGAAATAGGAAAAACTGATTTAATGTACATATATGGGAATATAGTATTTATTACTTTAGATGGTTTCTGTATTTATTTGAGACTGTCATGCAATGTTGTCTAAAATATTTCCTGTGATTCTGAACTCTGCAGTTAATTTATTGATTGATTATTGTCTTGCTCCATTATTATTTATTATTAAATATAGTCAAATCTTGAAATGGTGGCTGCTCTGTTTAGAGATAAGCAAGCTGTTAGAGTACTTGCATATCTATTTGGTGACACCATATAGCCCACAGCAATAGCCTTGCTCTTCATCACATCAACCATTTGGATAATACATCACACAGTAGGATTCATCACTCTTTGGTAAAAGCCTTACAGTAGCTGATAAAGAGCTGGACTGTGGCAGTCATAACTACGTTTTAGTCTTGGCAGAAGGGGCCAAAGCCAAGAACACAGCATCAATGGGACCTGACAACATCCCAGGCTGCGTTCTACATGAACTAGCTAGTAAACCTGTGACAGACTTTCCCAGGAGTGTGTGTGTGTGTGTGTGTGTGTGTGTGTGTGTGTGTGTGTGTGTGTGTGTGTGTGTGTGTGTGTGTGTGTGTGTGTGTGTGTGTAATTTATAAATCAAACCCAAAGTATGTGTGTGTCAGCTACTTGAGCAGAGACATGAAGCCCTGGTTGGACAGAGAGGGTAATGGAGGTTTTGGCTTGACCGCTCTGCTGAGATGTTAACAGTATAGCTGTGACAGTGGAAAGTCATACTGGGGATATGGAGAGACATGGAGAAACCAGGCCCAGACAGACTGTGATCTCTGTTTGCTCTGAAGGGTAAATGTATCTTACTGTGTGTCTATTTGTCATCCTCCCATTGTATACAACCCTCACTGGTGCTAGTGGTGTGGATTGAGGCTCCTTGATTACTGGGCCAGTGCAATGTCATCACACTGACAGTACATACTGGTGGATACAGCTTGCATATCACATCATGTACTGTCACTGGGTCCCGCCCAGTCTGCGAGTGTCCTACAGGATTATTTCACAGATTGTCCAGGTCTCCCTGACCATTCCTGATGTACTTGGGCTAGGTCACCGAGTACTCCACACCTGTATCTGATTGCCTGACACCTATGGCTAACATACCTGGTGGGCCCCTGCAGCAGGACAGCAGGTTATAAGTAGTAGTAATAGGGAGATGCTGACTCTGACTCAGCAGCAGTGCATACATACTGAGCATGCAATGTAAGGGAATAGATACAGTACCAGATATTCATGAACCATTACTGTGTCTCCAGGGGTCTGGCATGTCACAGACACATTCCCCAAATACTGTGGACAATCATCATGTATTGTCCAACTAGTGTGTGAAAACACACATTTGTCTGGCAGGGGGGGTCTCCATCTATCAGGCACATGTACCCATTCTGCAACATCTGGGTACTGCAGATGTCAGACACCTATGAGGAGGTCATCCTACACCACATGTGCACTGCTCTCTGCTATTGTATACCTCAAATGTTCCTGGAGTGTCTACATGCACCTGTAGTAGCTCTCACCTATTTGTTAGATGTAGGCTGGATGACATGGTACTGTAACATTGCCTAAAGGGGACACCCACCAGTTGATGGCAGTGATGTGTGTTGACACATAACAACACAGTCTGTCAGGCTGTCAGGCCATCTCTGGTAGTCCTGGTACCATCTCTGGTTACTAGGCTATGGGCCCTGAACAGACATATGCCTAGGCTACATATTAGCCCATTTATATACAAGGCAGCAGCTGATGTCCCCATCCAACAGGGACACAGGTGGTATCCCAAGGGTGTATGTGCTGTTAACCATCTGGCTGACCAAGTTACAACTGCAAAGGTTTAGGTAGCTACCCTGCCTGATGTGACAGAGTGCCCATTCCATCACATGGAGACTGTGTGCGACACACATGTGAACTGTCTACAAGGCCAGTCCAGGTCACTCACCAGGCTGAGGGTGTGCACATGTGTGTTAACACAGTGGAGCATGGCTTGCACACATGCAGCAGTGCCAGCAATGTGGAGTCCATGATTGCCTTGCATGCCACAGTGACATCACTCCTGAGGAGTATGTATGACACCGTGTAGAGGATTGGCCTTATAGCCTATAGGTGTACAGTAGATGTTTTATGGCCTTGTATTCCCTGGTGGGGAACCTCTGTGATGTCCCCAGCTGCTACGTGTGCTGTCTGATATGAATAATGAATGGAGGATTATGCACATTAATGGTCCTCATTGGGGGGAGCATGAAACATCAGGATCAGGAGGGCAACTCATGTCGTAATACCAGTATGATGACAATACCCACACACACATACTGTGTTCATAGAAGGCAGGGGTATGATGTGGGTGTTAGCAGTGGATAGTGCTAAAAAAAGTAAATGTGCAGTGTCTGTACATAATGGTGCCGATGTATGCTGTCCTGTAATGTGTTCCCCTGCTCATGTCTTTCAGGTGGGATGTACAGCGGACTTCCCTAAATGATAAAAATGTAGTGAAAAATGAAAGAAAGTTAATACTTCCATACAACCACTAGACAGAGAATTTTAGAGAAATGCTGAACAGATACTGGGACTTGTTTTTTGATGAGAGTTTGAAACAAACTTTGGGTGGATCCCCAAAAATTACCTACATTAGGGGGCGTAACCTAAAACAGTTTTTTGAAAAGACTACAGTTACAAAGAGTCAAAACTATCATAGGTTCATAGGTGTGTACTAGGTTAATGGCCCAGGAGCCTTTGCAAGCCTAGCCCATAGGATTACCCTTGCATCATGCCACTCACCCTTAGTTCTCAGTACCTCTGTCAAGTAGAGCCACTGGAGTGATCCATGGGGTGAATTTTCTATATCCCATTCACTCATCAAGATTTCTCTTGAAGACGGCCAGTGAGGTGGTCTGCTTGACATGTATGGGAAGTCTATTCCATAGCATGGGCAGTCTCTGGGTTATGAACCTGTCCCTCCAGCATGTTCTGTTGATTGTGGTAATGAGGTTGAGATCTCTGGAGCATGTGGTGTGGAGGGATTGGGATCTCTTTAGCTGTAGCATTTCTAACAGACCTGGGTCAGGCATGGCTTTGTAAGTCAAGCAGAGATCGCCTCTAAGTAAGCAATATGAGACAGAGAATAGTTAAGAGTTTTTGAGTCTGCCCATATAGGAAAAGTGTTTAAGGCCTAGCATCCTCTTTGTGAGGTACTTTTGCGGCCTCTCCAGTTGGTGCAGGTGTCTAGTGAGGTACATGCCAAATGGGCCATTGTACTCAATGATTGGCCTAATGAGGGAAGAGTAGAGGGAGACACTGACCTCTTTCTTCCTGGATGTAAAACCCTTAGTAATGACGTGTGCCACATAGAAGGATTTTCTGACCACAGTGGCAATGTGGTGGTCAAAAGAGAGGTTGCTGTCAACCTGTGTTTCCAGATCTTTTATAATGCCTTCTGTGTTCAGTGGACTACCATTGATGTGGTAATTCATGGGAATCAGGTTTTTCCCAAAGGGGATGACAACAAATTTTTTGACATTGAGCTTAATGCCATGGTTCTGACACCAGTTGTTGGTCTCAGTGAGACCTTTCTGTAGGATGTCAGCATCACTTAGGGAGTTAATAATAGCCCCCAACTTGCAATCTTCTGCGAAATGTGTCAGCCAGAGTCCCTTAATGTTGACCTGGACTTCAGGGAAGTAGATACTGTACAGGAGAGGACCCAGGACTGAACTCTGTGGGATTCCACTCATGACTGGTCAGCATTCTGACTTGGTATCAGCTACTTTCACACTGTGGGTTCTATCTGTGAGCCAGTTTGCAACCCAACTAGTGATATAGGGGTTGATGCCTAGCTTAATGAGTTTTTCTATGATTCCTGAGGGTGAATGGTGTCAAAGGCCTTGGCCAGATCAAGGTAAGCTGTATGAACCAGCTTGCCTTCATCCACAACTCTGGTGACTGACTCAAAGAAGTCGACCAAGATGAGCAGGCATGATCTACTTTCTCATAACCAAACTGTGTGGGATCCAGAGTTTGGAGATTCCCTATATCCTTGTTTATTAGGTCCATGTCCATATTATTCCAATGCCTTTGATCAATGTACCCACACCCTCACCAGGGGCAGCAATATCCTAGACCTGGTCATTACCAACATGGGCAACTGGTATTCCACACCAGAGGTCAATTCCTCGTTGGTCAGATCTGACCATAAGCAAATCACCCTAGACATCCACACCCCAGCCCCACCACCATTAGGAAAACCGCCGTAAAAAAATTCTCCAAAGCCAACTTCACACTTCTTAAGACAGAAGTGGCAAACTTCCCAACACCCATGCTGATGGACAATAGAGATATGACTGCTGAATCCTATACAATTGCACTTTATAAGCACTTACACAAGTGCATGGATCGTGCAATCCCTAACAGAACCAAGATGCCATCCTCCAAAAAAAGGAAGCCAATCTGGTGGTCCCCTGCTATAAACAAACTCTACAACAGAAGAAAGAAACTGTTGCAAAAAAGATTAAAATCTCATGATTGGAGGAACACTGTGGTCAGCCTCAGTAAAAAGCTGAGATCCCTCATAAAATCCTCCAAAGCTAGTTACGAAACCAAAATCACCACTGATTCTAAAGACAACCACAAAGCATTCTAATTCTATAGCTATGTCAAGAATCTCAATGGCAACACTCAGGTCTGCTCTGAGTTACAGCACAATGGCACTAAATATACAGAACCAATTGATATTGCCAACATCCTGGCAGATAATTTCAGTGCTAACTTTACCCCTCTCTCATCCCCTAAAGGGCCCATCTCTATACTGGAAGAATGCAAAGTACCTGTAATCACGGCTGCACAGGTAAAAAACACACTCTCCAAAGCCAAGAACACAGCATCAATGGGACCTGACAACATCCCAGGCTGCGTTCTACATGAACTACAGAATGAACTGGCATCCTACCTAAGTACCATGTTCAATTATAGCCTCACCTCAGGCTTTGTGCCCACTGAATGGTGCACAGCAACGGTTATCCCTCTCCACAAAGGGGGAGCCACCACGGACCCCAGGAACTACAGCCTCATTAGCCTGACGAGCCTGGTCTGCAAGGCTATGGAACGTATCATCATGGAACTTATAAACAATGACATTGGTAATCTCCAAACTCTGGACCCTACCCTGTTCGGGTTTGTAAAAGGCAGATCATGTCTCCTAAACCTAATAGACTTCTTTGAAGCAATCACCAAAGCTGTAGATGAGGGTAAGGTGATACACACGGTCTATCTAGATCTCACCAAGGCTTTTGACACCATCCCCCACTCTGGAATTATAGACAAACTCCTTAAACTAGGTTTAAATCCCTATGTCACAAGATGGGTTGCCAACTGGCTCACTGACCGAACCCACACTGTGAAATTAGCAGACTTTAAATCCAACTTCAGACCAGTGATAAGTGAAGTACCACAGGATTCAGTCCTAGGTCCTCTCCTGTTTGGTATCTACTTCTCTGAAGTACAGGCTAACACAGAAGGTCTTTGGCTAACAAAGTTCACAGATGACTGCAAACTAGGAGCCATAATCAAATCTCCTAACAATGTGGATATCCTACAAAACGGCCTCACTTAGACAGATGCCTGGTGTCAAAGCCATGGCCTCAAGCTCAATGCCAAAAAGTGCATTGTCATCCCTTTTGGTAAAAACTCTGTACCCATGAACTACCACATAGGCGGTAGTCTACTTAACACCGAAAGTGTGATAAGACACCTTGGGACACAGGTGGACAGTAGTCTCTCCTTTGATAATCACATCACCACAGTAGTTAGAAAATCCTTCTACATGGCACAGCTCATCACAAAAGGTTTCTCATCCAGGAAAAAAGAGGTCATTGTTGCCCTCTACTCGTCACTCATTAGACCTATTATAGAATACAATGCCCCTTTTGGTATGTACCTCACAAGACTTCTACAACAACTGGAAAGGCCATAGAAATACATCACAAAGAGGATTACCAGCCTCAAACAGATGCCCTATGCAGACCGTCTCAAAAAACTCCAGCTTTACTTGTCGCATATTGCCTACTCAGAGGCGATCTCTGCCTAACATACAAATGTATGTCAAACTCAGAGCTGTTGGACATGCTCCACGTAAAGAAATCTCAATCCCTCCAAGCTACATGCTCTAGGGACCTAAACCTTGTCACCAAAATAAACAGAACATGCTGGAGGGATAGATTCCTGTCTCAGAGTCTTCCCATACTCTGGAACAAACTACCTATCTATATCAAACAAAACTCCTCATTAGCACTCTTCAAGAAAAATCTTGATGATTGGATGGGAGATAGGAAATTCACCCCGGGGATCACTTCTGTGGCTCTGCTTGATAGGAGCACAGGAAAATAATTTTCTTGGGTGGCAAAAGCCAGGGTACCGTTTGGCTAGCTTATATAGGCCCTAGGGCCAATAACCTATATAGGCGCAGGGGCCAATAGCCTAGTACCTACCTATGAACCTTGAACCTATGATGATGTGCTCCATAGCTTTGCATATCAGACTCATCAGGCTAATGGGCCGATAGTTCCCAGGGTCTGTAGTCACTCCTCCTTTGTGGAGAGGGATGACTGTAGCAGTGTGCCATTTGCTAGGGACAAAGCCTGAGGTGAGGGCTCTGATTGTATAGGGCACACAGGTAAGGTGTCAGTTCAGTCTGTTGTTCATGTAGAACACAGCCAGGAATATTGTCAGCTCACATTGAAGCTGTATTCTTGGCTTTGGACAGTGCTGTATTAACCTGTGCAGCAGTAATACTGGGTTCCTGGCAATCTACTGGTATTGTGATTGATCCTTGGGGAGGGGGTAAAGTTGGCACTGAATCTGTCAGCCAGTATATTGGCAACATCTGTTGGCTAGGTATAGGATGTACCATTGTGCAGTAGCTCATAGCAAATATGGGTATTGCCATGGAAATTCCTTGCATAACTATAGAAGGCCTTGTGGTTGTCTTTACTATCTACTGAAATTCTGTTTTCATAGCTAGCTTTAGAGGATTTGATGAGGAATCTCACCTTTTTGTTGAGGCTGATAAGGGAGTTTTTCCAGTCTTGGGATTTCACTTTATTCCACATCAGTTTCCTCCTTCTGTTGTAGAGTTTGTTTGTGGCAGGTGACCAGCAGATTGGCTTCCTTTTTTTTAGAGGACAGCGTCTTGTTTCTCTTGGGTATTGCGAGATCCATGCATTTGTGTGTTTGTGAAGTGCATTGGTACATGATTCAGCATCATGCAACTATTCCCCATCTGCATGGGTGGTGTGAAGTTAGCCACCTCTGTTTTTAGGAGCCCGAAGTTAGTTTTGGAGAAGTTTTCATCGTGGTTACCTTTACAGAGGGTGGGGTGGGTGGAAGGGATGTGGATTTCCAAAGTGATTAGTTTGTGGTCGGATCTAACCAGGGAGGAGTTGACTATTGGTGTAGAGCAATGGTCGCTCATTGCTACCTCTAGTGGGGGTAAGAACGAGCTGGTCTAGAGCATTGGAACTGATGAATTCCAGGAAATGTTGGGCAAGTGTATTGGTACATGAGTAGTTTTCCCAGTTAATGGAGGGGTAGTTAAAGTCACCCAGTATGAGTGTTAGGTTGGACATTAATATTCTTCAGGGTGCTTAGGAACATGGAGTGTGAGTCTTGGGAGATGGATGGGGACCTGTAGCAGGCTATGGCCTGAATCGCTGTCTTGCCAAGTATTAGCTGCACCTGAAGTATCTTAGATGCGTTATGTTGGGCTATCAGTCTGTATGTGTGCACATCCTTTATTAATATGAAAACACCACTGTCTTTTGAGCTTTGGTCCAAGATCTGGGGACAAAAGGTATGGAATGAGTTACAGCCTGCAGGGGTGCTTTTGCTACTTTTAACCAGGTCTCTGTTACAGCACAAATGTCAATGTTCTCCATTTTAAGGAATGCTTCGAACAAGTGCATTTTGAGATTTAGACTTTTAAGATGACAAAATGTAATGTGTAGAGTATCTAAGTACATAAATGAAGGACTATATGTGATAGTAGAAGGATATGGCTAAAGTATTTCATGCCCAGGGGATTGCAATTGTAATACCAATTTAGTCATTTGCATTGCAACATGCACCTCATGTTTGGCTTTCTATGTAGGTAAGACTACAAGAAATGTAAAGGAAAGAGTAGACGAACATATAAGGGTCATAAAAAATAAGAAGACCGAAAATGCTTTATATATGTACAGTTTAGGTTGTGAAAACTTTAGGAAATTTACATTTTTTATTATTGACCATGTCATTCCTTCTCGGACAGGAGGGGATGTAAAAATTAATGTTGAGAAACTAGCGTTGGAATGGCAGCTTAGACTAAATGCTACTACCAAGCCAGGCATTAATGACATTTGCACTGTGACTAGTGTTTTGAAATTAAAGTCACTGCAACTATAAATTGTATAAAGATTTTTTATTGTATATATTTAACAGATATTGTTTAATATATACAATTAGCAGCTCTCCGTTGTTTATTTTTGTGTTTTATTTGAATATTTTAATGTTTTAAGACGTGTAAAGGATTTTTGTATGAGTATTTTTAATTTTCATGCTGAACTGGGAAATCATGTAATTTATTAGTATTAAATGGGCTGAGAGGAAGCCCAAGATGACATTGATGAAATAGCTTAGTGTTGAATTAAAGCTTGAACTATTATATCAGCTGGCGGTGGCATTTTTTTGTTATTTTTATTTTGTTCTATATGTATTTATATATTCTCTGAGTGTTTTTACTGGTTTAGATGTACCGCAGATGGCACCCGGCCTAATCAGAAGTCGAGACTGTGGCAATCATTGATGACTTCAGACTCCATCACAGGGTACTATTGGGAAGGAGTCATCAAATCCTGCAGGCCCTGTGGGCAGAACTGATAGCAACTGTCAACAATGTGGGACACCAGAACAGGACCTATGAATAAGTCCGACACTGTGCCACAGACCTCATAAACAATGCATGGCAAAGGGCTGCAGCTGTGGCCAGGGACAATGCTGGCACAGGTGGAGGGCCTGCTATGCAAGCACTACTCACAGCCATGGAGGAGTTCCTCACAAATCCTGGTGCAGCCACCACATCCCAGGAAATAATCACAACATACATCATGGAGGTGGTGGCACAGAGTCAACAGCCGAGGAGCGTCCAGGTAAGGCCTTAGTGGATATCACTTCAATACTGTAGCATTCATAGTGGCAGCCTTTGCATGCCTGGATGCAAAGGTCAGGTCAAACTGCATTTGTCGGTGGGGTTTTGTAATGCACACAAGTGCACACCTATTGTGAATGTCAGCAAATTGGGTAGTATCACAGCTTGTAGTGAACATGTTCAGAAATGCACATATCATCCTGTACCAATGCCACGTGTGTGTGTGTGTGTGTGTGTGTGTGTGTGTGTGTGTGTGTGTGTGTGCACTGGCAGTACCTCTCCCCCACAACTATATTGGTCCTATGGTGTGGCTGGGGTACAGCTTCCTGAAGCCGGTGAGTGTGGAACTGTCTTGTTGTGGCTCATCAATACCCTATCATGTTAACAGCAGCCAGTGTTCTATGCACACAACTGTTATGCTTAGCCATATTGCAATATGTGCAAGTTCACTTGTGGTGGGGTTAACTGCAGTGCATCACACTGGTCATCACAGAAGCCTATTCACAGGTGCTGTAACATATTGGCATGTACGTTTGTATAGGTGTAGTCACTGTGCTGTACAGGGGTACATTAGTATTGTGTACACGGGTGCACTGTTTGTTATGTGAAGGTGCATCACATACTCCCACTCCTCACATATCTCACAAGTGTATAGTAGTAGCAACATTAACTGGCCATAGCTGCACTGCATGTTGTTGAGGGCCTGTGCACAGTGTGTCTGTTGTGGTCTGACTGGGTGTCGTGCATATCATCATGTCATCATTCAGAAAGTATGGTCTGTATAATGCCTTTATGCCACCTCACCTGTATGTGCGTGTGTGTGCGTGTGTGCGTGTGTGCGTGTGTGTGTGTGTGTGTGTGTGTGTGCGTGTGTGTATCAGCAAACATTATAGTGCAGGTAGTAATTTACATTTGTTGTCTTTCCCTCACAGGTGAACATGGGGGTTGAGGTCTCTCCCACTCACAACCTGATGTCAGTGTCTCATTGGACTCTGAGAATGATGGTGGTCATAGTGAGGCACAGGTGGGGTTGTTTGGGGATGAATCTGTACCATTGATTGACATCCCACTTCCAGCCACAATGTCCCCACACACAGTCAGTATGCCCACAAATACCCAGTCCCCAGCAGCCACAGATATTGGACAGTTGGAGGGTGGTAGCATCAAACAGGCTAGTGTGGTGACTATGGCATCTGTGACTGTCAACAGTAGCCATAACCAGAGAGCTGGTGAGGTCCCACACAGGCAGATTGACAGAGGTGCTCAAGGGAGGACTACTGCTCATCCAGCCCCTGTCAGAGGTGCCACAGCAGGTGTCACCCGATACATGATTTGGTCCATCAAGCAGGCACAGGCACATTGTGAATGGTACACCAGATGAATGCTCAGGGTCATGGATACAACACTTCCTGCCATGCATGATGACCTCCACAAGACTGGTGATGCTGTACGTCATTTTGCTGATGTTGTGGATAGATGGTGGGGTGACACATTGTCAGTGCTCAACCGTGCAATGTCTGTGGTTGAGCATGTGTTGGGAGTAGGGCATGTGGATGTAGAACAGCAACAGCATCAGCTGAGATCCCACATGGCCGTGCACATTCACGGTCCCATAGTGGCAGTACCACCAGCACTCCTGAAGGCAGGGTGCTGTCCACACCACAATGTAGCAGGCCATGGGCACATGGTCCTGGCTTGTCCCATGAGGGACACAGATCCAGCAGACAGCACTCACCATCAGGGAGTAGTACCACATCTGGCCTTGGGCCTGGTGGTGCCAGTGACACTTCTGGCAGAACCAGTTCCCATGTCTGTGGCTGGAGACAGTGAACTGTACATCCTGCCATGTACAGTCCATGGCTGTCCAACATACCCCCGTGTAGGGTACTACATGGCTTGGCTGTGTGCATACACACACACACACACACACACACACACACACACACACACACACACACACACACACACACACACATCACTATCACATGCAGGTCACCACCAGACACACACACAGCTCCTCTCCATGGCCCAGTTGAACACCACCCATCCAAACACACACACACACACACACACACACACACACACACACACACACACACACACACACACACACACACACACACACACATAATGTCAACTGTATGGTCCAGCCTAGGCCTTTGGCAACCCCACACCACACCCTGTACATGTGATGATGCCTGTACCACATCCCTGTTATCCATATCATCGATGGAGGGACATGCTAATATGTGTCTGATGCACAGAGTGAATATAGTACAGGGAATGCCAGTGTGTAGTGTAGTAATGTTATGCTGTGTAAGGTGCTGTCTGCTGGCAATTGTCATGGGTACACATTGAAGTGTATGTACCTCTCTGCTATGATGCATTATCACTATTAGTACTGGTGACTGACTGTTGTCTCACATACCTTATTCTGTTTCTGTTCCAAATGTCTCTGTGTGTACAGCCTGGGGACCTGCTAACATTACCAAAGCTGAGTATGGCAGAGTGGAAACACAGTGACCATTTCATTGCCAAGGTACGGCTGTATATGTACATATTTACCTAGGTGCGTATGCGTGCAACAGTGTGTAAGGGACAATGGGGGCAGACAGTGTAACCTTGCATGCATACCCTTTGACACGGCCAGACAGACTTCATAAATGTCACCTGTGTGTTCTGTAGGACCATAGGTTCATAGTTACAGAGGAAGTTATTAGAGTACTAGGCCTGGGTCCCTCATAAGTCTAGCCATTACTTTATCCCCAACAGAATCATCAATCAGCACCTGTTGCCCCTGTCATTGCTGGACACATTGAACCACAGGAACAGATGTATTTTTTCCCACTCACTCAACCTTGATGCAGTTGATGCGTGTATGCATGGTACTGTGTTTGACATGTTTGGGGAGTGTAGCCCTGACACAGGATGGCCTCTGATAGCCAAACCTGACTCTCCAGCATGTATTTCTGTTAACTCATATGTGAGTCAGGCTTCTCATTCAGGTAATGCACATATAGTTATACTCTCATACACGGGGCAGCTGTTGAAGGGCTGAGCACAACATTGCCATCTTGGCATGCCACAGACACCAGTGGACAACCTGACTGGTAACCAGTGGGGAAGTACTGATTACATGCTGTCTGTGTGGAACAGGTGTTGAGGACCATGGCTGACCTTTTTGGGTGTTAACATAGCCTTTACAGTTTCTGCAGATGTCTGCATAGGTGGAGATTGGCCATGTTGTTAATGTATTGTTGTGCTGATTGAGGACTATTCAAAGGTAATGCCCACCTTTTGTCTGGATAAGGTTCCTTTACCTATTTGAGGAACCACAAAGAGTCTTCTTTAGTTACATCAGGAACCTCCGTGGCAAAACCCAGGATTGTTCTGAATTAGTCCTTAACAGTATCACATACACTGATCCTGTTGACTTAGCCAACCTGCTAGCAGATAGGTTCAGTGCAAACTTCACCCCCCTGCCCCCCATCCCCACACAAAGGCCCTTTCAACATCCCCAATACTTGTCCCACACCTCACATCTCCATAGATCAAGTATTACAGGCCCTATCCGAGTAAAAAAACACAGTTTCCATGGGACCTGATAGCATCTCAGGATGTATTCTGCAACACCTCCAGCAAGAACTGGCTTTGCCATTGAGCACCCTATTCAATGACAGCCTATGTGCTGGCTTCATTCCAGCAGAGTGGAGAACCACCAGTGTCATCCCCTTGCCCAAAGGCGGTGCTACTACTTACCCTGGAAACTATTGCCCCATTAGCTTGACAAGTCTGAGCTGTAAAGCCATGGGGCATATTATTATGGATCTCATAAACAAGGACATAGGCAGTCTCCAAGCACTTGACCCTACCCAGTTCAGATTCATCATGGGCAGATCTTGGCTGTTGAACCTGGTCAACTGTTTTGAGACTGTCACAAAGGCCCTGGATGAGGGAAAGTCAGTACATACAGCTTACCTTGTCTTGGCCAAGGCCTTTGACACAATCCCCCACTCGAGCATCATTGAAAAACTAACACAACTTGGCGTAAATCCTTATCTCATCAGGTGGTTGGCCAAATGGCTCATCAACAGGACCCTCAAAGCCAAAATAGGTACCTCCATCTCTGATAATAGACCTCTCACTAGTAGAGTTCCCCAGGGATCTGTCCTGGGAACCCTACTGTTTGGCATCTATTTCTTAAACATACAAGCAAAGACAAAAGGCCTGTGGCTGACCATGTTTTTTATGACTGTAAGTTGGGTGCTGTCATCGACTCCCCAAATGATGTTAACATACTGCAAGATGGACTCACAGCAACTAATGACTGGTGCCAAAGTCATGGCCTCAAGCTAAATGCAAAAAAATGTATCATCATACCATTCAGCAAAACATGATCTCTGATTACCACATCAATGGTAACCTCCTAAGCACACAACCTGTGGTGAGAGACCTGGGTATTCACATTGATAACAACCTCACATTCGACCATCATGTAGTGGCAGAGGTCAGAAAAGCCTTTTACTTGGTTCATCTCATATGTAAAGGGATTGTATCCAGAAGAAATTATGTTATTACCTGTCTGTGCTCCTCCCTCATTAGACCAGTAATTGAGTATAACACCCCATTTGGGATGTACCTCTCCAAACATCTGCACCAATTGGAAAGGCCACTGAAATATCTCACAAAGACAATCCATGCCCTCCAACACCTGTCTTATGTGGACAGGCTCAAATCACTATCAGTCTACTTGGTAACGTACAGATTGCTCGGGGGTGACCTCACCTACAGGCAATCTCAGACCCTGCTCTACTAGAGATGTTCCATATCTCTAAGTCTAACTGCTCATGCACAACCCACTCAAAAGGCCTGAACCTAATATCTGACAATAACAAAACCTGCTGGAGGGACAGATTTGTCTCCCAGCGGCTGCCCTGTCTCACAAATAGACTTCCCATACATGTCAAACAGAGCACCTTGCTGACCCTTTTCAAGTGCAACCTTGATGAGTGGATGGGAAACCATAAATATGTCCCAGGGGTTTCACCTGTGTCCCTCATTGACAAGGGTGACAGGTGCTGACTGATGTTTCTTTTTTGGGGGAAAACTTTTGGCTAGGCTTGTAAGGGCCCCAGGGCCCTAGCACAGTAACCTCCAATGCGCCTATGAAACAATTATTGACCACTGCCACTGCCTGTTTCCTGTATACAATATTGTTACCATCCTGAGTACCCAGGTCTGTCATCGCAGTCTGTGCATTTATTGGACTGGTGCGGATGTGGGAAATACTGGGTACATGTCCTTGCAGTATGGCATGTTGACACTTTTGTTGCAGTCAGCTTAAGGCCAGAACCTTGACACCATTCCATGCCCACTGTATGGTCCATTGCAGTGTGTTAGCAGTTTGTGGCTCAATGACAGACTGCACAATACATACAGTTTACACAGCCTTTGGTTGTACCTACATTTGTGGGTAGTGGCAGTTAGCATTCATGCCTATATACATGTGTCTTATTGGGGCAGCAGGTAGTCACAGGTCCTTCACATGTCTACATATTGCACACACATAGGTGACATAGATTGTGGCTGTCATCTTATCAACTGTGGACTGTGAGACACGTCTTGTAGTAACATGACAGCTGGCAGGACATACCATACCTACGACAAGTGCAACACACAGGGCATCCTTTGGTTTGTTACTCTGACATCTTATTTGTGTGACATTACCTTAGCTTACACTATTTGTCATAACATTGAGGTGCTTCTGATGTGCAATAACTCCTCTATACAATCAGTAGACAACTGTATGAAATTTTTGTTGTCCTACACTCTCAGGACCTCTTTATTGTTTCAGTTGTTGTTACATGTCAAACCTTGCCAAACATGGACTGCAACTTGCAGGATGGTACAGATGGTGGCCATACCTAGGACCTCTGCATATGCCTGGAGATTGTCCTGATGTTTGACACATATTTTTTTTCCGTCTGTCATAACATTGTGGTGTTCTGTCACTGTTGCAAAATCATGACAGACTAACATTACAGATTAATGACGGAAACTGTCATGTAACAACACATACCCTTTGGAAAGTGCATTCACATACACAACCTGTTCTGGTATCTACTTTCCATGCATGTCACAGTGATCTGTGATGGTTGTGCTCAATGTTAAGTCTTTGCCCCACTTTTCCATACATCTTTACCCAGATGTCTTTCTGTGAGGGGCTGGTGGCCATAACATAGTTAGACAGCTGCAAGGGGATATACATACAAACACACACACACACACACACACACACACACACACACACACACACACACACACACACACACACACACACACACACACACACACACACACACACACGACCTGCCCTAGCTGATAGTAGAACCTCTACCTGCCTAGTTGTACAAACAATACTGCTATATACATAACACAAGCACCACAGAGCTACTACAGTGTTGCAGTGTCTGTTAGTACTTTTCAAGTGAGTGACAATTGCAAGGGCTGTTATGATTGCCAATGGGGGGTTCACAGGCCCTTAACATGGTAGACCCATCTGAAACACATACACACTGCTGCATGGGGACATGCACTGAAACACACATGAACACAGAGTTGACACCTTTCTGATTAGATGACCTACCTATCTAGTTATGTATAATACACATTGATATGACTATTGCATGTGCCACAGTGTCTTTGTGTTAGAAAATGTATAACTGTGCTTGCAATGTGGATGACATCTGTAAGGGCAGTTACTAGGTTGGTAATGGGTGAGTTAACAGGGAGGCACACAAAATGGTATAACCATCGGATACAGACAGGCAAGACAGCCACAGGGGAGATGCATACAGAAATACATATACTCACACAGATGGCAATTGTCAGATTAGAACCCATATTTATCTACTTGAATGTACTATAGTGCTACGTACATATTGCATGTGCCACAGACATTATATGCCAGAGCTATAAATCATGACCTCTTACACCAATTAATCTTAGGAATGCCTTCATGGATAGTGGGATAAACCACCCATAATAGTGACTGTTCTCACATATTGTTCTTACAAACCTGGACAAGTGATAGGGTGACAGACTTCGCATCAGCATGATGTTTCAGATGGGTATGACTTCTGAAGATTACATATCCATAACTACGGCAACTGTTACATATTTGCCAATTATTTCTCATAAATTCCCATTAATAGGAGACAAGGGCTGCATGTATGTTGCAAACATCTGGATATTCTGCATACATCTGAACAGATGACTGGTATGAGCTGTAGAGTTTAACATGGTGCATGTAAGGTAGATTATATCAACAGGCTCTTTAAAGTAATGCATGTGCTAGGGGTCAACATGCCTTAAAATAGTATAACCAACACACATGGGGATATGCTTTACATGCACACATATACAGTAGTATAGTTGGCTGTGTTGAAATTCAAAACCCTACCTACCTACTTGTATGTACTATACTACTACCCACTTACTGCATGTGCCCTCAAGTTTATATGCCTGAAAAGTGTCCAACAGTGGATCTAAGGTTGATGACATGAACAGGCACTGTAAAGTTATGCAAAGGTGGGGGGACCAGGGTGGAGCAAGCCTCAAAATGGTATAATGAACACACACAGACACAGACACACACCATATCACAGTTGTCAGTATTGAGATTTGATCCCCTACCTATCTAGTTACACATACTATAGTGTTAGGTAATCACACATGTCATGGAGCTTATAGGGCTTAAGAGTGTCCAAAGGTACTTTTAAGGTGAATGACATCAGCAGGCCTTGTAAAGTAGGGCAATGGGAAGTGTACCAGGTGGAACAGACCTCAAAATGGTAGAACCAGCAAACAGACAGGGGATGGTTCCCTCACACACAAAGTTGCTAGTGCTGAGATTAGAACCACTACCTGTATAGATATTTGTACTATAGTGCTACACTATAGCTACAGTTATTGCATGCACCACAGAAATTATAGGGCTGAAAAATTTCCAAACATACATAAGGTGAATGACATCAGTAGGCCATGTTAAGTAGGGCAATGGGAAGTGTACTGACTGGGAAAGGCCTCAAAATACTTTGTCCTTCAAACACACACAATTGCCAGTGCTGAGATTAGAACCCCTACCTAGTTATTTATACTATAGTGCTATGTAGTTATTGCATGCACCATGGAGCTTATAGGGCTGACAAGAGTCCAAAGGTACTTCTAAGGTGAATGACATCAGGAGGCCTTGTAAAGCAGGGCAATGGGAAGTGTACTGGGTGGGAAAGGCCTCAAATTACTTTAACCTACAAACACACGCACACACACACACACACACACACACACACACACACACACACACACACACACACACACACACACACACACACACACACAAACACACACACAAACACAATCGCCAGTGCTGAGATTAGAAGACTTATCTAGCTAGCTATTTGTACTGTAGTTCAACATAGTTATCACATGTGCCACAGAGCTTCTAGGGCTATACAGTGTCCTAAGGTACTTCTAAGGTAAGTGACATCAGCGGGCCCTGTAAAGTAAGGAAATGGGAAGTGTACCTGGTGGGAAAGGCCTCAAAATACTTTAACCTACAAACACACACACACACACACACACACACACACACACACACACACACACACACACACACACACACACACACACACACACACACACACACACACACACACACACACACACACACACACACACACACACACACACACACACACACACAATTGCCAATGCTGAGATTAGAACCCATACCTATCTAGTTATTTGCACTCTAGGAATACACAGTTATCACACACACCACAGAGATTATGGGGCTGATAAGTTTCCAAAGGTACTTCTAAGGTGAATGACATTGGCAGGCCTTGTAAAGTAGGAGAATGGGAAGTGTATTGGGTGGGAAAGGCCTGAAACTACTTTAACCTACGCACACACACACACACACACAGACACACACACACACACACACACACACACACACACACACACACACACACACACACACACACACACACACACACACACTTTAAGATGTGAGTTATATACAAACACACACAAACACACACTTTAAGGTGTGAGTTGTATACAAACACAGACACTCCTGGGGGAGGCTGGCCCAAGTTCTCCAGCTATGCCCCTTTTTGTCCAGGCTATAAAGGTAGTAATCCACTGCCACCAACCACTATTTTTCAGCTAATAATAAGACCCATACCAAAGGGTGCGCAATTTCTCTGTGCAATATTACTGTTCCAAATAGTAAGTGTGACCCAGGGCTAAAGCTATTGGAGTCGCTTTGACAGTATCACCGAATAAATGCAATGTACTCTAAGAGCTTAAATTATCTCTATACAAAACAGCTACAGTTGAAAGGTTTAAAATATTTAATAATAAATATTAAAAACACAAGACAATACTTATTACTTCAACACAATGACATTATAGAGTTCAGAAATCATAGGAAAATGCTTTAAAATAATACTGTAGAATAGTCTGACATAAATATAGAAAACAGCTAGACTAATCTCGCTACTTTTATCTATCTCTAAGAGAAATCACTGTTCTAAATAAATATCTTACTTACAGAATAAAGGCAGAGTGCTGGTGAGTTGATGCGTTCGTGTTCAGACAAAATCCAAAATGCTCTTTCTCTCTGGGAAAGTCTTAAATTGATAACATAGTACTGCTGAGTCATTTTAGATTATATAATTCTTAACAGTTCTGATTTAGTTTCCCAGGTTGATAGAGACTCAGAATTTATATTTCTTTTTGTAATCTGCACCTGCAGGAAGCCACAGCAATAAAAGACATTTTACATGTAAAATCTAGTAATTAACTCTTAAATCAAGACAATAGAATGAATTAACTGGCCCAGACATCCTGTCTCTGAGCTTGAGATCAGACAGTCATACAATGTTTGACTTATCACCTTTCTTCCAGCAGAGTGTACTATGGTTACATTTTTGAAAGTCGGTACAACGTATCATTTAATGAAAGCATATTGGGCTGGATTCACGATGGCTTGCACGGAGTCTAAGAGTAGAGTAAGACTCCATGCAGCCATCATGTCCGATGAGCAATCCAGGAACAGCCTGCAGGGGCGTGCAAGAGAGCTCCTAAAATGGCTCTTACACGGACAGGGCTGGGATATGCAAATTACCTCAATTGCAGGTGAAAGGCATGCAAATGATGTAGATTTGCGATTCGGGAAACCCGAACCTGTCCAAGTAAGAGCAGTGTTATTTGCAGAAATGTACTTAGTTGACAACTGAGTACCGTTCTGCAAATAGCAAAATGGATCCGTGACAGCTCCAAATAAAGGTTGCATCCAGTGCAGGAAGCATGCTAATGGCCAAATATATGGCCATTGACAATGTTTCCCGATGCAATATGAAAAAAAAATATATATTTTTTCACCGATTTCTGATGTTTAAGCATAGCGCAGCGCTGCGCAAATGGGCTGTGCTCAAAAAAAAACAGAAAGCTAAAAATTAAAACCCACAAATGTGTATCTTATTTAAATTGTTAATGTACAATGCAAGGGAATGGCAGGCTGAAGACAACATGGCCACAGAATAGAGGTTGCTAAGGGGGGAAGCTCAGTCTAAGAGATGTAACCAAGCATTAGCAGGCAATCCTATGCAAAGGAGCATTAGGATAGTGAATCACAAGTTCACATAGCAAATGAGCACAGTCAGTGGAATGTAGGAGTAGAATAAGTGGAGTAACAGAGTAGAAGACAGGTGACAGCATGAGTGGGGTATGTATGAAAGAAGTGGAGCTCATTGAAGCAGAGTGGCATGTGTCATCTGTCATTTACACATCATGGAAAGTGGTGTGTCAACAGGTAGGCTAGGTAAAGGCAAGAAATGGAAGGTGTGTGCCATGGATAACACCAAAGTTTCTTGCTGAGCGGGTATGCATGCGTGTGCACGCCTGTAAACCCGAGTAAGACAGAGTGCGCACGTGTAAGCGTGAGTGCAAGCGTTTAAGCTGGAGTAAGCATGTATAAGGCTGTTTAAAGAGTTGTAAGCATGTTTGCACTGGTGTGCACGCGTTTTAACACAAATAAGCAAGTTTTAGTCCATGTAAGCATGTGTGCGTGCATATGAGCTGCTGTGAATGTGTTTGCGCTTGTGTGCACGGCGCTGCCCCCCGAAGAAACAGAAAGGAAAAAGGAAGTGCAACAAATAGTAGGAAGCTACCAGGGAGTACTAGCAGAGCTAGCAGATGAAAACAATCAGAATCAGGCAATTACACAGGCAGTACACTAGCCCAGCCCAGCCTAGCAGTTAAAACTCTACAAACAACAGTCCATTATGTTTCTCACAACAGACACTACAGTAAGCTAAAAGTAGTGAAAACTGAAAAAGCTTTACTGAGACAAAGAAATGTTATGGGCTGCCATTGCTGTTATAAGGTGACATATGCAACATGCTGAGGGTGGTGACAATGGAAATGCTGCTGGACAACCCACAGTGAGGAGATGGAGAAGAGTGTACAGGCCCAGGGTAACTTACCAGGGGCTACATGAGCTGGAGATAGTGGAGCACTATAGAGTGGACAGAGACCTCCTGCAGCAAATTGTTGAGCTGTGCAGGCCATGCCTTACACACAGAACCAACAGAGGGGAACCCATCCCAATGGAAACCAAGGTATGTGTTGGCCTAAGAATATTAGCAACAGGTACCTTCCAGAAACCAACCGGTGATATGATGGGGATATCACAGGCATCAGCATCCAGGGTACTGCACCAGTTCCTGGATGCCATGTCAACACATGTCGGTGATCATGTATATTTCCCTAATTCCCGTGAGGTATTGGCCAGCAATATGAGTCTCTTCCAGCAAATAGCGGAATACCCTGAGGTAGTGGGTGCAATAGACTGCACGCACATACGCATCAAAGCACAAGCTGGTGAGCGGGTAGGGTCTACTTCAACTGCAAGGGCTTCCCCTCCATCAACTGCCAGGTCGTGTGTGATGCCCAGGGCATAATACTGAATGTGTGTGCTGGCTGCCCTGGAAGCTACCATATTTCTCATATCTGGCATCTGACGCAGCTGCACCAGACATTTGCCAATGGGACATCCCACATGGTCACCTAGTGGGGGATGCTGGCTATGCACTGGAGCCATGGCTGATGACACCCATCAGAAATGCACACTCACCTGAACAGGAACGCCATAATGAGGCACACGCACAAATACGTAATTTAATCGAGCGTGTGTTTGGGCTGCTCAAGTCACGGTTCCGGTGCCTGGACACATCTGGTGGAGCCTTGCAGTACTCACCAACTACATGTACCCAAATTGCCATGGTATGTGCTATGCTACATTATATGATCCTGTGAAAACAGTTGCAGCAGCACCAGCATAGGCCTGGGCCAAACAGCCCCACACCATTGCCAAGGCCATCACAAGCAGAGCGTGACTTGGAGGAGGAACAACCTGAGCCTGCCTCAGTAGGCAGAAGGAGGTGTGCCCAGTATACTTTGGCCTTGGCAAAGAGGCAACTCATAGCACATACACTGGCTCAGTAGGAACTCTGGAAATGATACCTCTCTCTGACTTGCACATATAGTAAAAAGGATGCCTAAGTTGACACTACCTACTTTCAAAGATGTACAGGGAGTGTAGTATGTGCATCTGACATAGGCAGCCCTGCAGCACCACCTGAGCCATGATTACCATGTGTTAAGCAATATAAAGCAGTGCTAAACAGCATTTACCACCATGTAGTATATGCAAACAAAATCGCACTCACCAACTAGCACAACTGTGGTCAATGTTGAGTAATATTGGGCAACGTCCAGCAATGTTAGTGAATATTGAGCAATATCGGACAAGCCTGGTCTAAGTAGAGTATAGCTGAACAAAAGCCAACATGCTCATATTTGCTTAACTGGCCCTTAAGCAGTCTGGTCTGCTCAGTATGAAAATATAAAGCAGTGGCGGGCCTCGAACCCAGGATACTGTGCACTATAGTTAAAGTACTGAACCACTAAACCGTGACAGTATTGCAGTGGTCAGCATGTATGAAGGAATGTTGATAAGTCTATGCAAAGTATCTCATGGAAACCCTGCAGGCACAGCATAATCCCTGTCGAGTTATGACAAAAAGGTGAGTCCTGCAGTAAGAACAGAACCCGACTTCCAACACACACACAGTATAAATGTTAATATTGGTTATGTTCACACATATCAACAAATGTTGTGGACCTCAGATAGCAACATACTGAAAGGTCACACTGGGCATGCTCACACACTTGAATAAATGAGACGAATGTCAGGCAACAAAACATGGAAAGCCTGAACTGGGCATGCTCACACACTTAGGCCATGTCTGAGTACAGCAGTGGGCCACACATATCTGGCAGTTGCATGTGTTAAGCCAGGAACCTCTCACTATCCAGCAGTCCACCCAGTGTACACAGTTATATGACAACAAACACTTATATAATATAGTGGAACCCTGTCATAATCAAATATGTTCTGCAGATACCTTAGTTGTTCATAGAAACTGGTAAAGCAAAGATGATAAAGACCTGCAAACAGTATCAGCAATAAACATTGTGCATCCCAAACATTAGCATAAGTTCAGAGGTCGATACTAGGCTATCTGCCCTAGGGCATGTACAAGCCTAGCCAGAGTGTGTTTGGCATTCGCAAACCTGTCAGATTACTACACTGTGCGTGTGAATAGTAGGTCACACAAGATAGCCCATGTACGTTTAGGCTAGTGTGCCTCTGTCCAGCAGGGACACAGAAGATATCCCAGGGGTAAACATACGATCACCCATACAGTCGTCAAGATGTCTCCTGTAGGTGGTCAGTGGGTGGCTCTGCCTATGTGAAACTGTGATTAGAATCCAGAGTGAGTGGAGCCTCTGGGATAAGAATCTGTCCCTCGAGCATGTCCTATTAATATCTGTGCTGAGGTATATGTCCCTGGAGTGTGTAGCTCCAAGGGAGTCGGATATCCTGAGGTGGAGCATGTCCAGTAATTCTGGGTTGGGTATATCTGTAAATAACAGGCACACATCATATCCGAGTAGGTAGGTGGTAAGCAACTGAGTAGAGCTGGAGTTACTGCATCCGAACTGTGCAGGGCATCCATATGAATCCCTAGATCTGCTTGGTGAGGAACTTCTGTGGCCAGTACAGTTGCTGCAAGTGTCAGGTAAGGTACTCCCCAAATGTGGCATTGTAATCAAGCATGGTTGTGATGAGTATAGGGGCACAATGACCTCACTCGATCTAGATGTGAAACCATATGGGATAAGGTGGCCTATATAGAAGGTCTGTCCAACCACTTTGGCAACGTGATTGTCAAAGGCGACAGTACGAACAACTCATGTCCCCAAACCCCTAACAACTCCTACCGTATGTAATAGAGTACTACCTATGTGGTAATGTGTGGGCATGTTGTTATTCCCAAAGGGGATGACTATGCAACTAATGGCATTTATCTGTAGGCCATGGCTCAGGCACCAGTCATCCATCTCTGTAAGACCCTGTTTGAGTATGCATGTGGCAGCTGGAGAGTTGATTATGGCACCCAGTTTGCAGTCAAGTGCAAACATGGTCAGCCATATTCCCCCTGTGGTAGCCTGTACATCAGACAAATATATAATGAACAAGAGAGGTCCCAGGACCGAGCCATGTGGGATGCCACGTATAACTGGTGTATAGTCAGACATGGCACCTGCAATTCTGACCATGTGGGTGCTATCCCTGATCCAGGTAGCAATCCATCATGTGAGATATGTGTCCATATCGACGCTGGTGAGCCTATGCATAATGGCCCAGTGGGTTATTGTGTTGAAGGGTTTTCCAAGGTTCAGGTAGACTGTGTGGACAACCATTCCTATGTAGATGGACCTGTTAACCGTTTAAAGAATACAAACACGTTCAAGAGGCAATATCTGCCCACAACAACGCTGAAATGTGTGGGACACAGTGTCTGTAGGTTCCCAATGTCAATGTGTATGAGTACCATGACAATACACTCCATAGCTTTGAAGAACAGGCTAGTTAGGCTTATAGGGCAATATTGTCTGTGGTCCATTGTGGCACCAACTCTGTGGAGTGGGACCACTGTTGCTGTATGCCATTCTTTCGGTACATATCCTGTAGTAACTCCGATATTGAACAGTGCTGTAATGTAAGGGTTACATCTGTCATGAAGCTCGTGTAAGATGCAGGCCGGGACACCGTCTGGTCCCATTGATGCTGTGATGTATGCTTTGGGGAGGGCAGCACTCACCCATTATTGTGTGATGTCAGGGAGGTTCCACTCTGTTGGGATGGATAGTTGCTCCTTAGGGGGGATGGGGGGGGACATCTGCACTGAACCTGTTTGCCAGGATGTTGGCAATGCCAGTGGGTTCAGGGTAAGTTTAGTCAGTATGCAGTAGCTCATAGCATATCAGTGAGTGTCCACCCAGGTTCCTGACATAACTGAAGAAGGCTGTGTGATAGTCCTATGTGTCTGGTGCAATTGCCCGGTAGAAGCGGCCGTTAGAAGAGTTCATGAGTGATAGTAGCTGTCTGCTAGCACAGATCACAGATGCCTTCCCCATCTGGGATTGTGCTCTATCATGTAATAGCTTCCTCCTGATGTTGTACAGCTTATTAATGGCTGGGGTCTACCAGACAGGTCCCCTGCCATTGGAGGAGTGAGTCCTGTTGTTATTTGAGATAGCACATTCCATGCAGTCCACTAGGTGTCCATAGAATGTGTATGTAAAGGATTCAGCAGTCTGAGCCATATTTGCCACTGTCTCAGGGTCTCTGAAGGATACCACCTTGCTTTGGTGAAGTGAGATGTTGGCTCATGAGAAGTTCACCAAGATTATCCAGCATGGGTGTGTGGAGGGTATATGTATGTCCAGTGGGATACATGTATGTTCTGACATTACCAATGAGGGGTATATTGCTGGTGTGGAACATAGAGTCCCCATGTTGATGATGATCAGGTCCAATATGTATTCCCCCTTGTGGCTGTGCTGACTGGTTGTGCCATAGCATATGAGTCTAAAAATTGTAGCGACTGTTGGGCGAGGGTGTTGGGGCTTGAGTAGTACCCCCAGTCAATATTTGTGTATTTGAAGTCACCCAATATAATGGTGTTTGTGGAAACCTTCATATTCTCCATAGTTCTCATGAAAGCCTAGTGTGGTTCCTGAGTTTGGGAGGGTGGTCTGTAGCAGGCAACAAACTGAAAGGCAGTTTTGCACAATGGTAGTTGTATATGTATGGTCTGTGATGCTTTGTGCAGTGCTACTAACCCAGAGGTGTGTGTATCTGTGATGTATATGGATACTCCCCCTAGTTGTGTTGTCTGTTCCAAGTCTTGTGGTCAGAAAGCATGGTATAAAACATAACCTGGTAGTGCTGTTGTGCATAAGTGAGCCTGAACCAGGTGTTTGTTAGTGCACAGATATCACTATCCTCCATACTGAGGAGAGTCCTGAGTGGCCGCAATATGAGGGTAACACATCTGGTGTTGAGCAGCATTACCCTTAGTTTCATTTAACCTGTAATGTCTATGGAGGTGGGTTTGTCTTTTGAGCCCTGCTTAAGAAAGGCACTATGGTGGTAGCAAGAGCCTTAGCCAGCATTCGAAAGTCCAAGGGTGACAGGTGCAAGCTGTCCATAGTGAAGCTACATGGCATGTCGAGCATGTCACCACAGGCTGACAGACACTGTATCCCCTATGAATGACACCAATTTGTTAGCCAACTGTTAAACGTGATATGTTTATCTGTATACTGTGACATCATAATTGGTGGGTGTAAGATGCTAGACAAGGCCAGGGTCATACTGGCCTGGGCTACATGATCAGAGTGTTCCTCCATGTATCATGTCATGTGGTCCAGGGAGTAACATCTGAGGTTTTACGCACCAGCATGGACAATGATGGTGCCAGTCCTGTACTTGCTTTGGAGTGACCTGACTACATGTGTTATGTGGCAGATCCTGGCACCCAACAGACAGCCCAAACTGACTATTCCCTTGTTTGGGCTGGTACGTGGTACGTCAGTGCGTCAGACAATAAGTGTCGCCTATTACAAGTGTATTAGGTGTGTTGTTTAGACCGAAGGGCAGTGACTGTGTGGCACACTGACATTGTGAACTATGTGATGTGTGGGTATTGTAGTGGGGTAGCAGTTGTGTGTGTGTCTGCTTTGGAGGTCTCTGCTGCTTAGACAGAGTTCATTTGCAGCATCCAAGTATGTCTATGTATGATAATGTGGTTTGAGTCCTGTCGCTAGCGGATATTTGAGACTGATATGTGGTATGTGTGGTTAACTTCACCACCTGATAGACTGTGCCAGTCATGGGTTTAGAGATGTCAGCACCCTATATGTCTATATAGGTGCATCTCACACATATATCTGAGTTTGTCAGGAGGAGGATAGGGTTGCCTGTGTGCATTAGGCAGATGTGACATTGCGTCAACATCATGATATTCACCAGCTGGACTGGAGAGTACACACGAAACCGACCCCTGGACATGCCAGGATATTATGATGGCATACTCTGTAACCTGATCACAAAGGATCAGTAGGGTGTTAAGAGTGTAAAAGAGTATAACAGGGATTAGTGCTCAGGTTCGTTGGTGTTTTGTAAAGAGTAGCTGAGAAGGAGTCCAGACTGAATCATGACACCACCTTCAGCTATGACATAAATAGCAATGTACACCCATATATGACCTGAGTCAGGGCCAACTGTACCTGACTGATAATGCCGACATCCTGACAGACAGGCCCATATATAGATACCCACCTCCCACTGATGATAGTCCATATCATCATACCAGGAGATATCACATGTAGAATGGATGTGCAGCAACCCCCAATGTCAAAAGCATGGCAGCAATTGGAATACATTGATTCCCAATATGTGTCATGCATAAACTACAGAACAAACAGATCCTGCACCTGAACAGTCAGCTGAGCCTCACCCCCTACATAGGATGTGGAACCGTTGAATGTGTTACAGCAACATATGGCACTCCCCACAAGTGTTGGTGCACAACACACCATGGGAAGTACAGTCCAGTATGCCTATGAAGTCTGATCTGCAAGGTCATGGAGTCCATCATGGTTGAAGTCATAAACAGAGCTATTGGAAGCTGACATACACACAACCCTACCAACTGTGGTATGTTCATGTGCGGATCATGGTTCCCAAACATGCTAGACTGTTTGCAAGGTAGCCACCCAGGACATACATCACTGAACACAGTTACACATGTCTCACATAGACTTTGAATAGCCCTTTATCAACATCCCAGGCACATGTAGTATCCACAAAACCAACAAGCTGTGCATAAATATGTGTTGACATATGAAGGAATGTCAATGTGTCCACAGATAGATCACACAAGGTAAGGATTATGAGGCCATGTTGCTGTTGACACCTGCTGACCCACATGGACCATTCCTGGAATGGCATAAAACAAAGTGTACACACATCACCATGTCCAGTCTGATGATGTCACCATCAAATACATACAGCAGGAGAAGAGAAACCAGCCAGTAAAGCAAATAACGCACTGTGTTAAAGCGTGTGTCTCTCTCTAGTATCATAACATAGTTAGGTAGGGGTTTGAATCCTGCAAACACTGACTGTGTGTGTGTGTGTGTGTGTGTGTGTGTGTGTGTGTGTGTGGAGGGGGGTGTATGTGTGCAGTTTCCTTTGAGAGGACTGCCCTTTCTGGAGACTGGAAAGACTCACTAAAAGAGGTAAATTCCTCTTTGGAAAGTCTGATGATGTCACCATCCTACAAATACAGCAGGAGAAAGGAAACCAGCCAGTAAAGCAAATAGCACACCATGTTAATGCGTCTCTCTCTCTAGTATCATAACATAGTTAGGTAGGGGTTTGAATCCTGCAAACACTGACTGTGTGTGTGTGTATGTGTGCGGTTTCCTTTGAGAGGAGTGCCCTTTCTGGAGACTGGGGAAACTCACTAAAAGAGGTACATTCCTCTTTGGAAAGTCTGATGATGTCACCATCCTACAAATACAGACGGAGAAGGGAAACCAGCCAGTAAAGCAAATAGTGAGCCATGTTAATGCGTCTCTCACTAGTATCATAACATAGTTAGGTAGGGGTTTGACTCCTGCAAATACTGACAGTGTGTTGGTCACTGCGGTGTGGATTTTGGTTTTACTATGGTAGGACATATTATGATTAAAAAAGTGCATTGCACACATCAGGTATCTACGTGGCAAATATATATATGTGTACATGTCCCCTCTATCAGTACATAGGTGTGAAGCCAGCATACTACATGAATACATCTGTTTCCATTAACAGGTTGTGCCGCTGCTTCTCAGATCGTAGGTCACATATGTATCTATGTGACAAGGCCGTCCACTGTTGTGATCTGTGGCCAAGGTCATCTGTGCCACACACACCATGACAGTTACTAAAGAGTAGTGTGAGTGAGGGTATATGCCTGGGGTATAGGTCAGACATGTTCATACACAATGACTGGCAATAATGGACAGTCAGTATAGGTGTACAACTGCCTTGTGGATATGCATTCAGGCCTCTAATGTCTTATGTGATACACCGAGGGACTCCACAATACCTATGGATATGTGGATACCAAGGGACACATGACATAACACGAGGCGGTATGTACACATTGGTACCCAACATACATGGTGAGGTCTACCATCGATGTGGTACTGACGGGATAGTATGTATTGTAAATGCGGATGACTATGCCATAGCCGGCTTACTGCTATACAGCATGTATCAGACAACAGGTGTCTGTCTGTATGATACTCTTGTGTAGGATATGCGTCCCATCCAGGGAATGCATTGTAGGCCAATGCATGCATTTCCAGATGTGGATGGACACAGCCCTAGTGTTTTTGCATGTACCTAAGGGGGCTATATGCCAAACAGGTGTGGCCCCAGGAATGGGTGGCGGTCAATACCACTGGTAAGTCTTAGAGTATAGTACTGGAAGGATCCAACTGTTACTGAATTCCCTACAACTGGGTGTCATTTGTCAAGACATCATCCAATGATTGCTTATAGTCATGCTGTTGAAGTTGTGTATACTACCAGACCGCAAATCATTGACAGATATTAACAGTATCACCCACAGCATAGTGTCAACCCATGTCATACACACATGTGGACCCATGTTAGTACATAAATGTAGTAGAATGCATACTGGCCATTGAAAGTTACTATGAGATGTTAACAATGTGTACAACAGGGTATGTACACGTCCCATGTGTCCACCATGCAAGTACATGCAGACAGTGCGCACCCACCATGTTCACAGATGCACACTTGCTAATCTGCACTGCACACATCACACATGTACTGTCCACTCACTAACACATGCTGGCAACACATTTCACTTCAGCCTAGTGGCACATGGGTGGACAATACATAATCAGACCTAACAGTGGTGTAAACAATGCTACATTGACAATCAGAGCTTTGATGCATAATGCCTGCTCAGACATACCTACAAGGATGTCATTACACTTTCCTGTTGACAACTTGCTAATATTGCTGCACTGCTATAATGTCACCCTGTGCATCAGCACCATGTTAGCCTGTTTCTGCATCAATGTTAGAGATGACAGGAGGTGACACAGGTATCATCATATGCACAGGGTGTGTTGTTTGCCAGAGCCTGACATTGACCCATCCAATCAACATGTCTGTGTGTGTGTGTGTGTGTGTGTGTGTGTGTGTGTGTGTGTGTGTGTGTGTGTGTGTGTGTGTGTGTGTGTGAGGGACAACAGTACAGCATGGGCCAACATTGATGTAATGTGTGCATGTGTGAGCCCTAGTTGTTTGGTTAAAGTGTGTGTGTCTGCATGCACACAGCTCCACCATGTGGCTGCCATATACGGTAGTTTGTGGGACAGCCACAGACTGTACCTGCTAGGCTGTACAGATCACTGTCTCCGGCCACGAACACAGTACCTGTGCCTGGCAGGGGTGCTATGGACAGTATCGGGTACCAATCCCTACTGGGTACTGTCATCAGAGGCAGAGGTATGACAACTGGACCCACATCCCTGCTCGGACTGGCCAAAGCCACATGCACGTGGTCTACTGGGATGGTCAATGGACAGGCCAGCACCAGCATGGCTAGGGCTGGAACTGCCACTATGGGAGCGGCTGTGAACTGTGGGCCATCCGCGACCACTGCCAAATGTTGCTGTTGCTGACATGGGTCTGCGTCGATGTCGCAACTGTCCCGCACCGTCCTGGCTCATGGAAGACATATTGTGGAGGGGATCTACTGTCTCCCCCCAACATCTATCAATGACCTCAGTGAAATTCTGGATGGCACCGGCAAGGTCACGGATGCTATCATTGATAGCATTGTAATGGGCCCTCTGCACCCTAAGTCCCTGTCTGATGTACCGTTCCATACGTACCTGAGCCTGCATTACAGCCTGGAACATACTGAATGTTGTGAGATCTGTGAGGGCACATCTGCCAGGGGCAATATGACCAGCGGTGCTCCCCCGAGAACCCCTGGACCTCCGCCTATGTGGTACCATTCCAGGAATCTGGCTATGGCTGCTGTGAGGGGATGCAAGTGCCAAGGGTACCACACTCTCCTGGTCAATGCCAACTGTATGCCGTCCCTCAGCTATGGCCATTGGTGATGAGGGATGTATTGGCAGTATGAGTGTGTGCATAGATGGGGTTGAACGCTGTGTACTGTCAATTGGCAGACCAACGGCAGGCCCTGTCAAACCTTATTGTGCCAGAATACATGTCTCATCATCACCACTATTCTTGGCAGTGGCTTCAGGTTCCCTGCTGCTTTCAGCCACTCCTAACTCAGCACCTGTGAGAGGAAGACAGGAAACACACTTTACAGTCTGCACATGATGCATGCACACATGCACACATGCACACATGCACACATGAACACATGCACACATGCACACATGAACACATGCACACATGAACACATGCACACATATACACTCCTCATTACAGTACATACACACACCAGCAATCCAACACATACTCTATAGTGGGTTAAGGTGGGTGCCAGTATCACAAGGCAAGCAGTCACCACACACATGACACACGTGTCAGCATGCAGAATATGTGTTGCATAAGACCATGCAGTGCAAGTGTAGGTGTCCCTATTTCATGGCAGTGTACATGGCTTTGATGCAACTATGTAGTTTTTCAGTGATTGGCTACACCCTGGAACACAATGTGTGCCTGGATACAACATTGCTGTGCAAGTATTATCAGCTCTGCAATACCCTGTGCACCATCACTCAAAGGTATACATGCCGTGGCTGCATGTGTTATCTGTGTGACACATAGATTTCCATGTTTGAGTACAGTGTCTGTGTCCATAGCAGATAATAGTGGGCACAGATGTAGCAGATGCATGCTATGTACACACACGGGATGAGTGGTGCATGTTGATGTGAAGGAATCCCAATGCTCGACATGGCCAGTGTACATGGTTATGGTGAATGTGGGACATATTGCCATTAAACACCACACATACCCAATGTGTGTCATGTGACCTATACACCCACTAGCATTCCAGGACATATATGTGACACTTTGTTCGGATGGTGACTGCTGTGCATATTGTGTATACTGGCATATGTAAGCACACACACAACATGCTATGCATATTGTGTACAGGTGCATATGTTTGCACACACACAACATTGAGGTGCACAGCAATGACTGCTATTAGTAGTACTGTGGTCACTGTAACTGGATGGGGTGTAGTACCCTGTGCCATCATCATCATGCATCTTGTGGTCACTCACAGCTACTAATGTGTGCAAGACCAATGCCTAGCATGCTGTACCTGAACTGCAGTGCCATGGCTACGTTCACAATTATACAGCCACTTTGTACATGGGTGTGTGAGGTGCCCGATAGGGAGCATTGCCTAACATGACTGTGTTATGTGTTGAAGAGTGTTGCACAGCCCCATGATAGGCCTCTACCCCTGAGGTACATCATGTGTGTGTGCATGACACGTGGGATACTGAAGTGTGACCTTACAGCGGGTGTGTGGTAATGCGAAACGTAGCATGTTTTCGTGTCCTGCGCATGATAAATGTGTTCTGTTGTGTACAGCTTTAGTAACTATGCATATCCAATGTGCAGTACAGTGTTGCCACAAATGCATCTGCTGCTCTGTGCATTGCATGTGATTGAGGCAGTTACTGACTTTACTGAGATGTTTAATGTCTCACAGCATGCATTATGCGTAGGTGTGTTATGTGTACATGGCCTACACCTCACCTATGACATGCACATGTCATTACCAATATTAAAGTGTTAACACACTCACCAGCATGTATCGTCTGCCCTGCTGTCACACCAGAGGGACCTACAAGAATATGACACAGTTTGTCAGTGGCCACAACTGTGGCATTGCTACTGTGAGTGTGCTAAACTACAGTAGAACAACAGTCAACAGTCACAGGTGTACAAATACTATTCCAAATATCAGTATTGCACACAATACTGCACACAGTATTGCTGAACACACAGTACACATCTCACATATGCATATTCTAACAATACAGGTAACAGTAGTCTACAGCTAGGGCATATTACCTGCACACTCCATGTCATCATGCTGGGTGGCTCCGGCCTCCATGATGACACATGTGTGATGCTGTTGCTGCTGTAGGCCAGGAGCCACCATGCTTAGGAGCAGCTCCTCCACTCTGGTGAGGGGGGATGTATGGCCACCCCACCACCTGTGGCAAGCTGTTGTCTATGGATATCAGATGCACTCCACCGGACATGTCTAATTAAATCACTGCAGTGATGGCATACCTGCTCATATGTCCGGTTATGCATGCCTATGTCATTTACCTGATGAACAAGATCTTGCCACAGTGCAGTACGCTCATGCTGGTGCTGGCTGGCCCTGGAAGACAGCAGTGTATAGTGCTGCACCAGGCTGTTGTGTATTTCCTGTTCCTCTGCAGCTGTATAGGACAGATTGTGTTGATGAGGCATAGCCCTGGAAGACAATTAAACAATATGTGTGAGCAAGTCATGTGGCACACTTAACATTATTATTAAGTACATATATTACTTATCTGCCATATATAACATCTGTTTGTCTGTCAGGGGATACACACGTTCAATACCACATATCAGTGCTCATCCCACAACTGGCTGACAGTACCTGGCCCACTCCATATAACAAACCAGTATACACCAAGTACTCGGCACACTGTTTGGGATACAATGCACAACCTCGCCACGGGGGTATATATGGCTAATGCATGAAGAAATATGTCATCCAATGCAATGAATGTAAAGTACATTTACAGTATTACCAGTAAACCACCCTAGTCGTTGATGCCATACCCCTACTTAACATATGTGCATGGTTGTTAATATAGCCGACATACTGCTGTAACAGAGTATACATGTTGCTAGGTACACACACATACCCTGTAACACACATGTGATTGCGGGCATGGTACATGCATCATTACACACACATCAGACATACATACAACACACAAATGTATGCCGACACAGATGAGCATTACCTGTGTACCTTACAGTACTGTGTGCCCCTACTTACAGATACCTATGCCTGAGGTATGTAATCTGTGCAGACTACAGGAAACATACAAGACAGTGTTACCAGGGAATGCGAACGTACACCATACTGTGCTGTTTTGGCCTGCAGCTTCAGGTAGTACAACAGTTCATATGTGAGCTGGATTCACCAGCAGTACCACTTACTGAGCATACATGTATTGCTTCAGCCTACAATGGGACACCACAGTCATACACAAGGAACTACATCACAACATATGCCATCCTACTATGTCTGCATCCCAATAACTGACACAACTTTCTCTGGCCTCATACCTAGGACACAAACTACCATGACAGAAACAACCTCACACTAAGCTATCACACCTTTACAGACCTTGCACACATTCTCTGTCACACTAATTCCACCTCACATAGCAGGTATTGCACTGAGTACATGTGTGTGTGTGCATCGTGTCATAGGTAGGTAATACGCTATTGGCCCTAGGGCCTAGAGCAGCCTCGCCATATGCTACCCTGACCTTTGACACATGTGTAATGTCATTTCACATGCTCCTGTCAACCAGATACACAGAGGTGACTCCCAGGACATATTACCTATCTCCCAAACAATCATCAGGGGTAGGTATGACATCTGCTAATGAGGAGCCTTGTTTGTTTATGCTGGGTGGTTTAGTCCAGAGTAAGGCATATTTGTGGATAGGAACCTGTACCTCCAGCATGTGCTGTTTAGTGAGGTGGCGAGGACTAGGGCCCTAGGTGATGTAGCCCGGAGGGATTGTGAGGTGTTGACATGGTGGTTGGCCGACTGCTATGGGTGTGACATACCTCTGTATGTCCGGCAAAGGTAACCTCTGGGTGGGCGGTATGCAACGCACTCTAGCTGTGGTTTTGTGAGTCAGTCTGCATAGGTCATGTGTTTGAGGGCAGTATTACTCTTTGTGAGGTATGTCTTTGGCCTTTCCACTTACTGTAGTTGTCATGTGTGGTACATACCACATGGGGCATTGTGGTGAGTAGAGGGGAACACTGCCTATATTTCCCTAGATGACACACCTTTTGTGATGACACGTACCATGTAGACAGATTACAAGACTAGTGTGGCACTGTGATTATCAAAGGGGAGGCTACTGTCCACCTGTGTCCCATGTTCCCTTCTGACACCTTCAGTGTTAGGCAGGCTAACACCTATGTGGTAGTTACTGGGTAAAGTGTTTTGGAATAGGATATAGCACTGCAGTACCAGCACTGGTGTTCAGTCCATGCCTTGGTCAACAGGCACCTGTTGCAGTACGTATGACCCCATGTCTCCCTCTCTCTCTCTAAATATATATATAAATATAAATATATATAAATATATATATATATATATATATATATATACATATATATATATCCATATACATATCCATATCCATATCCATATACATATATATATATATATATCCATATACATATATATATATATGTATATATCTATATCCATATCTATATCTATATATCTATATATGTATATATCTATATATCAATATATCTATTTATCTATATATATATATATATATATATATATATATATATATATATGTATATATATATATATATATGCACACACACACACACACACACACACACACACACACACACACACACACACACACACATGTATACATCCATTGCACACACACACACACATACAGGCACATATACTGCCCGCCTTTCATGGTGGGGATGTCAATTATGCAACAGTTGTGAGACATACGGTTATGTAATAATATTGCACAGTGTTTTGCAGAATGCATTTTGCTGTCCTCAGGCCATATAGCTGTAGCAGGCCTCACTGCCTGTAGCTCAGTCCCACAGCGTTTAACCATCACATGAGATATGCCGGCACTGCTTGTTGTCTGCAATGCCACACACTACAACCTACATACATTTTTGCACATAGCAACCTTCGACAACATATATACGTCCAGCCTTCACTAACAGTTGCAGTATGTCCCCTGCCCTATGCACATGTGCATATACATATAGATACGGACTGCTGCCACATATGGATGATTCACAGTATGTAGAGTACCCTTCAGACACATCATTCGGCTGCCTGCAAATACATATCTGTTACATACCTTACCTTTGTATTCCTCACCTCCGTCTGTTGTAGCTGTTGCTTTGTTTTTTTTTTTTTTGGTTTTGGTTTCCTCTGTGTGTTGGTCTTTCTTTTCAGTGTCTGCCTCTTACAGCCTGTTTGTCTCTGTCTATCTGTCTGTCTGTCTCTGTCTGTCTCTCTCGCTCTCTCTCTCTCTCTCAGTTGGTGCAATGATATTATTGCATTTGTGGACAGCAAGTACAGGCTGCTTTTCTAGGTATCTGCACATGTGCATGTGATGGCCTCTGCACCAATTGGTGCCTACCATTTAGTAATTGCATGCAGCCTGCTGTGTGGTAATTGCAGTGCTCACTGTGATTGCAGGACACTGCTATAAAATGCTAGGTTAGGTAGGCGTAGCCCTTTCAGTTGTGCAAGGTGGGGCCCATGCTTCTTTGCTGTGGACACTGTTGTATCAGTCAGAAGGTTGGTATATGTCTCATATCTGAAGCTAGGGTTGTAGCCAGTGATATGTATGTTGTACTGAAACCTGACTGTTGCTTCTTTCAGTGCACTCTTCTCAGTGTGTAAGTTTACTCACACCTCCTAATGCTAACACTGGATACATGGGAGCATGTGCTTTCTTTTCGAATTAGAGAATTAACTGGCATACAACTGTAGTTACTGCAATGTGTTCCTATGGCTTCCCTATTTTCCCTTTACATTCACTCATTGTAATGCATGATATATTTCTTACAACACCAAGCTATTGTATGTCTGTTGTGGCTTAGTGGTACTTCATGCAGACTGATGAGTCCAAGATGTGAGGTTCGAGACTGACAAGGGTATTTTATTTTGCTGCTGAGCAGTACAAGGGCCCTGTCATACACAGTGACTAAGGCAATTTTAAGCAGTTGTAAGCAGGTTTGCGCTGGTTTGCATGACGCTTAGTGATGCTTAGCTAAGCACACACATGCGCACACTGATGCAAACCTGCTTACTACTGTTTACAAGTGCTTACTCTCACTAACCCCCTCGCTCATTTCTTTGACAGAAAAGTAAATGGGGAGATAGGAATGTGGTGATAAAGGGTGCACAAAGAGGGGAAGACATTAGGGAAACAAGCTTGGGATATACAGGATGGGTGTGGGGAAGGTCCATGGATGCCTGTTTCTTTACCTGCAACAGCTGTGCATATGCAATACATTAGGAGTGAAATTTGAAACCTTCCACCTCTGAGAGAGGGGTGAGGACAACTAAGTATGTTGTACTACCAATTATGAATATCAGGCACATGCACTGTTTGTGAACTGCTATACTGTCATTAGTATGTTACTCACTTCTGAACAGTTTGTGGTTTGTTTGTGTTGACATTAGCACAGTCTGCTCAGGACAGCTGGACATATTTCAGTACTGTGTATGCCCACGTACACCCGTGGGTGTGCCTGACTACACAGGTATATGGTACTTTTGGGTAGGGATGCAGAACTGCGGAGAGCATTATTTATTATCGTGTGCAGCTTATCTTGCTGAACATGCAGAGTTGCTGTGTACCTGTTAGTCTCTGATGGCTAGTAGTCTGTCTCAGTAGCTCCCACCTGTGGACATATTCAGATGGTAGACAGAGGTTAGCCTAGTATCCTTTGACTGTGCACCACACCAGTTTTTTCAGCACCTGAACAATGGCATTGTCACAGGTGGTTGCTAGCAGTACATGGCTACATCCTTTGATATTTCTGTGGTGTACTCCTACATACAGGCATTCTTGTGGAATTCATTCTACAGCTATTTGTTGAGTGTGTAACAGCAGACAAGCTGATATGCCTGTGTGTTTCTGACACTCCCAGGCATCAGATACTCTCAGGTAAATATTTGAAAATCCTCAGGGAAAGGTACATATAATTCGGATACACCGGTGATATATTTCAGATATTTTGCTGTTGAGACTTTGGGGGATTCGGAGCATATGTATTAATACATCTTTTCTGACGTGCAAGCAGTGCCTACTCTCACTTATTGACATTTTTATTAAGTGAGATTCCCCACCTTTCTGCCTACTGTTAGTACATTTCACAGGGAGTCAGAGGGCACAGCTAACATTTGTTTGCAAATCAGGGACATCCCTGTATATCAGTCACAGTTGGGAGGTCTGGCCTCTGCCCTATTCAAATATGCCAGTGTTTATCCTGTTCTGATATTGTGTGGGGTTTGTAAGGTGCTACTGTAACATTATTCCCTACTAGCATGGCTGGTTTTCTTTTCACAGTCATGTCATGCAATTCCACAACACTTGCTGGTTAAGGGCCACAGAACAAGATTTGTGTTATGCCATTCCTATTCACCCTTTATATTCACTCATTGTAATGCATGATATATTTCTTTCAGCACCCCATTATTGTATATCTGCTGTGGCTTAGTGGTACTTCCTGCAGCCTTGTGAGCCCAAGGTCTGGGGTTCGAGACTGACAGGGGGCATTTTATTTTGCTGCAGAGCAGTACAAGAGCCCTGCCATAGAGTGACTAAGGCAATTTTAAGCAGTTGTAAGCGGGTTTGCGTGGGTTTGTGTGACGCTTAGCAATGCTTAGCTAAGCGCAGACATGCAAACACTGGTGCAAACCCACTAACTACTGCTTAAAAGTGCTTACTTACCCATGGGCAGTCACCACTGAACCTTCACAGCCCCAAGGGTGGCTGTGCTGGGGGCTGCGTAGGATGGGCAGGCTCACCCGTGAGATGCTCCACTCTCGCCTCAAGCTGGCGTAGGGGATCAGAGCTGAATTCTGGATCTCCCTATGCACCACAGTCTGTACCCTTTGAAGGGTGACAGGTGGCCCTTCTCTGCCCATGCTTGCACGGAGGCTTGCACAGCACCAATGGATGAGGGGAGCCCGGGCTGGGCACCAGACCTGCTGGTGCCAGGTGCACTCGCCAGCTGAGGAGGGACAGGTGGGTCCGCTTGGACCGGCCTTCCCATACGTTCTGTGATTAAGTGTATTTAATTACAACATAAGTAAAACAGCATTCCAGATTAGTTGTAACAGCATGCAATAATATTCCCATTAACCCAACACACCAAGGGTACAACAGTTGAACAGCAAGCATAACACATGCATATATTGAACCACAATGGTTATTCTAACAACATGCAGGGAAGTTTGGTAGCAACAGGCCACCATGATTATGGTGTTTAAACACGGCACATGCATCAACGTGAATGCAAATATTTATAGAACAATAGGACATATGTCCCAACAACTATTTAAGATTACACATACCCATTGAGGTGTGGAATTGCATGGTTTATGCACATACAGTAGGGTGTAAAAAAAACCTCCGTTAACATCTTATAATGACCTTTTATTCTACACTACACTCCTAGTCACTGCAAGTGTATATCCCCTACCTGTATTATTATACTTATCACCATACATTAGGTTGTGTACTGGGTTTGGCTAGTTCAATATATGCCTGAACTATATCTGACATACTAACTGTCCAGGATGCAGATGTCACTGCTACATATTTCTTGATTGCATTTATATTTCTTTATCTACATATCTGGGATGTTTTCACATGACATTTTCACTTCAATTTGTACAGAACCCTGCATTACTTGAAACACACTCACATTTCTGGAGAAAAAATAACATGCTACATGTATGCCAGGTTTACTTATTCATGCCAGCCAATTACTGCCTGTTGTGGACTGTATAAATGCTTCACAGCTACTAGTACTTCCATCACCCACTTTATATAGGACTGCACAACTCTGGGTTGCCAGCACCTTTTCAAACAGTACTGTTTGTATACTGCAAGGGTACAACAACATTTCAGACGCTGTAACACAGACACACTCTGGGTTTTAGACCTTTATTAATGACATTACACACTTTTCCACAGGCTCACTCCTTTATTTGTTTTAACGGTGTATATGGCAGAAATGTTCAAGACATATAATACCTTTATTAATAGGTTAGAACAATCTTTTTTCAGGCTCACTCACTTATTTTATATAACAGTGCCTGCAGAGATATTATTCCAGACATATGTTACCTTTCTTAATGGGTTTCGACACTCTTTTTCTGTCTCTCTGACCTTTTTATCTGACAGTACATGCGGAGGACTTATTCAGGCAATTTTATGGCTGTATTATTGGACTACAACACTTTCTTTCATGCTCTCTCCCATATTTTATATAACAATACATGCAGAATAATCAATAACCTGCCTGGTGGCACAGCTATAGCAGCCTATCAGCATAGGCTTGCTGATTCATAGCACGGTCACCTGCAGCTGTAAATTAAATGAAGGGATATTGAGACATACCTATCTGTTATACATACTCCATTATCAATTCTTACATACTGCATTCCATGGCTACATACTCAGTTGTGGGGCATCCCACATCCCATGGGCCTCCTGTATCCATTGGTTCAGGCGGTCCTGCTTTCGCCTCTTCAGGTCTGCATGGTGGTGACGGACCTGCTCACCAGTCCGAGGAATGCCTGTGGCACTGGTGAGGTCACAAGGTAACTGGTTCCAAGCCTCTGCCTTGTACTCTGTCCCTTGGAACTGGCCCTGCAGGAGTCTTGACTCAGTATGGTGGACAAGGAGCCAAACCATGTATTTGGACTCCTCGATGCCCCGACGTTGCGCTCGGAAGCGTGTTCCCTCTCCGACACCAGACATTCTAACTGCAGATGTGAGCTACAATCAGTTATGGTGTGTATTCCCACCTGTGGGGCTTAAATATGCGGCATTTCCCACACTTTTTTGTGATTGGACATTTTGTAAAATTCTCGGCTGACTGCAGACCTGGTTAGTAATGGTTAAACTACCATTTGTACGTATATGAATGTTAATAGTGGCTGTTTCCCCTATGTTGTCATGGCTTAGTGGTTCTGTACTTTGCTTCTGATGTACACAGTCCTGGGTTCAAATCTTGTCATTCATTTTATTTTCATACTATCCAGACAGGCTAGGGGGTGTGGCTGCATTTAAGCAACTTTGCTCTACGTTGCTCCTCGGTGCCTTACGGTGCCCTGGTTGGCACGGCACACACATCCACGCAAACACATTACACTGGGTAAAGCACCATTGAACTATGGGCACCTCTATTGCACTGGGTAAAGCACTATGAAACAATGGGCAACTCTATTGCACTAGGTAAAGCACTATTAAACTGTGGGCACCTTTATTGCGCTAGGTAAAGTGCTATTCAACTACGGGCAACTCTATTGCGCTGGGTGAAGCGCTGCTTAACTGCAGGCAATTTTATATCAGGATCCTTTAAAATATTTATTTTGTTCACTGATACATTGGCCATTTCACTGCTTTTTGGTAATGTTTAAACATATTTGTCAGGTATTATTTCATATACTGATTTAAAAAATAAATACGAAGGGGAGTGGTGGGTGCTCGAACCGTGAATGCCACTTCTTTGTGCAAACGCTCTACCCTTATGCTATTGCTATTTGGTGTGATTTGCATTAACATTCTTTCTTATGCTCTTCCATGTCAGAATTGCTAACTCCAGCTAAGCAATGAGCACACCCACGCACACACGCGCAAATACAGGCAGCTATTTTGGGGATTTAAAAAATATATTTAATGTTTTGCATTTTAGAACTGTGATAGGGGTTTACAATATCAGGGAGTGTGATGTTGCGTGCAGGGACATTTGAGCGGACTCGCTCTTGTGTGTGTGCTTTGTTTAGTTTTAAAACACTTGCAGCGGCGTGGACATTTAGACTGCTCGGCAGTCGGACACACCCCCTGCTTTCTTACACGGTCCGTGTAAGACTTACGGTTGAGTCAGCATTCCCTCATGCATATTCATGGCACACTGATGTCAAACCATTCAACTGCAGCCTCCAAGTAAGACTTATTAAGTCTTACACAGAGGATTAGTGAATCCGGGGGATAGTTTTCTTTACATTTGTAGAACAAGCCTGTGGATGACATTAATATTTACAATGAGGTACACTTATTTACAAAATTCTATCTAGCTAGGCTAGTAGCCTTCACATGCACAATACAGTTGTATAGCCTGATATGGGTTTAGACATGGGCTGTAATTCTCTAATTGTAGGAGCATGCCCAGTATGACCTTCTATAATAACAGTGGGAGTCCATTCCAGAGATATCATTACTCCGGTCCAGTTGTGTGTGCTACAGCCAAACCTCTCATCCTCTTAGTGCAAGAAATCTGGAAAAAGCCTGTCAAAATGGGGGTACAATGGGCCAAACATAGGGGCATATTTTAAATATTGCTCTTATAAACTTAGAAAATTGCTAAAGTAATAGTGTTTGTTTTAGCATACATTTTCTGAAGGATATCATGTCTGAAATTGAAATGTATTTCATTATTTACTGATAAAATTCCTCAGGTCGTCCCAGTGATTTACCAGAAAAATACAAATGTTATGAGAAACAGACCAAAGATATGAGCCAAAAATCTGGACAGTTGAGAGGTATGGCTACAGTAGATTGGCTGATGAAGCTATGTAAACAGTGTAGCGCCTCAGTGATATACTGGCTGGGGATCTCCTAGCTGTGTGGTATCCTTATTAACTGAAAAGTAATATCCTGGTGTGGGTACAGAGTGCATTGGACTGAGCAGAGTTTTTCATAATATGTGTGGTATATTCTACATAGCACTGTGATTTCCTGGCATGTCAGTGGCAGGGTAGTATAGAATAATGTGGTGAACCACTGACAGACATTTGTTTATAGGTTCATAGGAGGTTATTAGGTTACTGGCCCTGAGGTAGCAGACAAGAGCATAGCCCATGTTTAGACATGTCAGCACCCAGAGCCCCTGTCCAGCAGGGACACCGGTAGAATCCCAAGAGCGTATTTTCTGTTTCCCATCCAGTTATCCAGGATGCACTTCAAAAAGGCTATCGAGGTACTCTGCTTGACATGGACAGGGAGTATGTACCTGTAGAAATAATACCCCCTCCACTTTTATTTTCCTATGCCACCCCTGTAAACTTCCTGTTGAAACCCCCCATTTCACTCTCTTCTCAGTCTTCTATACAGCTATTTTTCACCTTATCTCCTGCACCGGGCACCCTATCAGCGACTAACAGTCTTGCATCCTGCCATTCTTCCCCACTATCTCTGTATACTATCTACCTTTTTCCAGCCTTCACACTTATCTGTTGGCTGTCTCTCAATTGTTGGCTGTCTCTCAATTTTCCTGATTGTCTTACTTCACATTCTGCTCTTTTGTCTCTACCTGCTCCGTTCGCCCTGCGGGCTCACTCCACTCCCCTACCCTACCCCCAATTCCCACCCACACCCCACTACCTCTAAGTTTATACCCACTTAGCCACACCTACTTCCTCTGAACCTACCAAACTCCACCCCTTCCTCCTCCTATCCCTTCCTTTATTCATACCACACCCACATCACCTTTCCCCACCTCCTTACTCAACTCCTATATTGCCTACTAAAACCACATCATGTCTGTAAAATATCTATCCCTTTCATTCCAACTACTACTCCTTCTAAACCTTATCCTTATCTACAATCTCACCCAGCCTTACCTTTTCAACCACACCCTACTCCTACATACAACCTACCCTCTCCACATATCACACACCTACTATACCAACTCCATCTCTCCTGAACTTTATCCTTCCAACCACATCCTGTGGTTTCATTACAAACCAATACCTTCTTATAACACCTGTACACACTTTCCACCCCATCTCCTCCACTTATCCCCTAACCTACACCTCTCAACCAAAACAAGTCAAATACCTATACTACATAACTCAGCTCCTAACTTCCATATTATTATCCGGTGATATACACCCCAACCCAGGCCCAAAACTCCCATCCTCAAATTCTAAATCCATCCTATTTGCATCCCTTAATGCACAAAGCATAACTAACAAAATTCCAAATCTACATGCATGGCGATTTCACAACAAACCAGACATCCTAGCCATTTGTGAAACCTGGCTAAAACCACACATAAAAGAATCAGAGATAGTGCCACCTAACTACTCAATCATCAGATCAGACAGAAGCTATAAAAAGGGTGGTGGAGTAGCGCTATTCTACTCATCCTCCCTATGTATAGCACCCTATAATAAAGCCATCCCCCAGTTCCATAATGCAGAATTAATACTGGCCCATCTCCAGCTAAACAAACACAAATATATATACATTGTCTCTCTTTACATTCCCCCAGGAGACAATATACCAATACTTGAAGAAATCCTCTCCTGGCTCTCAACAAATATTAATAATGAAACTGTAATCATGGGAGATACCAATATTAACAGGTCCTCCATTCAGTCCCCAATTCACTCCCTTAACATCAACCTATACAACTACTCTCAACTCATCAACTCCATCACTAGACCATGCAAAGACTTCACCAGTGGCAACATCCTAGATTGGATTCTAGTCTCCCACCCTCACTACTACCCAGACAGTGGAACCATACCTGACTCCCTCAGTGACCACCTTCCTATCTTCACTAGACTTCTTCCTTCTCCCTTACAAGTCACTCATAATTACATTACTACTTGTTGCCATAAAAACTTTAACTCTGAAGCTTTCTGCAACTTCCTACAAACACTTAACTGGTACCCCTTAAAAACTCTACCCCTTGAAGATGCAATCACTCACTTTTAACACCACATTCCTAAAACTTCTAGATACCCATGCTTCTTTAAAAACCAAAAGAATAAAAAAAAATCCACCCCCTGGTTAACTACAAACACCCTTACCACCATGTGACTTAGAGACAAAGCCTGGACACAGTATCAAAAGAACAAATCTACACCTTCCCTCAATGAATACAAAACTCTTCGTAACTCAGTTAAAAAACATATCTCTGCAGACAGTCGTAACTACTTCACCCGACTCCAAAGTAACCACAAAACTAACCCTCAAAAATTCTGGAGGGGTATAACTACCCTCTTAAAACCTGGGACCACCGAAAACCCTATCCCTTGCCCAAATGTAGATGACACAGATCTTACTACCCAATTCAACTCCTTCTTCATAGACTCTATTTCCAAACTCACCTCCTCTTTCCCAAATAACAACCCTTCTCCTACCTCCACTTTTTCTCAGACTTCTCCCACCTCTCCTCCTGCTTCTCCCCCTCCAACTTCTCCCATTTCTCCCCAGACTTCCTCCCCTCCAACTTCTCCCACCCCTCATCATGCTTCTCCCCCTCCAACTTCTCCCAATCACTCCACTTCCCCACCATTTTTCATTAAACCTATTCCTACATCCACCATAAACAAACTCTTAAAAAACTAAAACCGTGCACCAATGCCCCTGATAACATTCCCTCTTACTTCCTTAGCATAGCTGCAGAAGCCATTGCCCTCCCTATCAATATACTAATTAACCGCTCCATCCAAGAAAGTATTGTTCCTCAAATCTGGAAAAAAGCCTACATCATTCCCCTACATAAAGGTGGTACCAACACCAATATTACCAATTTCCATCCCATCGCCATCCTCTCTCCCATTTCAAAAGTCCTAGAAAAATGTATCCATCTACAACTACTTCCCCGTCTCCTGGACAACAATCTATTAACTCCCACACAGCACAGATTCAGACCCCATCATGGTACTATGACTGCCCTCCTATCCTTCCTTGAAACTGTAAATAAAGCAAGAGATTCTGGCCTCACTGTATCTACCATCCTACTCGATCTCTCTAAAGCCTTCGACACTATCTCTCATAACTTACTTCTTACTAAGTTATCTAACCTAAACCTTTCCCCCTCTTCCCTCTATTGGTTTACTAGCTATCTCTCCAATAGGCAACAATCCGTCAAGTGGAAAAAAGCCACCTCCTCCTTCCTCAACACCCCTACAGGTGTTCCACAAGGTTCTATTTTAGGCCCCCTCCTCTTCAACATCTTCATTAATGACTTTTACCACTCTATCCCCCTTGCAAACATTATTCAATATGCTGATGACTCCACAATCATCTGTGCTGCCTCATCCATCCCAACTCTTCTAAAACTTACTCAAGATGCCTTCACCACCACAGAACAATGGATGAAAGACAACCATCTTGCACTCAATGCTGCTAAAACTAAACTTATGATATTTACCCCCTCCAAAACAAATCACTATGATAAATCTCTATTCTCCATCATCAGCCAAAATAACATACCTCTTGAGCTGGTATCTGAAGCTAAACTACTAGGGGTCCAAATTGATGACAAACTCAAATTCAACTCCCACCTACTACTAAATATAAAAAAACTCACCTAAAACTGGGCATGCTCTACCGTCACAATCGGTTCCTTACCTCAACTACCAAAATTACTCTCTCTACCACATTTCTCCTTCCCTCCCTTCTCTATGGTGCCCCTCTTCTGACAGACCTACAATCTTCTCTGAAAACCAAACTGTCCTCTTGTTACAATAAAATAGCCAGATTTGCCACCAGTAACAAATCATCCACCCATCACTGTGTACCTCTCCATAAACTCAACTGGCTAGAGCTTCCCAACTACCTCTCCTACACTCAGCTCACCTATGCACATAAACTCATTTTCCAGCCTTCCCTCTGTCCCTCTCTCTCTACTACCTTCAAAATGCATAAAACTCAAAGACTTCTAAGATCTAATAATCAAAACCTCATAGAAGTTTATAGACCACTACACCCTCCAGGACAAAAACCTCCTGTCCTTCTCACTAGCACGCCTATGGAACACCCTTCCTCCCTTCATTCGTACTATTGCTAACCTGACATCCTTTAAAAAAGCACTACACTCTCATTTAACATTCTCCTGGGAATGCTCCTGTGCACATCCCTCCCAACCTACTCTCTTCTCCCAACACTTTTCCTCTTTCCTTTCCTCAAATCCCAGCTAGCAACTTCATGCTTGATTCTAGCATACAACTCCTTGTTTGTTCCCTGCAACTTTTAGCAAAAAAAAAAAAAAAAATGTTTTGTTTTTATTTTTGACTAACTTATAATTGTAATTCTACAATATTTTTTCTTTAATCCTCATATAAACTATGTGTGTAACATACCCTTTGTATAATCTGTATGTAGAATAGAATCTTTGTATGATTTGTATGTGGAGCTTTTCTCCCCAGGACTCCATTGAAAACGGGTTCTTTAGGCCCAATGGACTATCCTGGTTAAACAACTGCAAATAAATAAATAAAAATAAATAAATATTCTGCAGATGGGGGGGGGGGTCTGTGGGACACATATCTTTCACACCAACAAGTCCTATTGATATCACAGACCAGGTTGATGCTGCACCTACAGGTTGCTCGAGTGGAGCTTGACTTCCAGGTATGCAGCAGTCCCATCAAGGCAGGGTCTGGACTGCTTTGTATGCCAGCCAGAGATCAACTCTGCAGAGTCTGTATGAAACTGAGTAGAGGGCAATGGTTTTAGCCTATCTGGGTAGGGTAGGTGTTTGAGGCACTGGATTCTCCAGGTGAGGAACCTCTATGGTCTCTCGAGCTGCTGTGGGGCATTGTACTAAATAATTGGCTTTATAAGGGTAGAATACATGGCTCTTATGACCTCTTTGTTCATGGATGAGCTACCCTAACTTATGAGGTGGACCGTGTAGAAAGCTTTCCATACAATGGTAGCAACATAGGGGTGTCAGAAGTCAGGTTGCTATCAATCTGGGTGGCCAAATCTCTCACTACTGTTTGTGTATGCAGGACATTGTTGTTAATGTGATAATTTGTGGAGACATCACTCTCCCCAAAGTGGATGATGATGCATTTTCTGGCATTCAGCTTGAGGCCATGTTTCTGGCACCAGTCATTTGTTCATGTGAGACCCTTTCAGAGGATGTCCACATCACTTGAGGAATTGATGACTGTGCCCAGGTTGCAGTCATCTGCAAACTTGGTCAGCCATAGGCCACTTGTTTTGGCCTGCACCTCAGAGAAGTATATCCCATATAACAGAGGCACAAAGACCAATCCCTGGGGTACGCTGCTCATTATGGGTCTACTGCTTGAGTTGGCTACCCCTATTATCATTAAGTAGGTTCTATCAGTAAGCCAGTTTGCTACCTGTCTGGTAACATATAAATTGATGCATAGCTGGCAGATTTTATCTACTATAGCCAAGTGGTGAATAGTGTCGTAGGCTTTGGCCAAGTCAGGGTGGGTGGTGTGCACCATCTTTCCCCTCATCCATGGTTTTGGTAGTGTCTCAAAGAAGTGTACCAGATTTAACAGGCATACCTCCCCTTGACAAGGCCAAACTGTACGTGGTCGAGTATTTGGAGTTTGCCAATGTCCCTATTATTGAGGTCCATGATAATCCATTGCATTGTCTTGCAGATCAGGCTAGTTAGGCTGATGCATCTATAATTTCCGGGATTGATGATTAGTTTTTCCAATCTATGTTTGGGCAATTCAAGTCAGCCAGGATCAGGGTAAAGGGTTGAATCTTGATAGATTTGTAGAGGTCCAGATAGGTGGAATGGGCATCCTGAGTAAAACGTGGGCCTGTAGCTACATATAATTTGAATAGGGGTATTGTCAATGGCTGTAAAACAACAGAAGATGGCCAATAAATCCCAAACTCCTTTAATAAGCCACAAAGTTCTCCTAGCACCTTGGCAAACAGCCTTTACAGAGCATTACTCTGTAAAGGCTGTTTGCAGAGATGCTAGGAGAACTTTGTGGCTTATTAAAGGAGTTTGGTAGTTACTGGCCATCTTCTGTTGTTTTACTACTGTTCCTTTTTTGAGTGGTTTTAGTCTTGTCAATGGTTAACTGCACCTGGAGTGTCTCATGTGCGTCAGACTGTTTGACCAACCTGGAGGTGTGTGTCTGTTTAATATATATTTATATTCCTCCTTTGGCTTTGCTGGCCACATTTTGGGGTCTGTCTGTGAGATAGGATGAGTTAACAGGTAAGGATGGGTTGCTCTCCACAGCTTTGACCCAAGTTTCTGTGACTGCATACATGTCTGCATCTTCCAGGGTTAAGAATGCTTGCAATGAGTGCAGTTTCATGTTTAGACTACTAGCATTTAGAGGCATGACCTTTAATATGCATTTTGTTGAGAGTTTTATATTGGTAGTATCGACCTCATGACTTTCCCTAAATAAGGCACTATGGGGAGGTAAGGGCCTTAACCAGAAGCCTGAAGGCCAATTGAGTCAGATGCAGGCCACCTCTAGCAAAGCAGTGTGGTCTGTTGATCATATGTTCCCAGGCAGTCAGGCACTGGATCCCCCTGGGATAACACCAGAAAGTAAATCAATTGCTAATGTCAATCATTTTCTGTTTGTATTGGGGCATCATTCTTTGTGACGGTAGAATACTGCTTAAGCGTGGGGACATACCTGCATGGGGCACATGTTCAGCAAGCTCAATCATGTCTGCCTTCCTATAGTTCAGAGAGGTATCTCTGAAGTTGTTCACACCAACATGGACTAGGACAGAGTCAAAACAGTACCTGTTGTGGAGAAACTGCTTTTCCAGGAACTGGCTAAGTGTCTTGCCACCCCTATAGTGCCTTTTTTAATTGGCATTCCAAAGACCAAATTACCACCATAACAGCTATAAATAAATGCAATCTGAGGGTCATGCTGCTCAACACGAGAAGTCTAAAATCTCAAGATGCACTCGATGAAACACTCCTCAAAATGGAGAATATTGACATGTGTGCTGTAACAGAGACCTGGTTTAAAGAAGCAGAAAGCACCCCAGGGCTACCAGGCTGTAACTCATTCCACACCTTTCAGCCTCAAAACATGGACCAAATCTCCAAAGGCAGTGGTGTCTTCATATTCATAAAGGATTTCCACACCTCTAGACTAGTGGCCCAACATAACGCATCAGAGATAACTTCGGGTACAACTAACATTGGGTAAGATGGCGATCCAGGTCATAGCCTGCTATAGGTCTCCAACCATGTCCCTAGACTTTCACTCCATGTTCCAAAGCACCATGGAATCTATCAAGGTCCAACCCAACACTCTCTTACTAGCAGATTTCAACTACCCCTTCATGAACTGGGAAAACTACTCAAGCACCAATACACTGCTCCAACGCTTCCTTGAATTCATCATTTCCAATGCCCTGGACCAGCTCATTCTGACCACCACTAGAGGAAGCAACATCCTTGTCCTGGTTATTACTAACATGGGTGACCGTTGCTCTATACCAATAGTTAATCCCTTCCTGGTCAGATCCGACCATAAACTAATCACCATGGAAATCCACATCTCACCCACACACCCTGCAATGGTAAACACCTTGAGAAACTTCTCCAAAGCTGACTTTGGACTCCTAAAAACAGAGGTGGCTGACATCACAGCACCCATGCCAATGGGAAAATAGTTGCATGACTGCCGAATCATACATGAATGCACTGAATGAACATGTACACAAATGCATGGAACTAGCAATACCCAACAGAATCAAAATGCTCTGCTCCAAAAAAGGAATCCAATCTGGTGGTCCCCTGCCATTAATAAACTCTAAAACAAAAGGAAGAAACTGTTGCAGAAAAAGGTGAAGTCCCAAGACTGGAAAAACTCCCTTATTAGCCTCAACAAACAGTTGAGATCTCTCATCAAATCCTCTAAAGCCAGCTATGAAGGCAGAATTTCAGCAGACACTAAAAACAATCACATAGCCTTCTATAGCTATATCAAGAACCTCCACGGCAATACCCAGATTTGTTCTGAAATACTGCACAATGGTACCTCCTATACTCAGTCAACAGATATTGCCAACATACTGGCCTACAGATTTAGTGCCAACATTACTCCTCTCTGTCCCCCTAAAGGACCAATCATAAAACTGGAAGAATGCCAGGCACCCAGCATTACTGCAGCTCAGGTTAAAATTGCATTGTCCAAGGCCAAGAATATAGCTTCTCTAGCTGTGTTCCACATGAACTACAAAGTGAACTGGCATCACATCTGTGTGCCCTGTTTAGTCATAGCCTCAACCCAGGCTTTTTCCCTACTGAGTGGTGCACTGCTACAGTCATCCCTCTCCATAAAGGGGGAGCAACTACAGGCCCTGGGAATTATCACCCAATTAGCCTGATGAGTTTGATATGTAAAGCTATGGAGCGCATCATCATGGACCTGATTAACAAAGATATAGGAACTCTCCAAACTCTAGAGCCAACACAATTTGGCTTTGTGAAAGGGAGATCATGCATGCTCAACCTGGTTGACTTCTTTGAGTCAGTCACCGGGGCTGTGGATGAAGGTAAGGCAGTGCATACAGCCTACCTTGATCTGGCCAAGGCTTTTGATACCATTCCTCATTCATGAATTATTGATAAACTCACCAAACTAGGCATCAACCCCTATATCACTAGGTGGGTTGCAAATTGGCTCACAGATAGAACATACAGTGTGAAATTAGCATTCCTGGGTCCTCTCCTGTTCAACATCTACATCTCAGAAGTCCAGGTCAACACAAAGGAACTTTGGCTGACCAAGTTTGCAGATGACTTCAAGTTGGGAACCCTTATTAACTCCCCAAGTGATGCAGACATCCTACAGAAAGGCCTCACTGAGACCAATGACTGTTGTCGAAGCCATGGCCTTAAGCTTAACACCAAAAAATGTGTCGTCATCCCCTTTGGTAAAAATCTCATTTCCCACTAATTACTACATCAGTGGCAGCTCACTAAACACTGAACGTGTTATAAGATATCTGGGGAGACAGGTTGACAGCAATCTCTCCTTCGACCACCATATTACCACTATGGTCAGAAAGTCTTTCTATGTGGCACATCTCATTACCAAGGGTTTTGTATCCAGGAAGAAAGAGGTCATCTCTCTCTACTCTTCTCTCATTAGACCAATCATTGAGTATAATGCCCCCATTTGGCATGTACCTGACTAGACACCTGCAATAGCTGGAGAGGCCACAGAAGTACTGCATGAAGAGGATCATAGGCATTAAACACATGTCATACACGGACAGACTCAAAAGACTCCAGCTATTCTCTCTCTCATATCATCTACTTAGAGGTGATCTCTGCTTGACTGACAAAGCCATGTCTGACTCAGCTCTGTTAGAAATGCTACATATAAAGAAATCCCAATCTCTCCACATCACATGCTCCAGAGACCTCAACCTCATTACCACAATCAACAGAACATGCTGGAGGGACAGATTCCTCACCCAGAAACTGCCCATGCTCTGGAATAGAATTTTCATACATGTTAAGCAGAGCACCTCACTGACCCTCTACAAGATAAATCTTGATGAGTGGATGGGTAATAGAAAGCTAACCCCGGGGATCACTGCAGTGGCTCTACTTGATAAAGGCAATGGGACTAACATCGGGCGGTATGATGCCTGCTCACTTCTATATGGGCTAGGCTTGTAAAGGCTCCAGGGCCATTAGCCTAATACACACCTATGAACCTATGAACTTGAGTACATGTGTGATATGGCAGATTCTGGCACCCGACAAACAAGTAGCTGTGACTTTCTCCTTATCCAGCCTGGTGAGAGGCACATCTGTGTGTCTCACAATGGAGTCTCCTATGAGTTATATGTTGGGTTTATGGTAAGGCCTTAGTGGTTGCGAGACACTGTTGTGTGGAATATCCATGGTCTGTGGTCTGGAGGTTTGTGGAGTTCTCATGTGTTTTTGCCATTGAGGTGTCCTTTGTTTGGGTTTGTTTTTGTTGAGAATCTCCACATATGTGGGTGTGTGTTGTGTAGTTGTGGGTGATGTTTCTGACTCCATACAATACAGGGAACCTATGTTACTGCACAATTTGTTCTGGTGTGCACATTCTCCATTTGTCTGGCCAGTGGTTCCCCTTCCCCTTATATGTGTCTCTTCGCACTTCTATAGTCTAGTCACAGGCTTTGTCAACAGTTGCTGCTATGTATTTGTATTTTTAGTGTGAGTGGGGTAGAAGTCATCACATCACACACCAGGGTTCTGGACTTCACACCTCTGAGTATACCTGTTTAGCATGTTGTCCATCATCGCACCCCTATATCTGCTGTAATCCTCAGACAGTTTGTGTTGCAATGTTATTATAAGGCTACATGTTGGCCCTAGCTGTCAAACCGTCACAGACTGACATCTGGTCAGGCCCATATATGACAGTCAGATACAGGCCCACACATGGGGACAGCATTTTAATATTGCTCTGCCAAACACAGGCCCACACATGGGGACAGCATTTTAATATTGCTCTGCCAAACACAGACAGTTGGGAGACCAGTTTGGTATTAGCTTCCTTTTTCTTATGGGTATGATGTCTGCTTCTCAACTGTCTGCCATTGATGATTTTACATTATTGTTTTGCAAATAGTTTGGCAGGCAAATGCAATGATATGACAAGCAGAACAGATATACGAGGCATACTTGTGGTCCTTCTGTGACACCCTGTCATTCCAGGAGTATAGATGGTGCCCAGTAACTTGTCAGTAATGACACAGTAAGGTGGCAGCCATTTATAACCTGGCAGTACACTGATTTTCATGAACATGCTGTCCTACTAGGCATTGTGTGGGCTACTCCAAGCTGTGTACTGTCCATATGTGCGCCCCCATTCTCTGAATTGTCCAGCTTTCCTGCAGTAACAGATATTGACTTCTGGACAGTGTGGACAATTCCTGCCGTAGGTGTAGCTGACATGCAAAATACTTAGCAGAAAAAGTCTTGAAACATGGCATCTGTCAACCACAGTACTGTACTTAGACCACTAAGCCACAAGTCAAGAATAAGTGCTGCTTACTTCCTGACAGTATTAACCACATATATACATAGCTCATTGACCCCTGCATATTGTGGACATGCAGCAAGTTATCAAGTTGATTGGTACAGCCGTGGGAATTTGTGCTCTGCTGCTATTAGCCTACAAAAATAAATGTTACTGCATTTCTATGGGAACACGGGTATGTTGGGGAGAGGGAGCATACCTCTCAACTGTACACATTTGCAGAGACTGTCCAGATGCTTACTTTACATTTTGGTTCCATTTAGCATAATATCATGCTTGTCTTGGAGAATACTGGCATATCACTAAAGACCGAAGGTTAGAAAGTAATGACAGACATTTGAGTTTCCTATTTCTTACCTTTCAGAGACTTAATGCAACTGGAAGACCTGCTGTGATATCACTGTGTAAGTTTGTAGAAGGAATATTTCATCATTGTCCCTATTTGTGGGCCTTTGCCACACATTTTTTATGGCTTTGTACAGCTGACTTGTTGGAAGAGGATGAGAGCTGATATGGGACTCCAACATTGACATCCATGCATGTGACCTATGACCCAGCTGTTTGTTAGTAACCCACATATACTACAGTGAGTTTTGTCACCATGGGGACTATTGCATATCCTGGGGAAGCCAGTATTTGGTGGACATTTCCTGTTGTCCCACATAGCTGTTAGTTGTCTGCTGCTATCCCAGTAGGCCACCCTATTCCCTTGCATACATGCAGTGATACCATAGATATGCTACCACAATGTACTACTCCATTCATTTGTTGTTAAGAAGAGTGGCTTACCTTGTGCCTGCAGCAGTTGTGAGGACAGTGCTTCATGGCTGATTCAGTTGGATGCAAACAGTACACAGCCTGTATATGGTAAGGTACAGGTAGTGTGATGTGTGTTGCATCCTTTTTACTGTGTGTGCAAAAACAGCACAAAAACACACCAAGAAGGTATCCACTACTCACAGACCAAAAAAATCCAACAGAGAATTTCTGATTAAAACTTTAATTGTGTGCGCATTCGTCCACATAAATGGAATGAATTTCCTCAGACATTTTGAAAATGCATCAAACAAGTTTTAAATAATATAATCAATTATGACATCACAACAAACCCACCCCTTTCATGCTAATAACTAAAGATTAGCATATTTAAAACACATTTTAGTTTTTTGTGTGTGCGAGTCGGAGAAAGGTGTTAGTCTCTGGGTCCCTAGGGTGTCAGTGTATGTGCTATGCATTGCTTCTTTGCCAAGGTCAGGGCATACTGGGCATGCCTAGGTCTGCCTACAGGGACAGGCTCAGGGGGTTCCTCCTCCGAGTCACCTTGTGCCTGTCAGGACCTTGGAAATGGTGGGGGGCTGTGCCCTCCCTTCCCTGTGATGTTCCTACTGCAGCTATTTCCACAGGATCATATTTTGTAGCATGGCAGATACTATGAACATGTGTGTACATGTGACTGGAGAGTACTGCTGGGGTCCACCAAATAAGTCAAGGCAGCAAAACCATGACTTGAGCAGCCCAAACATAAGCTCTATGATGTTCCTAGTTTGTGTGTGTGCCTCATTATGGCATTCTTCAGTGTGTGTGTGTGTGTGTGTGTGTGTGTGTGTGTGTGTGTGTGTGTGTGTGTGTGTGTGTGTGTGTGTGTGTGTGTGTGTGTGCGCGTGTGTGCATGTGTGTGTGTGTGTGTATTGCTAATGGGTGTCATCATTCATGGTTACTGTGCATAGCCAGCATCCCCCACTAGATGGCTGTATGGGATGTCCCCCCCTGGCAAATGCCTGGTAGAGCTGTGATGCATGCCAGATGTAGGAGTCATGAAAACTGCCAGCACTGCCATCAAACACATTGATGATAATGACCTGGGCATTGCGCATGACCTGGCAGTTGATGGAGCGATAGCCCTTGCGGTCGACATAGACTCTTCCCTCCTCACTGGGTGGTGCTTTGATGTTCACATGAGTGCAGTCTATGGCGCCCAGTAACTCTGGGTAGTGTGCTACATAGTTGAAGAGAAGCATATTGGTGGTCCTCTTCTCAGTGGTGCTGGGGAAATAAATGTGCTCACTGACATGTCTTAGCATGAAATCCAGGAACTGGTGGAGTACCCTGGATGCAGATGCCTGTGAGACCCCCATGATGTCCCCAGTAGGTCTTTGGAAAGTACTTGTAACTAGTATTGTTAAGGCTACACGTACCTTTGTTTCCATTGGAATGGGTTCCCCTCTGTTGGCTCTGGGTGTGAGGTGAGGGTGGAAAAGCTCGGTGAGTTGCTGTAGTATGTCCCTGTCCACCCTGTAGTGCTCTACTATCTCCAGCTCATGTAGCTCCTAAAAGGTTACCCTGGGTCTGAATAATCTTTTCCTCCTCAGTCTGGGCCGGTTTTCAGCCCCATCCTCATCACTGCCCTCAGTCTGTAGCATGTAAAGATGTAGCAAAGCAGCAGCAGTTCCTATCATTTTGGGGTCTATATTATAATGTCGACAGGTTAAAATGTCGACTCTGACTTGTTCCACATGAAAATGTCGAAATACAAGTTTATCCAACGGCCAAATCACCAATTTCTTTCCAACGGAAAGAAATCAGTTGGCCATTCTCTTACACCTGCCCTTATCCTGACTGTAGTGCAGTCTCGGAGTTAGAATATTTTGTTAGTGGAGGTTGTGGGGGGCAAAGCCCTCCACTTAAATATATTTGTTTTTGTGTGGTGTTAGTGTTTGGCCAACCGATTTCTTTCTGTTGGAAAGAAATAGGTAATTTGGCCATTCAGTAAACTTGTAGTTCGAAATTTTCATGTCGAACAAGTCAGAGTCCACATTTAACCTGTCAACATTATAATATAGACCCTCATTTTGCCAGTTAAAATTCCTAAGTGTGTACTCCAATGAGGCAGAGTATGTGGGAAAAATCAGATTGAAGGGTGTTTGCGTACTTTATACTGGTGTGCTGCAGATGCAGCCTGTATGATTGGCTGACTATGATACATTCCACCTGCCAGCTACATTACTGAGGGGTTTGAATGGGCCAGCGTCAGTGCCAGAGGGATTATTAGTCATTTATAGTTGATTGCCTTTAGTAAAGGTGTTTCTGTTTATTTTTTTTTCTATTTCCTGTACTTTTAAGCCCTGTGGCATGCGGTGCAAACCCGCTGCTCAAGTGTAAACACTTCTAAGTAGATCTGACCCTCCCTTGTACATGAGCATGCTTAGCTTTTCCTCAACCAGCTAAGCACAGCCAAGCAGCCTCAGATACACTCCCTTGCTTAACTGTGCTTAGCTGAGTGCAAACAGAAGCCACTGAGCACCATTATACTTACACAATGCATGACACCCCCCCATTTCATGTCAGTTGCCTCTTCTGCCTACAGTACCATGTTATAACCTTTACACAGTTAGGTACCTGAGGACATGGTGGCCCATTTTGCTATTCAAAAAACTTAGCTCATTTACATACACCTAATTGTGTATACCCTAGTTACTCCACTACACCAGAGCCTACATCCTTAGCAACCACTGTTACCTGCCATTGATATGAGTCTGCATGTTGGCCAGTATAATGGCAAATTTCATTTTACCTTTTATATTGCCTTTTTCCTATTTTAATTTTATTTTATGCAAGCTCATATGTTTGTGCACTGCTGCATTCTGCTTAAACATCTCATATGTGCTAAAAAACTTTTTTTGCACATTTTGAAACAGTTTTACATGCCAGTGGCCATAATTTTGGTCATTGGCATGCCTAATGCACCTAATACATGCTTTACTTTTAGTTGTCACTGCACCTTTTTTTTTTGCAGTCCAGTACACAGTTACTAACCACATACATTTCTCTTGCAGACACGACTCCTACACGGGTGCCCGTCTGCCTTCTGGATCAGTAAATCACCTCATTTGCATGTTTTTCATCAGCAAATGAGGTGATTTACATACAGCAATCACGTACGCGTCAGCATATTACTGGAAGCTCGTGCACGCACTCAGCCTTACTTCCTGGATCACTCCGCCTTCAATCTCTGTGTTCGAGCCACGCCACTATGCTTACATGGAAATTAGCTCCATGTAAGCATTACTGAATTACCCTCACAACTTGAATGTTAAAAAATATTTCACTTTGTGAGATGTAAATCAAGGGCAGCAGAGCAAAATACTAAATAGTCTGACATAAGCTCGTAGCAGAGAGTAAATATGTTGAAAGCATTAAAGTCTAAGCAGATGGATTACACAATTTAATATGGAATCCTGAAGTTCATCCATAGGCATTCAACCCCCAACCATCTTCAGACAAGCTAAAGTCCTTTTTAGCAATGTTAGAAATCTTAGCATTAGTGATCAGCCTTGCACCGGGTTGATACATAAAAATAACACTCAGACCCTGAGGACATAGCTAAAATATCAACAGAACAATATATACTTACACATATCTCAAATAAATTACCCTTATATAACATCATGTCTTCACTGCCCCCCCCCCACACACACGCGCGCGCTCATACACGTGATCATACACGTACACACACGCGCGTACACACATGCGCATGCACACACACACACACACACACACACACACACACACACACACACACACACACACAGTGATCACCTCTGAGCAACATACTCTCTAAAGGAAAGAAAAAAAAAACATCAGCTCCATGCCATCTGATAATGTGCCAGAATGCTTTCTTTTCAGTATGAGGTGCTATCTTTTTTAACCTGATCCTGAATCATTTTAACCTCAGCTTCCCATCTGGCTTTGTGCCACATGCAAAGACAGCAGCTGTGGTCCCTTCTCTCTAAGATTGGTCCCACCACTGATCCTTGTAGCTATAGACTGATAAGCCTTACTAGCTTTATCTGTAAGATCTGTAAGATAATGGAATGCATCATTATGGGCCTTATAAACAAAGACATTGACCGCTTACAGTATCTTGACCGAAAATAACTGTGGTTTGTGAAAGGAAGATCCTGTCTATTTAACCTAGTAAACTTCTTTGAAACTGTCATTATGGCATTGGATGGGTGCGAATTTATGCACACATCATCATCATACCTTTACCTGTTCAATGCCTTTGGTACCTTTGCACAGTCAAGGCCTTCATTGCCATTGTACACTCCGGTATTACAGGCAAACTAATTAAACTACTGTAAATACATATGTAACCCACTGTATAGTACGCTGCCTCACAGACAGAATCCAAAAAGTTAGGATTAGGTGCACATTCTGAAGACTAATCACTATTATGGACCCCCAGGACTTACTACTGGGGCCACACCTGTTTGGTATTATTTATCTGATGTCATAGTTAATGTCAAGGGTGTTTGGCTGACCACATCTGCAGATGATTGCATAAACAAAGCTATTATCATCTCTCCAGGAGACTACCTGACCCTGTAAGATGGATTTACATGAACAAACAAATGATACCAGGTCTATGGTCTAAAGCTAGATACTAAGAAGTACTCTTACCATGTCTTTATAGAAGTCATGAGGACTTGCCATAATGGTTAAGGTGTTTACCTCCAAAATAAGAGGTAAAGGGTTTGAGTCTAATCAAGGGAAATTATCTAGGCTTAAAATGCCCCAGAGGGTTAATTAGCCAAATACTTACCCATGAATATGATACCCCTTCAAAATCAATACAGTTATAAGCAAACTGGTCTGTTTTGAAGGCAATAAACTTATCTGAGCATCCTGTTTCTCTGGTCATTAAAAACAATCTTTCTACCTGGCCCAGATGATTAGCAAAAGTATGTATTCTAGGACCAAAAATGTTATCATACTATTCTGCTTGTTCTTTGTTATACTCATTATAGAATATAATGATCTCTTTGGCATTCGAATGTCCAAAAAGATGGACATACTTCCAAGATCCTAGTGCTTCCTCACTGCAAAAATGAATGGCATGTATTTTATGATCTACACAGAATGATTTAAAGCTCTATTTATATTTTGTATCTGTTATGGACTCCTACAGGAATGACCTTTCACTAGCATACAAGACCTCAAATGACTCTGCCCCATGTTTGATTGCTTAAGTGTTCACAATACCTATGGTATCTCAAATACTCATACAAGAGACCTAAGACTTCACAACATAAACAGTACTTGCCTGTGAGAGAGATACTATTCCCAGATAATTATTTTCTTCATACTAAACAAAGTAGCTGTGTAACCCTCTTCAAACACAAGCTAGATGAATGGATGAGTAATCATAAATACACTCTTAGTCTGACTACATAGTTCCTTTCAAAAAAAGGTAAAAAACAGTAGGAATTGTAACGGTTAAGATGCCAATGGTCACACTATTAGCTGCTTAGTAACAACATATGGTCATGGGCTAGATACTCCCACATCTGAGCCTCTATAATCATCTTTGACAATCAGCACAGAGAATTAAAGGTGTTAACTGTTATTAAGCTCCTTCATGTAGTTCAAAGTTTGATGCCTTCACCCTTCATTTGCTCACTTTGTGACTCTGAGCAAATCATTTAGCTAGGCAGTGCTATTTTTTTTTCTATAATGTTCCCCAAACCTAAAATAAATTGAAACCCATAAATTAAAGCAATGCTCCTACCAGTTAACAATATAGAAACAAAACTAGAAATAATTGAATTTACAAATATACATACATATATGTATATATGGAGAGATCTATATATTCAAATTCCAAACAAAGGAAATTTTGCATTAAGCATTCCTGCCCATCCTTTCCCTCAATTCAATACATTCTAAATGAGACAAAAACACAGCAAAGAATGAAAACAAAATCTTCACAACTGTACATCACGTTAATAGCTGAGAGATGAATGTATAGGTAAAAGCACTGGCCTGATCTGTAATGTCTGTTGTTAAATGTGTGAATTACCAGTTCTAGTTGCCTCAGAGGCCACTTAGGGAATAATTTCCAGGAGTCTTGAAGTTGAAGCAGCAGTGGTAGGAGTGAAATACAAATCTCAGTGAACCAGCACAAGACTACAGTTATCACTAGGAATGTTTAATAAGTGCCCCACAAAATCAGATATCATCACGGCCGCCTTGCACTTTTCATCTAGTAATCAGAAACAGAAAGAACTGACAGTGGATCACTGGTGGTCTCAGTGGCAGCGGGGAAGGGCAGGAGACCACAGAAGTATGGATAATGGTGACAAAGTTAGAGGATAATGCATTGTGAGCTGCTATTTGACCAAGGAAGTAAAATATATGAGAGGGTCAAAGAGAGCAGTGTGGCTCTGAGTGTGCAAATGTGGTGGATGTTCCCTGTATTATGTACAATAATGTTAGTCTCCAGAGATTCCCATCACCTTTTTATCAATTTTCGGCATTGTCTTGGGCTGTCATTTTTATATACCATCCAACCCATGCATGTTCATTACCTTTGGTCTCCCTTCCCTTAGAACATCAGTTTAGTAACTAATTATACCTAGATCCTCATAACTTCTCTGCTTCTGTGCTGTATATAGTATTACCACACTGATTGCAGCATAGTTATGATATCAAGGTCCTTATAACTTCTCTGCAATCTGTGCAGTGTGTGAAGATTGGGTGAAGATAGATGAAGGTTGCCAGCCTATCCAGATAGAATTTTGGAGATAATTCTGTCATCTGTAAATATTAATGTAAACCACAGGCTTGTGTCTTAACAGGTAAAAATAGTGTTACATGTGGAACTGAAATAAATGTAACAACAGTGCACTCTACTGACCAGATAAAGCATGTTGTGACCCTTTGATGTAAACATGGCTCCAGCCAGTCTCGATGAAGGAATTCTTGCTATAGTTTTAAGGCCAGAGTTAATGGCCAGAATTTGCATGCATAAATGTCCTTAATGGCTTTGCTTCCTGACCTGGTGTGAGCTTACTAAAAATGTAGCCTGTTAGCAGCCTGAGAATCCAGGGAAGTGTGAAGAATGATGTAATGTGAACCAGGAATGTGATTTTAAAAACAGAGAGAATCAGAGAGCATTAAGCATTTTTTGTCTTGACGATCCAACTCAGCACTCTGCCTTTGCTCTATATGTAAGTTATCTTAGACTTGTGTTTTCTCTTAGAAATAGCTAGAAACTAGAAAGATTAGACTAAGTGTTTTTCTGTGATGTCAGAACTGTAATACTGAATTATTTTAAGTATTTCTCTGTGATCTCTGAACTCTTGACTAGTATTGTCTTGTGTTTTTATTATTTATTATTAAGCATTTTAAAACCTTTCAACTGCAGCTGTTTTGTATAGAGATAAGTTAAGCTCTAAGATTACATAGCATGTATATAGTGATCCTGTACCAAGTCACTCTAATAAGCCTTGACTGTTTAGTTATACTACCAATTGGATAATAATATTGCACAGCAATAATTGGACACCCTTTTAAGGGTCTTTGAGTAGCTGATAAATATTAGTGGGTGGTGGCAGCTGATACTACTGTATAGTCTGTGGAAAGGGGACACAGCTGGAGAACCTGTGCTAGCCTTCCCCAAGAGTGTCTGTGTGGTTATATAAACTCTTGTCAAAGTGTGTGTGTGTGTGTGTGTGTGTGTGTGTGTGTGTGTGTGTGTGTGTGTGTGTGTGCTACTTGGGCAGGGTGCTGGAGGTTTTAGCTTGCCCACTAGGCTGAGATTTGGACCCTATAGCTGTGCCAGTGGGAAGTCTTATTGGGGACCTGTAGAGCAAGGGAGTGACCAGCCCCAGACTCACTATGATCTCTGTGTGCTCTTAAGGGAAATTGCACTTTACTGTCTGTATTTGTTATCCTTTCCTCCTATATGAGATGCCCCTCACTGGTGTTAGTGGTGAGGACTGAGGCTCCTTGATTGCTAGGCCAGGGCACGGGCATCACATATCAATTGTTTGGCAGCAGTGGGATATCCACATCACATATTAATTGGTGGCAAATACTAATTGGCTTTTAGTGGTGTGGGTAGAGTGAATTCCTGTAGCTTGTGTACAGTGAGCTTTGAAGGTATTTTGTACTCTAAATCAGCCATGCCGTGAATACTCAGAGTTCAGATCACAATTGTTTTATTTCTTTTGTTAGATTAGTTAGTCAGGGTGAGCAGGCAGCATGTCACCAGAGGAGAATCTAAAGCTGACAAAGAGCCAGCTGGCACAGATGTGCCAGGCTAAGGGACTGGTGCATAGAAACCTGACTAAGGAAGACATGATTGAGCCTTGGTTACAGCTGCATCAGAAAACAGCAACCAGGAGGACAATCAGACTGGCAGTGGAGCTATAATACCCTCAGAGGATGGACAGCTCAATCTTTCTGCAGAGGACTTAAAAAATCCATCTGGAGCTAAATAGACTTGATTTGGAGGCCAGGCATTTGGAGATAGAGGCTGAGGAAAAGGACCGGCAGAGGAGGCATGATAGGGCAATGCTGACTCTTCACTAGAGTCATGTAGGTAATGGGGAAGGTAATAACTGGACCACAGAAGCACAAATGGCCAGTAAATTTCTTCTGCAATTTAAAGAGGGGAATAATTTTTGATAGTTTCATTCATATGTTTGAGAGGGTATGCAAACAGTATAGTGTTGAGCAAAGACTCTGGGTATGGTTCCTGACCCCCTTACTCCATGGTAAAGCTGTAACTGTTTTGTCAAAAATGGCTGATGTTGCATGTTTTGATTATACTGCTGTTAAAAATCACTTGTTAGAATTGTTTAAGCTAACACCTGAAACACATAAGAAAAAGTTGTGTGAGCATAAACTCAAGGAAGATGAAAGCGTGTGTGAATATGTTGCTGAACTGAGTACTTATTTCCATAGGTGGGTGAGTGGATGTCAGGTCACCAATTTTGAAGGGTTGGCAGACCTTTTGGTGAGGGAACAAGCCCTTAGCACTTTGCCTGAGGACATGAGGATCTGATTAGCTGATAGACAATGTGCTACTTCAGATGAGTTGGGGAAGAAGGGAGACCTATACCTGGAAAGAAGGTCAGCCCTGCACAGGAAAGGGACCCCCAGTACTGCTCATGGGTCTAAAGGAACACATGGTGGGCAGCACAGACTGCCCCAACAAAATCTGTCAGTAGCAGGGGAAGCCACTAGTCCAGGTACACATCCAGGAGCTAGGGTTAAATGTTTTGAATGCAACCAGTGGGGCCATGTGGCATACAGGTAGCCATGGAGGCAAGGTGGTGAACAAAAGGTGAGGGAGCCAGTAAGTGGGAAAGACAAAATGCCAATAGTAGGTTGTCTTAAGACAACAGGGGTACTAAACTACCATCCTGCAGATGTTCTGATAGGGAAGGATTTGGATGAGGCAGTATCATATGCTTATGCAGTTACACACGGTCAGGCTAGGAGACAAGCATGTGGGTCTGGTAGCCTGGGGGAGGCCCAGACAGACTGCATACTTACAGCCAGGACTGGTGTAGCAGTGAGAATAAAGATGAGCCACAGCTGCTTGGGTGGACTGACAGAGTGACTGCAAAGGTAGAGGTGAGTAGTAGTACCCAGGCTGACAGTGAGGCACCACTTTCAGAAGATGCTAGACTTCCTGTGGAATGGGGAGCTGGGAAGGGTTACAAGGAGAGAGTTGAGACAGGCAAGGCCTGAGGCAGGTAGCTAAGGAGGCACCAGATAATCAAGGAAAGGAGGAATCTGTATATTTGGACAAAGGGCTACTGTACATAGAGTGGACGTCTGAGGGAGAGCTAGAAGGTGAGAGAGTACAGCAGTTAGTAGTGCCTAGAGCCTACCATCTGGTGCTTCTAGCCATAGCTCATGATATTCCCTTTGCAGGTCATATGGGAATAAAACATACAAAGAGTTGTATTATGCCTGGAATTTCCAGAGATGTAACAGGGTATTCCAGGACCTGTGAGCAGTGCCAAAAGGTAGGCAAGGCAGGAGACCAGGTGGGAGCTCCTTTGATGCCCTTGCCAGTGATGGAGGAGCCATTTTAGAGGGTAGCTATGAATATTGTGGGTCCTCTGAGTACCCAAAATTTCACAGGTAAAAAGTATGTCCTAGTGGTAGTGGATTATGCTACACGATATCCTGAGGCAGTGGCTTTGTCCTCCATTGAGGCAGAGAAGGTGGCAAATGCTCTGTTAGAGATTTTCAGCAGGGTAGTTTTCCCAAAAGAAATACTGACTGACAGAGGTACTGATTTCATGTCAGACCTGATGGCTTGTCTGTGGAAGTCCTGTGGGGTGAAGCACATGAAGACCACTCCTACCATCCCCAGACTAATGGTCTTGTTGAGAGGCTAAACTCTAGAATCAAGTCCATGCTATGGGCATTTGCAGATCAGTTAAAGAGGGAGTGGGACAAATATTTGCCCCATCTGTTGTTTGCTAGATTGGGTAAAGACAGATGAAGGCTGCCAGTCTAGCCAGTTAGAATTTTGGGATAATTCTGTCATTTGTAAATATTAATGTAAACCACAGGCTGGTAAAAATAGTGTTACATGTAGAACTGAAAAAAATGTAACAACAGTGCACTCTACTGACCAGGAGCTCAAGCAGGCAATATTTCTGTCATGTGATCCATGAACAGCCTGCAGGGGCGTGCACGTGAGCCCTTGCATGGACAAAGCCCTTGTATGCAAATCACCCCATTTGCAGGAGAAATCCATGCAAGAGGTTAATTTGTGATCCAGGAAGCTTGAGACTGTCCGTGCAGGACTAGTGCTTTCAGCAGAAATGTAATCGGTTAGTAACCGAGTACATTTCTGCAAAATCCAAAATGGAGCTATGACAGCTCCAAATAAAGGCTGCATATCATGTAGTAAGCATGCCGATGGCCAAGTATAAGGCCATTAGCATTGCGAACAATAAAAAACATTAAAAAAAAAAAAAAAATCAACTTTTATTTTTTTTTGCCGAACTCAGCTGTTTAAGTGTAGGGCAGCGGCGTGCTAACGGGATCGGGGGAAAAAAACAAAATGAACCTAAATTAAGCATTCTAACTAAAATCAGTGTTCTGCCATGCAAGTCAATGGCAGGCAGAAGACAACCTGGCCAGTGAGTAGTGGTTGCTAAGGGGGAGGCTCAGTGTGAGACATGTAACTATGCGTTAGCAAGCAATCCTATGCAAATGAGGGGAAGGATAGTGAATCTCAGTTTTCCCCAGGATGTGAATCAGGTCCCAACAGTGTAAGAGTAGGAATAGCTTGGTGCAAGCCTAGGAGGTAGGCAACATCATTGGGGGGGGGGGTCAGGCATACTGTAAGCGGATTGGAGCCCTGTGGCTCAGGGTTGCTCCTAGCTTAGCAAAGCTAAGCTAGGGGGTGTGTCTAAACCTGCCTAGCAGTCTTTACAAAGCCTAAGCGGGTGTGCACGCCATGCGCTGGGTTGTTCAGGAAGAAAAAAGAAATTAAACCAGGAAATAGCAGCAGTGTGCACAATTGAGCACTCTGTTTGTGCGGCGCTCCCCCGGGCTGAAACAGGAAGGCAATGGGAAGGGAAAACAACAGTAGGAAGGTAATCAAGGAATACTAGCTTAGCCGGCAGATGAAATTTATCAGAATCATCCAATTACACAGGCAGCAGACCAGCAAAGCCCATAACACTACTATAAACTATGCAAACACCTACTCTCTGGTTTTTCCCACACTCTACACCACCGGTGTAAACAAGCGGAGAACTTTTAACACCCACAACAGTAAAATGTTAGGGGCTGCAATAGCTATCATACAACAACTTGTGGAAGAGGCTGAGGGTGGTGAGGATGTGAATGCTGCCAAGCAACCCACAGTGATGAGATGGAGAAAAGTGTACAGACTCAGGGTAACCTACCAAGGGCTACATGAGCTGGAGATAGTGGAGTGCTATTGGGTGGACAGGGACCTCCTACAGCAAATTGTTGAGCTGTGCCAGCCACGCCTCACACAGAGAACTAACAGAGGGGAACTCATCCCAGTGGATACCAAGGTATGTGTAGGCCTAAGAATACTAGCTACAGGTACCTTCCAAAGGCCAAATGGGGAATGGGAATTTCACAGGCATTAGCATCCAGGGTACTCCACCAGTTCCTGGATGCCATGTCAGCACATGTCAGTGAGCACGTATATTTCCCCAACACCCATGAGGCAACAGCAATATGCAACTGTTCCACAAAAGAGCAGAATAGCCTGAGGTAGTGGGTGCTACAGACTGCATGCACATATGCATCAAAGCACCACCCAGTGAGTGGGGTAGGGTCTACATCAACTGCAAGGCTTCCCCTCCATCAACTGCCAGGTCATGTGCAATGCCCAGGGCATAATAATGAGGGGACTTGACCAGAACAAATGAGATAGGTACCTATCCATGTAAAAAGTGTAGTATGTGTAGTTACATTTCAGAAGACATAGAGTTCACTCATCCACATTTAAATATTACTTTTAAACCTAATTTTAGATCAAATTGTAATAGTACTTACTTGATATATCTAGCTAATTGCTTATTTTGTAATGCGTTCTACATTGGGATGACAACTAGATCCCTCAAGGAACGCATGTACAACCATATTTATGACATCAGGAGAAAAGATCTGAAGAATGCTCTAACTAAACATATAATGAACAATCCAGGACATGAGTTTAGATTTAGAACACTTCAATTAGTAAGTCCAAGTAATAGGAAAGGAGATGCTTTCAATGAATTAGAAAGCATAGAGTTGCAATGGATCCTGAAGTTTAAAGCACATTACACTCCAGGTCTAAATCAATATATTAGTGTGCGGTCAGTCCTTAAAAAAAGAAGCTTGAAATAAAATATGTCTCTCTATATACATATGGAGATTCTGAAGTTATAGTTTATATATATTAATAAGTTTAATTCCTAGTTACATTAAAGAACTTTTTTGAGTAAATATGTATGTATATATATATATGATCAATATATTCATATTTAATGGAGCTTTAGATGCTTAGATATGATTTAATATATAATATTATAATATATTTTATTTTTATGATTATCAAATACAGATTAAATATAGATTCACATTTGATTATTTATGGAAGTTTGTTGATTGATATTTATACTATTTATTATTATAATACATAATTATATAATATTTAATGTTAGTTTTTAATTAGGTTTTATGATATTATATTATATATATTTTTAATTTAAGTCTATCTGAAACATGGAATGTTTTTTAGGTATATCTGTATCACACTGTATCTACAGATACTTATATGCTAATCTTATATATTAGCTTTAGATAGTAATACATCAAATATAATGATTTTTATCATTTGTATTATGCTGGAATGAGAGGCACACATATCTAGAGCTCTTATAACCATAGTTTTTGTGATACCAGTTTGATAATGTCTTTTAAGCACACACTTATGTTTTCATTTTTCATACGGATATGGACGAGCTATAGAACTTTTTCATTATATTACGGAATTTGTTGGTCAGTTCAGCTATACATATTTCAGGCCATCATGCAGATCTTAGGAAAGATATAGTTTGGCTAGGGAAGTTATAATCAGAGTCTAACATAAATAGTGTATTCTGTTGTTCACAATTTACATGATCCAACAGTGATACATACTCTCCAACTACAAAAGAGCGCTTTATAATGATAAAACATACATAGTTCATGATACATAATATATAATAGCAGTTGAATTTCTTTTGTTTTTTGCATTTAATACTAACACTCTAAATGAATAGAATTTATACTGCTATGAGCTTAGCTATATATATATATGTTTTTTCCGCTCATTTAATTATGTATATATATATATATATTTCTTTTACATATGTATTATATACTCTTACATGTCTCTAAAGAGTTTTTTATACACATATTTTATGAGTTTTTTATGTAATATATGTTTCTATATAGTATTACATTAATATGAATTGTTTTAAAATGCATGGCAAATATATGTTTTTAGAGCGAGTCTTTATAGATATATATACGATATGTCTTTCTATTTAGAAATGTTGAAGTGTTTTGTTTTTAGTTGTTTTTAGTTGCTTGCTAGTTTAACTTCAGCAACAGTCACTATTTAAAGCACAGCTTTTCTGTGTTAGAGCATTAATTAAAATGATAATTGATTAATTACTTAATGAGTATAGCAATTAAATTAATGAGAAGCACTATATAAGCTTTGCTTTAGACATAAGAAAATAGATCTGAAGAAGCGTAGCTTCATCTCTCCTGTTCTGTAACAAATAAAGAAGATTTTGTGTTTGGCTGCATAATCGTGGTGGTCCTCATCTTTGTGTTCCTGACGTTATTCCTGCTTTTGTGCTTTAGTGGTGAGGATCTTTGGAGGTATTGCTGGGATTGTGATTTGCATTTCTATCGTTTTATTTTTATCCTTGGCTACCTACACACGATGGATGCTATTGCCATAGAACTGGAATATGTACCTAACAAACTGAATGGGAAAAGGCAATGGAACAGTTTATTAGAATCTAAAGAGAACCCATTACTAAATATCAGCATGGAACAAACAACTGTAACATCTAATTCCGAAAAAGGTAACGCTGATAAAATGAAAGATTTCATTGTCACCTTGAGAGAACTTGAAAATATAATGTATAAACTGTATAGACTTGTCTGGCAAAGGTGCCATTTAGAAGCTTGTTTGCACTTCAAACTGATTCCTAGAGGGATGAGAGTATTAGTGATGCCCTCATATGGTGAAACCCACCCTGAGCTACTCCGTAAGTGGCAGCAATTAAACCTTGATTTAGGGTTTAACTACATCAAGTTACTGCTAGAACATTTCCTACCGTTAGAGAAAGACCTTAACTTACGAGCTGAGGCTTTAAGCAAAGACATTATGGAGAAGTTTAAGGAGGAATGTTTTCAACAGAGGCTAGACAACATGTTTAATCAACTTTCCTCATACAATGATAAACTGCAACAAATAAAAACAAGAAAATTACATAGGGATCACATGGATTTTGTGAATAACCATGTCTTCTCTTGGCCAAGATACAGAGAAAGTGATATGAATGAGAAAGTGTTACCTAATAGCACTGATCACACTTCAGAGTATACTGTGAATCAGAGCTATGCCTCAGTAGCAATGAATGCTAATTCCACCTTAAGGAACTCAGATGTCATGACTGCAACCCCTCCGGCACCTACGTCTTTGACGCACACACAGAATTCTGCAGTAAGGGATACTCCCCCATGTAACCAACAAGCTTTCGCTCAACAAGAAGTGAATATACAAGGTGCCAAACCCAAAATTAAACAGGGGAACCTTGAGGGTTTTTTACCCCTTCCGCTGAAGTTTCGGCGGAATTTTCAAAGCAGATCGAGGAGCAGAGGCCGCACCAAGAGGAAATTCTCGGGAGAAGAAATGGCATCGAGCAACAGGAATCGAAGAAGGGAACAGAGGACTTAGTGTTTAACCTATCACAATGAATTTTAACAGAGACTGACTATAAACTACTGAATAAAGGTCTTTCCTTTATTCCTGCCCAGGTTAGCAATATAAGTGAAATATTAACTGACTTGCGCCTTTTTGTCCGTAAGATTAATTTGAAATGTATGTTTAAAAACAAAGAGCAATATAACGAAGTTAGTTATGTTAACAGTAACAATTTTAAAAGAAAGAGTGTGTTTTCACCAGCACAAACACCAATTACAGAATGTTTCATTAAGGCTTGTGAATTAGATTTTTATAAATATTTTAATAATGAGAAAAAGAGGAATTTATATACTAATCTGTCACACTTGGAATGGGAATCACTTTATGCACTTCAACATGATAAGGAAATAATTATAAAGCCTGCAGATAAAGGTGGTGGAATAGTTGTTTTAGATTACATTACTTATAATACACTAATGCTGAATATGCTTAGAGAAACTGATACTTATAAAGAAATCCATACTAATGATTTAACCAGAGTTATTTTTTCAGTACACCAGGAATTATATGATTTCCTAATGTGTAGGCAGATAGACCAAGAGCTATATCAATATTTCCTGATAGAGCAACCCAAAACACCTTATATAAAAGGCTGCCAAAAGTACACAAAGGGATATTACCACCACCACTACGACCCATAGTAGTAGGAGATGGATGGGTTACGGAAACTATGTCAGTTTACATAGAAAAGAAATTAAGGCCTATTATAAATGAGATAAATAGCATTTTGAAAGATACATATCAACTACTAGATGTATTATCTAACTTTGAAGAAGGTATCCCTAAAGATAGCATCCTAATTACTATGGACATGAGGAACCTTTTTACATCTATTCCTAACAGTTATGGTTCAGATGCTATTAGACATATCCTACACAGTACAGATATATTCAGCAATAATGAAATAATTCTATTGAATGCTATATTAGACCTCATACTGAATAACAATGTATTTTTATATGACAAGAAATTGTTTTTGCAACAATGGGGAGTGGCTATGGGCACTCCCTGTGCAAACTACATAAATCTTGTTGTATATTACTGGGAATGCATGCATTTGTTTAATCATGCCAACTTTGATAAAATGCTATATAAAAGATTCGTAGATGATATCATAATTTTCTGGAATGGTACTTTACAAGAATTTCTAGACCTAATAGAATATCTAGAAACTACAACATCTTTTTTTAGATTCACTTTTGAATATTCCACAACTGAAATTAATTTTCTAGATATTACCATTACCAAGGATGATAAAGGCAAATTAAGTCATACCATCTACCGAAAAACTTGTTGGAAGAATACACTATTGGAGTACAGCAGCATGCACCCCAGACATATATTTTATAACATTGTTAAGGGACAACACACAAGAGTTAACAGATTGTGTACGAATCAGGATGATAGAATGCAACAGATAATGAAACTGAATGATATGCTCATAGAGAGACATTATGATAGAGGAATGATCCAGCAGGAGACATTTTCATCTGGATCTATTTCCACCCCCTTGAAATACAGAAAGAAGTCCCATCAAGTATATACTAGACTGAAGCCATACAAGGAAATAGTCCCTTTTCAAACTAGATACACTAGTGACATTAAGAACACCACTAATATAATACGGAAGAATTGGTGTATTTTACTAACTAATGAAGAAGTTAAGGCAGTAGTAGGAACTAAACCACGTTTTTTATATACTAATAGTAAGAATCTTAAAAGATTGTTATGTATTGAAAAACAAAATTTTGAGACAGAAAAAATATATGAAAAGATACAGAACAATACAATAGGGGACTTGACCAGAACAAATGAGATAGGTACCTATCCATGTAAAAAGTGTAGTATGTGTAGTTACATTTCAGAAGACATAGAGTTCACTCATCCACATTTAAATATTACTTTTAAACCTAATTTTAGATCAAATTGTAATAATACTTACTTGATATATCTAGCTAATTGCTTATTTTGTAATGCGTTCTACATTGGGATGACAACTAGATCCCTCAAGGAACGCATGTACAACCATATTTATGACATCAGGAGAAAAGATCTGAAGAATGCTCTAACTAAACATATAATGAACAATCCAGGACATGAGTTTAGATTTAGAACACTTCAATTAGTAAGTCCAAGTAATAGGAAAGGAGATGCTTTCAATGAATTAGAAAGCATAGAGTTGCAATGGATCCTGAAGTTTAAAGCACATTACACTCCAGGTCTAAATCAATATATTAGTGTGAGGTCAGTCCTTAAAAAAAGAAGCTTGAAATAAAATATGTCTCTCTATATACATATGGAGATTCTGAAGTTATAGTTTATATATATTAATAAGTTTAATTCCTAGTTACATTAAAGAACTTTTTTGAGTAAATATGTATGTATATATATGATCAACATATTCATATTTAATGGAGCTTTAGATGCTTAGATATGATCTAATATATAATATTATAATATATTTTATTTTTATGATTATCAAATACAGATTAAATATAGATTCACATTTGATTATTTATGGAAGTTTTTTGATTGATATTTATACTATTTATTATTATTATACATAATTATATAATATTTAATGTTAGTTTTTAATTAGGTTTTATGATATTATACTATATATATTTTTAATTTAAGTCTATCTGAAACATGGAATGTTTTTTGGGTATATCTGTATCACACTATATCTACAGATACTTATATGCTAATCTTATACATTAGCTTTAGATAGTAATACATTAAATATAATAATTTCTATCATTTGTATTATGCTGGAATGAAAGGCACACATATCTAGAGCTCTTATAACCATAGTTTTTGTGATACCAGTTTGATAATGTTTTTTAGGCACACACTTATGTTTTCGTTTTCCATACGGATATGGACGAGCTATAGAATTTTTTCATTATATTACGGAATTTTTTGGTCAGTTCAGCTATACATATTTCAGGCCATCATGCAGATCTTAGGAAAGACATAGTTTGGCTAGGGAAGTTATAATCAGAGTCTAACATAAATAGTGTATTCTGTTGTTCACAGTTTACATGATCCAACAGTGATACATACTCTCCAACTACAAAAGAGCGCTTTATAACGATAAAACATACATAGTTCATGATACATAATATATAATAGCAGTTGAATTTCTTTTGTTTTTTGCATTTAATACTAACACTATAAATGAATAGAATTTATACTGCTATGAGCTTAGCTATATATATATATGTTTCTTCCGCTCATTTAATTATGTATATATATATATATATTTCTTTTACATATGTATTATATACTCTTACATGTCTCTAAAGAGTTTTTTATACACATATTTTATGAGTTTTTATGTAACATATGTTTCTATATAGTATTACACTAATATGAATTGTTTTAAAATGCATGGCAAATATATGTTTTTAGAGTGAGCCTTTATAGATATATATACGATATGTCTTTTTATTTAGAAATGTTGAAGTGTTTTGTTTTTAGTTGTTTTTAGTTGCTTGCTAGTTTAACTTCAGCAACAGTCACTATTTAAAGCACAGCTTTTCTGTGTTAGAGCATTAATTAAAATGATAATTGATTAATTACTTAATGAGTATAGCAATTAAATTAATGAGAAGCACTATATAAGCTTTGCTTTAGACATAAGAAAATAGATCTGAAGAAGCCTGTTTTTAATGCGGAAAGCGCTCATCTCTCCTGTTCTGTAACAAATAAAGAAGATTTTGTGTTTGGCTGCATAATCGTAGTGGTCCTCATCTTTGTGTTCCTGACGTTATTCCTGCTTTTGTGCTTTAGTGGTGAGGATCTTTGGAGGTATTGCTGGGATTGTGATTTGCATAATAATGAATGTGTGTGCTGGCTGCCCTGCAAGCTATCACGATTCCCACATCTGGCATCTGATGCAGTTGTACCAGAGATTTGCCAATGGGGACATCTCACACACGGTCACCTAGTGGGGGATTCTGGAACTGCACTGGAGCCGTGGCTGATGACACCCATCAGAAATGCACACACACCTGAACAAGAACTCCATAATGAGGCACACACACAAACAAGAATCATAATAGAGTGTGTGTTTGGGATGCTCAAGTCACGGTTCCAGTGCCTGGACACATCTGGAGAAGCTTTGCAGTACTCACCAGCTACATGTACCCAAACTGTCCTTGTATGTGCCATGCTACACAATATGATCCTGTGGAAACAACTGCAGCAGGAACAGCACAGGGCAGTGTCACACAGCCCCCCCATTGCCAAGGCCTGCACGGGCACAGAGTGACTTGGAGGAGGAACAACCTGAGCCTGCCCCAGTAGGCAGAAGGAGGCGTGCCCAGTATGCCCTGGCCTTAGCAAAGAGGCAACACATAGCACATACACTGACACAGGAGAGACCCAGGGAATAACACCTCTCTGACTTTCACATACAGTAAAAGGGATTCCAAACATTTCACTACCTGTGCCTAACCATGTGTAGGGAGTGTACCATGTGCATCTGAAATAGGTAGCCCTGCACACCACCCTTAATACTAGGACACCCACAAGGTAAGTGACTCATACATGCCAGTCATGGTGGGACATACCCAACAACAGTCACAGCCAGCAGGACTGGTGTAGACAAACACAAACAAATACTGTGCTATGGGCTCTGAATGAGGCCTATGGGTAACCCCCACAAGCCCAAACAGACAGACTACAGCAGGCCAGGCAGTGGGATGTCAATTGTGAAGGCTAGGAAGTCAGACTCTAATATGTAGGTAATTAAAAGCTAAGATCTGTAGTACACTGGTATGCCTGTAGCCAGCATGATAGGTAAGACTCCAGACTGAAATGGATTACCTGACATACCAGTACAGTCCTAGCAAATGTGTACAAGTGTCAGGTGTGCCCTCTCCTATCCTACATAGACATATAGTAACAGTCAGCTGTGCCACCCAATCCTGTGTAGAAATAGCCAGTTGTGCCCTCCCTCAATCTTACATAGAAATATAGTAGCAGTCAGGTGTGCCCCCCAATCCTGTGTAGAAATGTAGAAACAATCAGGTGTGCCCCCCCACTATGCAGAAATGTAGTAAAGTCAATGCCAAATGATCGATGGATACCCTGCAGAGACAGCATGTTACCTGTCGGTGTACAACAAAAAGGTCAGCACTGCAGTACAAACTACCTGGACTTGACCCACACATGCAATACAGACAGCCATACTGGGCATGCTCATACACTTAGAGAAAGAGAAACGAAGGCAGTGTAAGGCAACAACATACTGAAATGTCATACTGGGCATGCTCACACAAACACATGAAGACCATGTCTGCAAACAAAAGTGGACCAGACATATCTGGCAGTCGCAGTTGTTAGTGCAGACACTTGTCAATATGGATCACTCATGCCTTGCACACACAGTGGATAGGACTACAGACATATATGAAAGGACAACACACTATATTAAGTCAAAGGTAGATGGACATAGATGTGTGGAAGAGGGTGACTGTGACAAGGAGCCATCCAGGCCTGTCCCACCCAGCACACAGCCAAAGGGCCCCAAACACATGAGGTGCAGATTTTACTCACTGCAGATACTAGCCACCAGTATCTGCCAGCATTACAGATTATGTGGTGCATGTGTCAGCTGTGCAACATGAATGTACAAGGAAGTAGTCATCTAGCAACTGTATACATGTACCTGTGAAAAATGACCTTGTGTGTGCCCGCATGTGGCGTGTCAACCCCTAGATGAATGGGTAATCACCCATGCACACATACTGCCCTCCCCATAGCCCTACTATGACAAGCCTGCTGAGGTCATCCAATGTGAAATACACCTTTGAGAGAGTTGTAGCCTCATAATCTACATGGTGCATCCCATAGCTGTGTACTGCTGCAATGTGATAAACTAGATAAGTAGGAGTTTGAATCCCAGATTTGGCAACTGTATGTGTGTCTATGTTTGTGTGCATGTCTGTCTGACTGTGTAGAGAGCAATGCTTCTTAGGGTAGTCACACTCCCAACAATTTAAATGCTCAACCTTGGCAAGGTTGTTGATACCATCCACCTAGAAATACACCTCTGGAAAAATTTTAGCCCAGTAATCTTTATAGAGCATCCTGTAGCTGCATACTGTTGTGTGATAAAGTAGAAAGGTAGTTGTTCTAATACCAGACATGCCAAGTGTGTGTGTCTCTGTCTGTATAGAGAGCAATGCTTTTTAGGGTACTCACACTGCCTACAAGTCATATACTCAGCTTTGGCAAGACTGCTGATGTCATCCACCTAGAAATACACCGCTGGCAAGGGTGTAGCCCAGAAATCTCTGTAGCGCATCCTGTAACTGCATACTGCTGCAGTGTGATAAAGTAATTAAGTAGGTGTTCAATTCCCAGACATGCCATGTGTCTGTGTGTCTCTATGACTCTGTCTATGTAGAAGGACATACTTTTTAGGGTAGGCACACCCCCTACAATTTAAATGTTCTACCTTGGTTCATAGGTTCATAGGCTAACTGCCCTTGAGAGCCATTTTAAGCCTAGCCAATTATCCCTTGTGAGACTCAAACCCTGTACCTTGTGTTTATAAGGAAAACATCTTAACCATTAGGCCACCCTCCCTGCTGATGTCATCCACTCCAAAATACACCTCTGGGAAGGTTGTACCCCAGTAATCTCCATAGCGGGTGCCATAACTGAGTACTGTTGTAGTGTGATTCAGAACTCTGCTAGGGATCTATACCCACCCATGGCAGTTCTGGATGTTTTGTGTGTGTTTCAATGTCTGTGTAGGGAGCTATGTATTAGAGGCAAGTCACACTCAATACATGTCAAATGCCGTACTTTGCAATCTGCTGTCAGCCAATGTGTTATACACCTTTGGGAAAGGAGCTCTTCAGTAATCCCTGTGGTGTGTCCTATAACAGCTTCATGCTGTAGTGTGTTATAGATGCCTGTTAGGGTCCTATATCCACACATGTTGGTTGTAGATGTTTTGTGTGTGTGTTCCACTGTCTGTGTAGTGAGCAATGCATTTTAGACTAGTCACACTCAGTACTTGTCAAATGACCTACTTAGTGTACTTATCCAGTGAGATGTCATGTGGAGATACTTGCTGGATGTACTGCTGCCGGGTCTCCCTTAACAGTCATGTATGTCAGACAGACCAGTGGGATGCTGTACAGATGTATATCAATATCTAGTAGGTAGTATGTGGCATGGCACCCCTGTAAAAGCGGTTATTATGTGTCAGGCCAGACAGGGGTGTGTGAATGCATAACCTATGGTGGTGTATATATACCAGTCGTTATGTGTTATAACCGTCTACATGGCTGTTAACATCCATATTGTCATGCTTAGCACTAAGGGGTTCTGTGTATACCTCTGAATTGTAAAGAGTGTTTCAGAATGTCCACATATATTGGCCAATATCTGTGCTGTAGTCCACGGGGGCATTACATGCTAGCAGTGATACTTTACTAGGATGTCCTTAGGATGTCTGTCAGTAGCCAATGGCACACATGTGGAAAGCAGATGTGACTTCCCACACACACCATATCTGTGAAGACAATCCCAGTTACAGTAGCAATAGTCTACCAATATACCTGCTATACATACCTGACATCCACCTGCACTACAACATTGGGACTACAGGGGCTGAAGTACATCTACACTCCCGTGTCCAGGACATATGGTGAGAATATCTGTATATATAATCATCCAGATTTTATATATACATACACATATATATATATATATATATATATATATATATATATATATATCTATATATAAAATTACACATATACATATCGACATATATAGATGGATATGTATATGTACATAGATATAAATATACACACCCAGATATATACATATACAAAACAATATATATCTACACATATACAGATAGTGATACATATGCACATATACGTATGGATATCTACAGATATACCGACAGTAGTAGGTATAGCGGTATAGATATGTATGCACATATAGTCATAAATATATATATATATATATATATATATATATATATATATATATATATATATATATATACCAACATAAGTAGGCATATATGTATACACAGTATGTGCATACATATATAGCTATATACACATATATCTATATGTACATATAAGTATACCTATATATACACATATGCATAGATACATATATGTATAGATATGTATACATCTGTACCTAAAAAGAGGTGTACACATGGCCATATATATGTAGCTTAGCACTATACAGATGCGTATACAGACATATGTATGTGTATACCTGTGTATGTACATGTAGACATCTATACACCTGTATGTATACAACCATATACCTGTCATGAGTAAACATCATGGTTGCATCTACCCTCTCATATGTATCCCACTGTATGTATCTGCTATGTGTGCATTATGATAAAACACCATATGTGATGCAACAGTCATATTAAAGACAGGGACTACACAATCTAGGACATAAAGGCATTTGTTCAATACCACTTAGTTTGGGTAATGACAGCTATATTGGTAGCACAACAGCTGTCCCCACAGTGGTCATGGTGTAATGGTCATGTGTTGTGACTTCAGTGTAAAGGGCCATGAGTTCATGACCTGCAAGGGCTGCTCATTTTGTTGCTGGGCAGTACAAGGTCTATTGGATACAGAGTGGTTAAGGCAGTGTTTGTGCAATGTAGGCCACACACGTCAGTATCACGAAATTGCTAGGTAGGGGTCTAGTCCCAGTGTTGGCAAGTAACAGTGTGCATGTATCTGGATGGGTCTTCATCAGGTTGTAAGGTATACACGCGTCAGTGGGACACCTGTCCATGTGGCACAGCAATATCTGGTATAGTAACTTGTGAAATATGTTCAAATGTACCCCAGATATGTCACTGCCATGGTGTCAGTACAGTGACATACCCCATTGTGCAATATGACTGCAGACATCCTCGTGCTGACACATGTACACCTACAACACAATTGCATATCAGTTTAGAGACCACAAACAAGCAGTTTTAATAACAGCTAGAAGGCATCATTGCTGGATGACTACACTACCTGCCAAATATGCCTCACACTCTACACCCTACAACATGTTACACTGCTGGACTGTGGTACACTGGTGTACAGTTACCATGTGCATCAGAACCATATCAGCCTGTCCTTGCATTGATGGTATGGATGACAGGGATGGGGCACAGGTATCATCATATGCACAGGTTGTGGTGTTGGTCTGCCAGAGGCCAAGGGTGGGCCATACATTTGACACCGTGTGTGTGGATGAGGGGTGTACTCTGGGGAGCTGGCTGAGTTGATGTAGTGTCTGTAGTTATGAAGTTGCCTTAGGTGTGTTTGCATAGTGTGTGGGTATGCATGCACACAGTTCTGCCTTGTGGCTGCCCTACACAAGTGTTTATGGACAGCTGCAGACCATACCTGGCAGGGTGTGCAGTTCACTGTCTCCAACTATGGACACATGGACTGTGCCTGCCAGGGGCTTTGCAGGCATGTGCTGGTGCAGGCATTGAAGTGCTACTCTCAACTGCTGATGACATTTGTCCATTGGTACCACATCCCTCCTGGGACTGGCCAGGACCACATGCACCACAGCCTGCTGTGGTGTGGTGTGAACAGCACACCTCCTGCACTGCCAGGGCTGCTACTGCCACTATGAGAGCCCCTTAATGTCCTAGCATGCCCTCGCTGAGTGCCAGGTGTTAGTGTTGCTGGCCCATGTCCACTCGGGTGTCGCCTCATCCCCACCACATGTTGAAGCACGGACACATCACGGCTGATGACCCACTTGCTCATTAGAAGCACGAATAGCAGTTGCCACTTCACGGAGGTTGTCACCTACAGATGGGAGTGCAGCCCTCTGCAGCCTAAGGCCCTGTCTGGTGTAATGCTGTATATGTGCCTGCACCGCCATTACAGCCTGGAACATGCTTCTGCTGGTTGCAGCTATGTTGCCTATGCCAGGGGCATGATGTCCAGCAGCCCTACCACGAGCACCTTGAGACATCTGCCTATGTGGCAGCCTGCCGGATATCTGGCTATGCCTGCTGTGACTGGACACAGTAGTCATGTTTACCACACTTTCCCTTGAACTGCCACTAAATGCCAGCTGTCCCTCTGCTATGGCCACTGGTGCTGGGGTCTGTATAGGCACTGTAACTGTGTGCAGGGGGTGGGGTGGCTAAAAGGGGGATGTCAAATGTTGGAGCAGTCTCAGCCCCTGACAACCCCACCTGTGCCTCACCATTATCATCATCAGTGTCTGTATTGACACCTACATCAGATTGGGTGCAGGAGGGACCCTGACACACCTCGCCACCTGTGGGGGAAAACAATAACCGTACTTTAAAGCCTGTACAACATTGCTTAACAGTATACACACACACACACACACACACACACACACACACACACACACACACACACACACACACACACACACACACACACTCACACATCTCCGTATTACCTACCCGTCCATGGCTTTACAGGCGGTCTCACATATATGTCCATGTATTAACACGTCCTGCATCACACTTGTTAACATACACACATTGCTACCACTCAGTAACATCACTGTCCTCTAAATGCCCATACAAGTGGGCACAACACAATGCCTGTTGCTACATTACCTGCCTGACCTGTGTTTAGTGGAGTAACATGGCCTCAATGCTGTCATTCGGTATGCACCCTATGTATGGCTGGAATGATGTGCATGGCCCTTGTATGTGTGGGCTACTATGTTATACCCATTATAGCCCCCACTGGTGTGTCATGTGTATGTAATGCTCAATACACGCCGGATATGCTGCTCCATTGGCCCATCATGTCTCAGGTGTAATATGTGGATACACACCCTGATGTTGACTATTACTCCCAATGCATCTGTAGAGCTGCATACATTGCTGTAGATGACCTCTCCACTGACAGCAATATTAGGTGTGTACCTGGGGTCTACCTTCACTCTGGATGCCTGATCCAAGCTACAGGCCATATTATACTATTTGCTGTCCTGTGAGTACATGACAGGTATTCCTGGTGTGCAATGTGGTACTCCATGTCCATGTACTGCATGGTCCCAAAGGGGGGTACAGCCATATGAACACCCCACATTCAAAGATGTGCATACATGGCCACACACACAAAACACACACACATGCATCATACATGCATCTACCTCCCACCACTTTGCCAGAGTGAGCCTGCAGGCAAACTAACTAACCACCAGGATGCACACATATGCGCACACACACACACACACACACACACACACACACACACACACACACACACACACACACAGGTGAGGTTGCACAATGATAGTACACACAGTCCTCCAATTACCCATCTGCCAACATGCAGAACACATGGTACAGACCAGCATGCAGTTCAGCTATACTCACACCATGCTAGCAATGGTATACATGTGTTTGATGCATGTGCTGTGACTAGGTGATGCCCCTTCCCCTGGATACCAATGCACCCATGTACACATTATTGCTGTGCACCTGTTCTGCACCCTGCCATGTACTTTGCAACACAGCTCACAGGTGTCCAACCCATTTCAGAATGTGTAGTACCATGTCAGTTATGCCAGCTGTACCTCTCACAGCCCCTATGTGATTCAGCAACACATACCTGGGATGATATGTGGACTGTCATCATTGGTGAATGCATGATGCCTGATTTACAGCTGTCAACATCAACAGACCATGTATGGCCACTGCAGAAATGCTTACACTGACAACCATCAATGCATACTGTGGCTATGGGGGGTGTACACACCTTTATTGCTTTCACACACACATCTGTGATCTGCCATGGGACCAAAGCACTGCAGATCTTAGGTGTACACATGCCCAGTATGTAACATATGTCCTGTACTTTCACATGCAGTGTCTACAGATTGTGTTAGGTGTGCAGCTGCTGAACACAATGCATGCACACCATGTGGGGATATGTGTGCACACCCTTATCATGACTGTTTATCACACCTCTTGTTGTGTGTACTACAGCAGTCACTGCTCATGGCAGGAATATACCAGTATGGGCCTTCTGCAATTGCCAGTGTATGTTCTGCCTACCCTACACATGTCCCCCTATTCTGCATGATGACTACAAGGTCTACTCATGTGCACATCCCATGGTGTTCACACAATGCCTTCAGTATTGCAGTGTGGGTAGGGTTACAACTGCCACATGTCCTGGATCTGACTATATGCAGATATAGCCATTCCTAATATCCTTAGGATCCCTGCTGCAGTGCACTGTTGTTTCATGCTGAGACCCACCTCAGCATTTATGCAGATGCATGACAGGTAAGCCCTACACATATGTGTCAGTTTGCAGTGTCCCATACACTGAACACCACATGTTGCAGCTTAGACCCAGCTGATAATGTGGACTACTGTAATGTCGTATGCCATAGAGTATCTCAGCAGCAGTTGGCATTGCCCTACAGGTGTGTACACTGGTGTTTCACTGTATATGGGTGTTGTTCAGAACATGTTGCTACTGTAGGCCATATCTACCAACAGTATGTTACCCCTGTGGACACATTCCTCACTGACAGGATGTTAGTTGTCATTCAGGTGCGTGACATACCCTTTCAATACCCCATCATGTTCACCCCTGTGAGACCATGAATTTCACAGCAACAATACATGCACATGTACAATATGCATTCAGGGTAGGTGTGTTAGATGTGTGCATGGAATATAACATCACCATTACATGGCCGGTGTATTGGCATGCATCTACATAAGATATACTCACCAGCTTCAGGCTGCTGCCTTGCTGTTACCGCAGAGGCACCTACATAAGTGGGTGAGAGATGCAATGTCAGTGGCCACACCTGTGGCACTGCTACAGGCTGGGTGCAGTACTACCATATATCAACCATAAATTCACACAATACTACCACATCTGGACATCTGTTTATCACTACAATGCAGCAACACAATATTTGTATGACATGTCAGATATGCATGATGTACCTGTACCACTGCAGATATTTACACACCAGTGGTCTACTGATGTGCCTTGTGTCCTTACCTGCATGCTCCTTGGCTGGTGTGTGGGTGACACCCACCACCACAAAATGGTCCAGTGGTTGATGGTGTTCCGGACGGGCCGGTGCCATGAGGCTGGCCAGGAGCTCCTCTACATGTGTCATGAGGGGATGGATGGCATGGCCCCACCTGTGGTGAGGTGAGGCTCTGGACTGCAGCAGCACATCGATTGGCATTGTGAAGCAGGTCAGTACAATTATGCCAGACCTGCTCATAACCGCGGTTATGCAGGCTGACATCATTGACCCTGTGGACAAGATCGTTCCATAGGACGGTCCGCTTCTACTGGTCTTGTGCTGTCCTGCCAAACAAGACCTGGTTTACTGCACCATGTGGTTTATGATGACATCATTCTTCTCCATGGAATACACTGGCAGCCTGATGTGTGCTACCTTGCCTGAAAAACATGAGGATGGGAACAGGCCTGAATGACTCATATGGCAAGGTTGTCACAGTTCATAATACATATCTCTGTCACCCCCGCACCATATCAGCTTCAACAGACTATACACACAACTCATTAGGTGTAGCTACAGCTTAACTACCATTTCGACAGATTGTATAGTGTACCACACCTTCTGCTATGTGATTGTAGCCATGTCCCCTGTGTGGACACTAACATTGCTGGCCTGTTACAGACTATTCACTTGCATGCCATTGTCAGGGACACTATGGTTACATGTATGCCAGTGGCATGGCTGCTCTGAGATTGCTGCACATCTGACAGCCTGTGTTATAGGGGGATTCTATGCATGCTGTTGGACATGTACCGGGATTGTGTCGACTACTACTACCGACATATGTACTATGACAGTGACACAATAACATGTATATGTTCCATTGGTCAGCTGATCCACCTCTCCATACCCATCTTACCAGGATACCTGGCCACATCACATGTGTGTGCCAACCTGGGACCTACTCGTGTACTGTTACAGCAATGCCATCAGGTGGAACCACTCAGAGGATGTTAGCCCAACCCCCTCAGGGCACACACCTACATGTTCCTGCCTCCTAAGCTCAGGTCTGGAGCCTTTCCATACCAGGGTCCACAGACACATGAGGGATGTGCTACATCAGTCTGTGGCACCCAGTACACAGTCACACAGCCAACATGCTCCATCTGCTCAGCCACTAGACCTGGCACCTTCAGGATGTGGACTGTTGTTGTGAGTGGCAGTTGGTGAGAGCCTTGTTCCCATTGAGCCCATATTGGGGACTATGGGGTGTCCACATCACAGACCACACACACCATCCACAGTGTTTACCCACCACATGTGTCAAATATCACCCCTGTGGACTGTCCTCTAGATCTACCAATCCTGACCACCTCCACATCTGTATCTGCCATACTTCCCCATATACCCGTAGCATACTTCACAGGCGGGGGCATTGTGGTGCTAGGACAGGACTAACATGTGACATACCCATCCATGGGGCACACACTGCCAGCTGTAGATATTTATCTGTATTGTTATGTGTGCTGCTGCCTCACACATATCACACATCACTGTAGTAGTGATATAGGGGACATGTGTTACCATACATATCTCTTAGTGTGTGTGTTTATACAGATGTAGGCATTTGCATATTGTTTTTTATTTATATATGTATAGATATATGTGACTTCATATATATGTCCACATATATATGTCTACACATGGATATATGTATATTTCTGGGCATACATGCTGATATACATTTATCCTTAGATATTATATATGTGACATATGTACACATATGCATACCTATATGTGGGGTACACTCAGACATCAGCTCCACAATCTCACAATACCTAACTGCACATCTGTACTGTTCTGCCTTACTACACCACAGACAGTTGCCACATATGGACATGGCCTGACATTGGTGGGGTATATGTGGGACCTGTTTGCAGGTAACTCTATTACAAACCTATTGCATTCCACCATGCTACATTACAGATTCACCTGGGTATCCTGCCAGTGGTGGTCCACGGCTTCCACATGTCCAACCTACTGGCATTACTTCCACCACTAGTTATTGGCCACATCATATGCATCATCCCCATTAAACAACACACACTATGATGGCTTACATTCGGTCTGTCAGTGCTGACCTGCACAGTTAACAGCTATGGCCCTCCACCCACAGGGACAAACACTATTGTCCATAACAGTTGTTCAGTTGACCATCATCACAACAACCTGCTGGCACATATAATGCATTCCACATCATCCATCACAGTACTATGGACCAGGTACTGTATTCTAATACATGTACATATACTTCACATACCTGTTGTGGGAAGTATGTATTATTGTCTGGCAGCTGTGTAGCTGGCTGCATTTTCAGCTGTGAATGTTCTTTGCATTTTTTTCCCCCGTTTTTTTTTCTTGCTTGCTTTCTCTTTCCTGTGAATGGATTAAGCTGTTTGGGGTAGAGTGCAGCCTGGCTTTAGTAGGTGATGCACTTGATCAGGTGATGGCCTCTGCACCAATCAGTGTCCTACACGTGCTAACTGCATGCAGCTTGCTGTGTAGTACTTCCAAATACCACTGTCATGGAAACCAGTTACTATAAATCCCTACATCATGTGGGTGAGGTCCCTTTACCTTTCCCGTGTGATGGACATCCTTCCTGTTTGTGGGCATCAGTGTTACAGACAGTAGGTAGCAGTACTTTTTCCAGGGGAACCAGCACACTTAGGCCAGCTACATATTTGTAGGAGGTTCCAGAACTACAGACAGAGTGTGAGTAGAGTTGTGTTATGCATTGTATAGTACTGGTGTTACATGGTGTGTGTGTACATACTAGTTTACCTTGGAATGCAGTCTGTCTGCATAGCTCTCAACTGTGGGCCTATCCTGTTGGTGGCCAGAGGTGTGCCTATCATGATTTGTCTATCCACCACACAGGTCCTGTATCAGGTATGTCACTGCCAGTGTGTGTGTTGAGTGCTATCAGTACATGGCTACATCCATTTATGTTTCTAACCTCAATTCCCTGGCTAAGTGTATGTTGCAAACTATCCTGTAACACCAACAACTTGCATAGTGTATGATAACAGTTTCCCACATATGGGCCTGTGTTCCAGCCTCTGTCCTCCACCTACATACCATGCTTTGCACATATGACATGCTATCAGGGGTTGTTCTGTAGTGGGCTGTGTGTATATCACACTGCCACTGCTGCCATCAATCCACTGTTGTTGTATCCCCCACACATACAGTGGTGCTGTGGCCAGATATGTGTGGGCTACACCAAAACAATACATGTGTGCCATTATGCACTCCAGAGGCCAGTGTATGTAACAGTGGTATATGGGCTTGTAGTATTGAGTCTGGGGGGGGATGCACCATAACTGACCTAGGCTGTTACAAAATGTGGGGGTATTAGGGGTGAGCTAACTTAAGGTATCTGCATGTACAGTACCATATACATTACCTATATTTACATTACTCACAAATATTGGGTTAATGCAGGCCTATTGCCTCCTGCCATACAAGACTGTTCTGTTTGTCAGTGTGCTTGTGATGGTGTCAGTTATGCCTTGTTATGTAACAGTTACATCCCATTTGGTCAACACCTAGTGAATTTGTACAGAGTGTAGATGGAGAATGCTGAACTATACACATGTATTACATACAGTTGATTGTTTGGTATTCTGTGGCCCAGTCTGTCTTTACTATTGTACAATATGAAGGCAATGGCCTGGAGAGCGACAGTTGTGAACCTTTCCAGACTACTGTATTAGTATCACTGTTTCACAGTTGCAGTGCTCTGTTTATATGGATGTCAGTGTCTGCACAGCTATATGACATGGCATATAGAAGTGTAGTAGCACACAAATAAAGGTTTTCCATTTCTGCAAACCTGTGTATGGTGTTTTTCCTATGACCTCTCTGTGGGTATATGTTGCAGGTGACGATTGTAATTGTATGGGTGGCCCATACAGTGTCCAGTTGTTCAGGTGTGAACTGCAGGCAGAGTGGCTGTTCCATATTGTGTGCACGGTCTACATATGTATCTTACTGTACATATCTCTGCGTGTGTTTGTGTAGTCACATGTATATATATATATATATATATATATATATATATATATATATATATATATATATATATCTGTGTATATGTATTCTGGGGATGTTGATAGCTTCCATATTTTACATTTCCTATGGGAGCCACACTGTACTGCATTATACGTTACCAATACTAGCCTGATATATATCTACATCTATTGATATGTTGTATCTGTTTAGATATTAATATATTTACTCATACACATACAGTTACATGCTGGAATATATTCTCTGTACTGTTGAATGACTGGGCTGGTTGATATGTTTTGAATACATCAGGGTTATGTATATCTGATATGGCTTAGTAGTAAATCACTTTGGTTATGGTGTGTGGGGTTCTGTATTTGAGCCTAGCAGAGGCTGTTTATTTTGTTGCTGGGCAAAACAAGGGCCATTGGATACAGAGTGGTTAAGGCACTTTTAAGCAGTTGTTAGCTGGTTTGCACAGAGGTAAGCACTGCTAACCTGCCGTTACATCTGCTTACAGAGTGTTAGCTTCAGATTTGCTT
>NC_056727.1:146670093-146727593 GCF_019279795.1 Protopterus annectens | reverse complement strand
CATGTTATTGCGCCTAGATCTATTTTCCAGGTCATCCAGCTTTGTTTGTAAATGTGTATTTTGTTTCAGCAGAAACTCAATGTTGATTTCCTGTTCTTGTATTTTATTTTCCATGTCATTCACAGCTTCTTCTATGCCTGTCATCTGGATCTTCTGTTGTTGCAGGTCCATATGTAACAAGTCTATTTGTTTTGTAGTTTTTCTATGAAAGTGTCTGTTTTAGTATCCATTTTATCCATCTTAGCAGTAAGTTGCTGGACTATAATTATCAGAGACTGAAGTTCTTTCTTGATGCTGGAGTCTTGAGAATTTGTCTTACTGGAACTCATTTCAGACTGATAAACTGACAGGAAAATTTCCAAAGTAATTTCTGACAGGAATATTATTAAGATTTCCTTTCTTTTTTAGATATAGTTCAAGAACTATATAAAACAAACATATTTAGAAAGAAAATTACTTCAAGAATTAATTTTTTAAGTAATTAATTCCTGTCAATGTAATGAAATTGGTGGAGCTGAAGAAATCTGCTGCTATCCTGTGTTCATCCTTGGCCACGCCCCCTACAAACTTCACTCCTGAAGCATCTGTCCAAATGCCACATATGCCATAATCCCTTAAAATCTTTAATATCACCAAAGAATGTGTTCTGAAGATGCTATCAAAGACCAAAATTACTTACTCCTTGAGACCTGTCAGCATACCTGGATGTTTAATAAATAGTGCCACACATGTCTTCGCAGAACATCTCCTCAAAATGTTTAACCTAACCTTAGGCAAAGGGTTTACTCCTGAATTATGGCACATCATATTCATGATACCCCTGCACAAGAGTCTCCCTGCCACAGGCCTGAGTAATTCAACATCCATTAGCCTTATTAGCTTTAGGTGTAAATCTGTGGAGTGTATCATAACTGATTCCAACAATTAGGATAACAAAAATCTTGTTAAACTAGTCCCTTAAAGACTCGACTTTTTCAAAGGAAAATCCTTCCCATTAAGTCTAGTTAACTTTTTCAAGAAGTTCATACAAGCTGTTGACAGTGCTTATGCTGTTCAAACAGTGTATCTTCACCTTTCCCAAGTGTTTGACAGCATACTGTGCCTGATGCCTCATTTGAAAGTTCAAAGGTAAACAGTAGAATCCCCCTGGGGTCTGTACTGGGACTCCTCCTTTTTAAGCATTTACTTTTCTGATCTCTAAACTGAGTACAAGGATCACTGGTTAATTAAATTTGCAGATAACTACAAACTGTATGTTATTTTCATGACACACTTTGGCACCCATATACTTCAGAAAGAACATACAGTAGTTAATCCCTGGTTTACTGAAAATGGACTAAAATTAAATGTGAAAAAGTGTAGTATTATTTTGTTTTAGTAACAACCCCTACACTCCAAATACACTATAGATAACACTCCACTACTAAAATAAAATGTAATCAGAGACCATGGTACCTGGATGGACAGTTCCCTCTATTTTTATCATTATGTGACAACTGCAGTTAGAAAATCCTTATACTTGACACAAGTACTTAGACAAGGGTATAGCATCCAGAGGTAAAGATGTCATTGCCACATTGTATAATTAAAGCAATTAAAGGGAATTAAATTTGCAGCACCGTGGTGCAATGGTTAGCATTGTCACCCCACAGCAAGAGGTTCTCTGGTTCAGTTCTCACCTGAGGTCCCTTCTGTGCAGTCTGCAGGTCCTCCCTGTGTTTGTGTGGGTTTCCTCTGGTTACTCCACTTTCCTCCCACATTCCAAATACATTCTGCAGGTGGATTGGACCTTCTAAATTGGCCCTGTGTGTGCCTTTTGAAGAAGGTTGGACAGCAGGCTGGCAACTTGACACTGCAAAAGGCTACTGCCACTTGTTCTGCAGACTAGTGATCCACTGTGGCAAACCCTAATGAGAGCAGAAGAAAATGGAATACATTTCCCCTTCAAGAGGTACATAATTTCATATATCAAACAACTAGATAAGCCGCAGAGGTACTTTATGAAGTAGATTTCAAGTTTTAAGTCCCTGAGCTACCAAGGGAGTTCTGTCTGTACTCATAATCTTACAGACTCTTGATGTGATGAGTTGTGTCTCTCCTATTTTGGCAATTAGAGATACTGTCATCCTTGACCTGCTACATCTCTGCAAATATAAGAGCTTAGGAAGCATCAGAGCCAGGAACATAAATATTCACCAGCACTCTGGAATAAGCTCTCACTGCAGGCTAATCTATGCCATACATTATCATCCTTCAGACAGAAACTGGACGATTGGATGGGTACCATCAAATTTACCTTGGGAATAAATGGCCTAGCCGTCCCAAAAACAGCCTTAGGGTATTTGCAAGGCATTGAATATCACAAGACTAAATTGCCGTGACATTCAAATAAATCCTATAACATGGCTTGCTGAAAAATCAGTTGGAAACTTGCAATCTTTATTCATATCCTTGCCTACAAAATGTATCCAAAGTGAGAAATGACTTTATTTGTTTTAAGAATTTTCAAGCCTTGTGGGACTTAGAAAACTAGGCTGACAAACACGCATTCATTACCAAGCTTGGATAAAGTAAAAAGAAATATTAAGAAATTTAAAACAGAAATGCTACATTCCATGATGAAGTAGTTTGCAATCATGAACAGATTGTCCTCTGAGCTAAAAAGATTGATACAAATAACATTTAATCAGTTCCAGTAAGGTTATACAGGTACTGTATATAATAGCAAACTATCTGTGGTTAAGGATGTTAAGAAGTCTGAAATAAAACTTGTTTAAAAAGAAGAGGTTATAATAACTTTTTTGAATGCTAGAACTGCTAAAGAGAGAAAAGGACCATCCTGTTTACTTCATCTTCTTATTACTTATGTGAATGAAAATGATATTAAACAGAAGCACAGATTTATTCATAAAGGAGTACAAAATTCTGTTTTATAGATATTTACACTGGAGATGTAGCAAAAGGTAAATCTGATTTTTCAGAGACGTCTACTGTCACTACATTAGTCTACATCACCTCTAAAAATACAAGCCCTGGCTTGGATCTGATAAATGTCAGAGGCCCAGAAAACTATGCAAATGTCTTTCTGTACTTTTGGCATGTCTCTCTAACCTTTCTTTTTATAGACTGAGATGCCACAAGAAATAAAACGGGCAGTTATTAAACCAGCATGCAAGAACAAAGGGGAAGTTTCTGATGTTAACAATATAATAGAGCAATGAGCTTATTAATCAGAATTGACAACATTACAGAGAAAAGGGTTTGGATAGCCAGAATTGTGGTACAGAGGGATAAACCCCTGACTATGATGCTGTCAACCTGAATTTGATTAATAGCTTCAGTGCCTGTTGAATCTGACAGGGAGTATGGAAGAATGAGTGAGCATGCATGAGTTTTGCATCTAGCACTGGTGGAGACCAGAGGAAGCATGGTAAAATGATTGCACTATCAGGTGGATGCGGGGTATGCCTGTCCTTGGGCCTGGGATGGTCTGTTCCCAGTGACCAAGTCTCATAAGTGGTTTCAACCTTTAATCAGATTCCAACATGTAAGTGAATAGTGTGAAAACCCTTTAAAGCTAAGCTTTTCTCTGTGAAAAGCTGTGGTGGCTTCCAGGGTCAATGAAATACTACAAAAGCCCCATTGAATTTGGCTGACACTGAAGGCTAGTGACCCCTGCCCAGAGAGATTATACACCTGGGTGAACCACTGAAACCACTACCAATATATTAGGGTGAAATGTCAGTTAATGGAGCCGGATCCCCTACACTACACCGACACACCACAAACCCAACAGTCAAAACGCCGACAACAAAACACCAAAACCACACAAAACCGACAGTCCACATTACCAAACACTATAACACCAACTCACAACACACACACACAACACAAGCACACCAAAAACCTTACAAACCTACACTAAACCTTACATACACAACTATCTATGCACTAATCTTAATCCAAACCCTAACCCTAAGGTCCATCCCTATCACAGACTTACATTACCTGCACCCTAACCCTAATGTCCATCACTATCGCACACTTACCTTACCCGCACCTTAACCCTAAAGTCTGTCACTATTGCACACTTACCTTACCCGCACCCTAAAGTCTGTCACTAACGCACACTTACCTTACCCGCACCCTAACGTCCATCACTATCACATACTTACACAGTCAAGCTCATTTCGCATGTCAGTGTTTTCAGCATCGGAATTTCGAACTGTCAGTTATTTCTGTTGTCGGTCTTCCGGTGTCGGTGTTTTCGTCATCGGCTTTTCGAATTGTCGGTGCTCTCAGGTAGACCCATGGAGCCATATCGCAGCATAGATAAGTACAACCCCATTCCTGGAAAGGAACAATAGAACTGAAAAAGGAACATGTTTTTAATGTTCTACAAGACTGCAAGGTGAACCATTTTTATGATAAGACTTTGACTCCTTTGTGATGGAAAAGCAGAATTGTGATCATAAAGGAGTGAAATCACTGAACTTGGATCACCATTTGCAATCAAACGTTTGTGAAAAAAAAGAATTTTTACAGGGCAGCAAGCCTCGCTTCACTGCTATAGGTATCTCTCAATATATATATATATATATATATATGTATATATATATATATATTTATATATATATATATATATGTATATATATATATATATATATATATATATATATATATATATATGTATATATATATATACATACATACATACATACAAACTCCGAGAGTGCAGTATCTCAGGGAGAAGACAACACAGCCTACATTTTCTAATGAAAAATCAGTAGTCATACATTATCTCTCACTCAAAAAAAAAGAACAATCCTGGCTGGTGATGAACTTAATTAATTAATTAGTTAATTAGCGTAGTTTAATATTTTCAGCACACAGATATGAATGAAAGGGTCTATATTAGATCACCGAATGCTTAAAAAAGCGAACAGTGATTAATTGACCCTATGTAAACGAAAGCTTACAATGTCGAACTGTCAGAACAGTTCCAACAAAAAAATAAATACATAAAACACTTTAAGCATTATACTAAGTGAGGGGCTTCACCCCCACACCCACTGATGTGGGGGGCTGCACCCCCACACACCCCCTATTTAAATATACCAACTCCGAGACTGCACTACAGTGCCAAAAACGGCAAAGTAACAAAGCAGCCAAGCAAATTCTTTCCCAGGGAAAGAGTTCACTTAGAAGCCGCTTCGATATTTTCTCGTTTCAGGCTTTTGAGTTTGAGCAAGATGCATTCGAAAGAATGCGTCTTTGGTCTTCTAATAGGGAACCGAATGAAAGATGTACTTATACATACGGTTTATTTTTAATACCTATATGTTTTGTGCCTTTGATAATAATTTGCAGAACAATGTAATCAGTGTGTGTGTGTTATATATTGATACCATTTTGGAAATTGTGCTTCAATCTGTAATGAGTAGGGTCGGGGTAGGAATAGGCTTGGGGTTTGCACACATGAGTAATGTGGTGCAGGTGGTGCACAAATCTTTACTAACTTTTTGATGAGGTTTTAGCATAGTGAGATTTTCTTATCTACTTTAGGACTGAGCTTCTCTCCTTTTTTTATAACATTTTATAACATTTGTGTATGCATAGGTGAGTAACACTGGAGGCACTCTATTTGTTCCTGATAGGATTATAAACTCCTCTCTAAGAGCAGAGATGGGAGTATAAACTTTGGGTATATGTGGTAATACTATCTATAGGGTCAATGAGGTGGGGGGGTTGTTGATCTGTCTAAAATCACAGCAAGCAAGAAAAAGTTGGCCTTAGATATGGTCTCTAAAGATCATGGGTTAAATGGTGACCAGCACTGGGACCATATTGTGAATATTGTATCATTATAATTTGATTTGATCAATGAAAGATTGACAATACTTGTGAAGCAGATACGGGCTGTGCTGGTAAGAATAAATTCAAGTATGCCTATGCCTATAGAAGTGAATGGTACTATTTGATCAAACTTGGTTGCATAAATAAAGTCAAGGAAGCATTGTATTTATTTGTTTATTAAGGTGTAGATATGACAATTAATAGACGGTTGCTTCAATACTCCTTGGGTTTGGGTTAATGAAAATGGAAGCTAGTTTATTTGGATATGTTTTATTTGTGGGTATTATGGAGTGAATTTTGTGGCTGACCAAGATGTGATGTAACATTTTGTGTAAAGATCCACACTGATATGAAGCTATTCAAGATCACTATCTTGCTCAATTAGTCTACAGATGATGGTGTTTTGGAGAAAGACATGCATGCCATCATAGGTTCATAGGTTCATAGACTGGTACTAGGCTGTCGGCCCTAGGGCCTATACAAGCCTAGCCATAACAATTCCCTGGCTATTTCTTCTCACAGTATTTACTTCCCTGGACCCCTGTCTAGCAGGGTGACTGACGTGATTCCCGGGGTGAATTTCCTATCTCCCATCCAATCATCAAGGCTCCTTTTGAAGAGGGCCAAAGAGGCGCTCTGCTTGACATGTATGGGCAGTCTATTCCAGAGTCTGGGGAGTCTCTGGGTCAGGAACCTATCCCTCCAGCATATTTTGTTCATTGTGATGACATGGTTTTTATCCCTGGAGCGTGTGTCTCTGAGGGATTGGGATTTCTTTAAGTATAGCATGTCCAACAGCTCTGGGTTTGACATGGCCTTGTATGTTAAGCAGAGATCGCCTCTGAGTAGACAATATGCAAGAGAGTATAGGTGGAGTTTTTTAGATGGTCAGCATAGGGCATCTGATTTAGGCCTGTGATTATTTTAGTGATGTATTTCTGCAGCCTTTCCAGGTGTTGCAGATGTTTTGAGAGGTACATACCAAATGGGGCATTGTATTCTATAATGGGTCTAATGAGGGATGAGTACAGTGGGACAATGACCTCCTTTTTTTGGATGAAACTCCCTTAGTGATGAGGTGTGCCACATAGAAGGATTTCCTGACTGTTGTGGCGATGTGGTTATCGAAGGTGAGACCACTGTCCACCTGTGTCCCTAAGCCTCTTATCACACTTTCGGTGTTCATTGTACTGCCACCTATGTGGTAATTCACATTCAACATCAGCTTGCAAAGCAGCACATCTTATAAAGTAGCTGTTTCATTAGCAATGTTTTTAGATATGATCCTCAGCTCTCTTCCTGTTAAAACTGTAGCCTCTACAGTTTACAGTGATATAACTTGTAAAAGGAAATTGCTAAGCGTCTAGTGGAACTTTTGCATCCTTCCTAACTATACCAGTAAAATCCAGCCATTAAAACCCTATTGTATCATACAGGCTAAATATGAAGATGAATTCTGCATACAGTCCAGAAATAGCCTCGACATCCAGTCTAGCTTCACATTCTTCCAGATACGCAGTGCCTTCATTTGTAAGTTAGTGAGCCCATGTTCACCAATATGAGATAATGATCAGACAAAGGAAAATGGTAACATTAGCACCCTATTCCTAAAAGTCAGTTCATAATAATAATAATAAAAGTGCAATCTACACAATTTCTCAACATTTTTTAGTACAAGTATTGCTCTGAGCCTTTCCAAGTAAGAAAAATCTATGAAAAATGGACATTTGAATATTCTGCCTCCAATGTCTTACCTCTGTACCAACCTTTCCTGTCTGAGTTACATTCCAAAGGTCATATTTAATGTTTCCTAAAACAGTGAATAAAGACAAGTAAAGACATTTTCTTCTTTTTTGACTGATACTGGTATATGTCATAATGATATATGATACATTTGATTTTTCCTCTTATCCCTGGTAACTAATTCCCTTCATGGTCTTAACTCCAGAAAATCCGAAACTGGCTAAGCTACAGAGAAAAAAGAAGGAACTCTTGTGTAATCATATCTGTAATACCATCATACTGAGGATGCACAAGAAACTGTTTAAGCCATCACCAATGCTGGGAAGTTTGAAGTCTGTGATTCTACAGCCACACAACATTAGAGTCAATTTTTTTAAGACATAGTAAACCATAACATTTTCACTATACACTGACACTAACATTAATGATACCAATGGATGTCTTCATTATACACTTTTATCATATGTTATACTCATCTTGATGTTAACATAGAGCTCTCTTCATAGGTTCATAGTCTCATTGGAGATTAATAGGTTAATGACTCAAGAGCCCTTACAAACCAAGCCATTTTACCCACATTTTACCCAGTTTTCAATCCCTAAGGCTAGAGGATGGTTTAGGTCTGTGCCTATATTTTGAGTATTTTACATACTGATGCTGTCTGTAAGGGACATGGGTGTCACACCAGGAGTGCATTTATTACTCCTGATCCATTGATTTATATTGTATTTGAAAAGGGTCAGGGAAAGGCTCTGCTTTACATGAATAGGAAACCTATTCCAGAGAAGGGGTAATCTTTGAGACACACATCTGTCCTCCAGAAATATTTTGTCATAACCCAGGTTTAGATCCTTAGATTGGGTAGTCCTCATGCAGTTTGTCTTGGAAATGTGTAACAGTTCCATCAGGGATGGATGTGAGAGTGCCTTGTAGTTTAGGCAAAGGTCACCCCTTAATAATCAGTAGGAGACAGAGTAAAGAGCTAGGGCTTTTGGTCAATCCACATAAGACTTGTTGTTTACACCATGTATTTTTTCTAAGAAGCCTCTGAAGCCACTCCAGCTGTTGAATGTGGCTGGTGAAGTGCATGCCAAAAGGTGCATTGTACTTGATTATAGGTCTGATGAAGTTGGACTACAGTGGGACTATAACTTCTTTGAATCTGGATGCCATGACTTTACTTATAAGCTGTGCTACATAGAAGGACTTCCTCACCATTGTGGACACATGGTGATCAAAGTTCAGGTGACTATCTGTGTATGTAGATCTCTCACCTCAGAGTCCATGCTTAGTGGTGTGCTATTAATGTTGTAATTTGTAGGGGTATTTGACTTCTCAGAGGGTATGATTATGCACTTTTTTGCATTTAATTTTAGGCCAAGGCTCTGGCATCAATCATTTGTGTGAGTCAGACTTTCTGAAGGAAATCTACATCAGTGGGGGAATTCAGTGATTGCCCCCAATTTGCAGTCATCTCATACTAAGTTAGTCAAAGGTCTTTTGCATTAGCCTTGACTTCTAAGAAGTAAATTCTGAACAGGAGTGGTCCCAGCACTGAGCCCTGTGGCACACCTCTAGTAACTGGCATCTTGTTGGATCTGGATTTTCCCACTGTAATAACATGTGTCCTGTCCATGAGACATTTGGCTATCCATCTGGTGACACAGGGATTTATGCCTGACTGGGAAATTGTGTCAAATGCCTTACCAGGTCAAGGTAGGCAGTATGCACTGTTTTACCCTCATCCATGGCCTTACTGACACTCTCAAAGAAGTCCACTAGACTGAGCAGGCATGATCTGCCCTTGACAAAGCCGAACTGAGTTGGTTCCAGTGTTTGGAGGTTTCCTATGTCATTATTCATCAGGTCTATGATTATTCCTTCCATGGCTTGCATATAAGGCTAGTCAAACATATGGGTCTGTAATTTCCTGGGTCTGTTATTGATTCCCCTTTATAAAGAGGGATGACTGCTGCTGTCCTCCAGTCCACAGGGACAAAGCCAGCCTGGAGGCTGTGGTTAAACAGTGATCCTAGTAGACCTGACAGGTCTTATTTCAAGCTTAAAAATAATAAAAAAACAGTCACCAGAGAAAAAAATCGATGGTCTTCCACTTTTAATACACCAACAAACACAGAAATACCAAATGACTAAGCGCTTTCACCAGGCTACAAACCACTGGCTTCTTCAGAGTATGAAGAAGCCAGTGGTTTGTAGCCTGGTGAAAGCACTTAGTCGTTTGGAATTTCTGTGTTTGTTGGCGTATTAAAAGTGGAAGACCATCGATTTTTTTCTCTGGTGACTGTTTTTTATTATTTTTATGTTTACAAGTTTGCTGTTTCCGTTTGGAGTATCTTACTCTTATTTCAAGCTATTTAAGAAGTATCCTGGGATATTGTTAGTGCCCATCAAAGCCGTGTTTTTAGCTTTAGAGATCACCATGGTGACTTGCTTTTTGGTGATAACTGGTAGAGGAGTGGTGGAGGGTATTTCTTGGAGGGTATCAGGAGGTGATGGGGAGGTGAAATTTGAGCTGAATTTATCATCCAGCAGATTTTCTATATATTTTTGCTCTATATAGGTGATGCTATCTATAACTAATTCAGCACATTCTTGGTTGTTGCCCTTAAGACTGCAGGCATAACCGAAAAATGCCTTATGGTTATCTATACATTAGGAGGCTATTTCTACTTCAACATTTGCTTTTGAAGACTTGACTAGTCCCTTGATTTGCTTGTTTAGACTAATGAGGGAGCTTTCACTCTGATGTACACATTCTCTCTCTTACTTCTAACAGGATTTTCTTTTGTTTGCTGTACAACCTCCTTATACCAATGGTCCACCTGGATGGCTTGTTTTTGCTGTTTGTCTTATGCTGATTTCGGCCTGGTACTGCCATTTCTATGCAGTTGTTTATATGGTCATACAGGGCTTTTGTGTATGCCTCCACATAGGCTTATATGTTTTATGGATTTGGGGGAGCTTGGAAATCAGTTATGCCATCAAGTAATAGGAGATAGTTTACTTTAGAAAAGTTATTTAAAGTTTTAGGGTTAGGTGCTGATTCTAGTTTTATATTTATTTCAAAGGAGACCATTTTGTGATTTGATCTAACCAGTGAGGACATCGGACTTGGGGAGGGGGTGCACTGCTCTCCCATATTTGTGAGTACCAGGTCTAGGATATTTGTACCCCTAGTGGGAGTGCAAACCAGCTGCTCCAAGGCATTTGCATTTACAAAGTCTAGAAATCTTTGAGGGTGCTTGTTAGTTGTTGTGCATGCTTCCAAGTTAATGGAAGAGTAGTTGAAATTACCAATGAGATGGTATTGGGCTGAATGGTAAGTGATTCTAGTAAATTCAGGTATGATGTATGGTTTTCCTGGCACATGGTAGGTACTTGTAGCTAGCAAAGATATGCTAAGGGATTTTTCCAATGATTAGTTGAACATGGAGTAGCTCAAGACTGACATATTGTTTGACCAGTCTTGATGTGTGCTTTTTCTTTATGTAAATAGATACACCTCCACCTTTTGCCCTTTCAAGTGCAATGAGTGGGTGGTTAAATCATATGAAAGGCATTATAGACTTGCACAGCTGGGATGTTTTCCATAGCTTTGCACAATATTTCAGTAACTTCAGAGATATCAGCTTTCTCCAGGGTGAGGAGTGCTTCCAGGGAGTGTAGTTTCTTGTTGAGACTCCTAGCATTGAGCAGTGATACCTTTAACTTATGCTGAGTAGAGTTTGCTGTGTTGGAAGATCTGTATGATGGGCAATGCCTAAAAAAGGCACTATAGGAGTGGGTAATGTTTTGGCTGATATCTTAAAGCCTAGTAACAAAAGTTGATGACCATCCTTTGCAAAGCAGATTGGCCTATAAATCATGTTCTCCCAGGTTGCCAATAACACCAGTAGGAAAGCCAGTTATTAAAGTCAATCATTTTTTGTTGGTATTGTGGCATCATCCTTGGAGATGCAAGAATGCTGCTCAGTGCTAGCCTCATATCTGCCTGTGACACATTCTAAGAGATCAATCGTGTCTGGCTTAATACAGTCCAGGTAGGTAGGTCTCAGGCCATTTACTCTCACATGGACTATGACTGAGCCATACTGGTACTTGAGGATTAGTGACCTGAGTGCTTGCATGATCTGGTGAATCCTGGCCCCTGACAGGCAACTAAATGTAACCTTCTCTTTATCCATCCTGGTTAGAGTGGAGTCTCCTATGACCAAAATATTGGGTTGTGTGGTGTTACACCTTATGTGCTTTGTTGTTCAAACACTATAAGATATAGCTTTTATGTGTTGTGCTGTGAGTTATCATGTTTGTGTGCATGAAGATTTTCTATGGAGTGGGCCTGGGAGGGCTTTGAGGTTTAGGTAAGTTACATGTGAATACCTCTACATATGTGGGCCTATATGTCTGGTCCTTTGCAAGTATCTGAGTGTATTGTGTGTGTGTCCCTGACAATGTATTTGGCATTTTTTGTGTCTGTATGTGAAAGTCTTGCCTCCAGTGACATTGTGTATTTACATCTCTCACATATTGCAATTGTCTGTTTCAGAATTAAGTGATTATCGGTGTACATGAGGCAATTGCTACAAGATGACCGGGTCCACCAAGCTAGATGAAGAGATAGCAGGAAAGTGGCTAGCCATGACTGCAGGTCCTTAATATATGCTTTACAAAGAAATGGAATGGTGGGGTGTTAACAACTGTATGAGTTACAACTAATCTATGCAATGATGTTGCTCAGTGCATAAACCAGTTGCCCTTTGAGCATTTGTGCAACAATAGTTCTGAGTGCTGTAATAATGTAACTTAGAGCTAACTAAAAGTGACAGTGCTGCTCAGCACACAAAATAGTTGCTTCTAGAATAGTGTAGACTGTGGAATACTTCAGAGGTAGTTTTTTTATAGGGAAAAGTACAATGTGTAGTGATTGCATATATACAGGGCAACACTAATCGCTGCTGTGCAAAGAGCAGCATCAGGAAATGCGAGGCTTATATGCAAGCAGAAAAAAGCATGTTTTAAAGTAGGTATCCCCACAGGACAATCGAGTAAGCACACAATAAGCTTTTCACCAGCAATTCCCAGCTCATATAGGTGAAATCAGTCCTGTCCTGCTACATGTGTGCAGACTTTGACTCTCTTAATGTAAAATGAATGGTTTGGATCCCAAGCATTATGAAACTGCAAAAATAGATGCGTAAAAGCACTGCAAAAGGCAGATACAATGTATTTACAGTACTACCATTTCAGAAGAGTAGCCATTACAGCACTGGAAAAATTATTAATGTAAAATGCTAAGTAAATGCAAGAAAAGCAATAAATAAGCACATACATCTTTGAGAATGCAATGAAAAGAAGCAATATAAGTACAAAGATAGGCTCAAAATGGCTTTTCGGTGCAGTCGGACTGGTATTTATCTATGAGCAGCTTCAGATGATTACTCCTTCCCTTTTTGAGTAATATCCAAATGGTTAAATATTCATTCTGGCAAATTTATTTTAGTTATTTAGATATTTTCCAGTAGTCACGTTTTCTGAAGTCCCTAAGGTTTGCCAAATACTATTGGAGTCTTTCTCTGGGAAGGCAAGACCCCACTTTGTAGGGAGAAGGAAGATGTTTATCCCACAGGCATAAGGGGTTTGGCTTGCCTGATGACATTGCTTATGGAGTGGTCTCTACTGGATGATTTTATGAGAAAGCCCTCCTTTGGCAAAATGAGTATTGTATCTTCCACACAAAACTACAGCATCCTTCAAGGTCTGGTATCCAGGGGGAATGGAGAGCTTGTTTAAAGGATAGAGTAGAGATAAGACAAATACTCAAAGTAGGCCTACCCTAGATTCAAGACTATGGTGCAATGTGACATTATGTCAGGGTACCTCCCCATTAAGGTGATCTAATTGGATTCAGGCTGGTATTCATAGGTTCATAGGTGTTTACTAGCCTAACAACCAAAGGGTCTTTTTAAGCCTAGTCATGCATTCCAGTTTTCTGACAAGTTCTGATACCCTTGATAAGTGTAAGCATGGGCCTGGGAGATGAACCATTTACAGGTTACGTGCTTGCATTAGAGACATAGATGCCAAAGCAGGGATGAATTTCCAGTTTCCCATCCAATTGTCCAAGTTGCACTTGAATTGGGTTAGGGAGGAATTCTGCTTCACATGGATGTGATGCCTGCTCCATAGATGGGGTAGTCTCTGGGATACATTCCTAAAGTATCTCTCCAGCAGGTCCTATTTATGTCACAGGCAAGGTTTAAGTCTTTAGAATGGGTAATTCTGATACTGTTTCTTTTGTGAATATGCAGGAGGTCCATCAGGGTGGGGTATGACAATGCCCTGTAGGAGACAGAATACAGGGACAGGGTCTTGAGGCGATCTGCATAGGACATATTACTTATGACCTGTATTCTTTTAGTGAGGAACCTCTGTGGATGTTCCAGTTGTTGTATATGCCATACATACCAAAGGGGCATGTACTAAATGACAGGTCTGATGAATGCCGAATACAGTGGAACAATGACTTTCTTGGACTTAGATACTATACATTTGTTTATTAGTTGCGCAGCATAGAATGATTTCCTCACCACTGTAGACACATGATGAGCAAAGGCTAGATTACTATCTATGTGTGTTCCTCAGTCCCTGACTACTGGGTCAACTTTAAGGGGTGTGCTGTGAATATTATAGATACCAGGTATGGATGACTTCCCAAAGGATACTATTATGCATTTTTTGGCATTTAGTTTTAGTCCATGCCTCTGACACCAGTTGTTTGTCTGTGTCAGTCCATCCTAGAGAACATTCGTGTCAGTGTGAGATTCAATGACAGCTCCTAATTTGCAATCATCTGCAAATTTAGTCAGCCAGAGACCTTGACTTCTGAGAAGTAAATGCCAAAAAGGAGTGATCCAAGGACTGATCCCTGATGGACTCCACTTGTGACTGGGCTCTTTGTAGAGGTGGACTTCCCAATTCTAACTTCCTGGGTCTTGTCTGTGAGCCAGTTGGCTATCCACCGGGTGACATACGGGTTTGTACCTAACCTCTTGAGTTTGTCAACAATGCCCAAGTGGGGTATTGGGTCAAATGCCTCGGCCAGGTCAAGGGAGGTAGTGTGAATGATTTTCCCCTTATCCATTGCTTTGGTGACCTTCTCAAAGAATTCCACCAGGTTGAGTAGGCATGATCTGCCCTTGATTAAACCAAATTGGGTTTAAAACAGTGTCTGGAAGTTTATTATATCTCTCTTGATCATCTCCATGATAATTCTTTCCATGGCTTTACCTATAAGACTAGTGAGACTTATGGGTCTGTATTTTCCAGGGTCCGTAGATGGCCCAACTTGGTGCAGAGGGATGACTGTTGCCTTTCTCCATTCATGAGGCATGAAGCCTGTTTGGAGGCTACGGTTAAACAGTAATTCCAGAGGCCCTGATAGGTCATGTTTCATGCTATTTAAAACGCATACTGGGATATTGTCTGGGGCCATTGATGTTATGTTCTTGGTCTTAGAGAGGGCATTAAGGACCTTTCCAAAGTAATAGTAGGGGGAGTTATATTGATGATATTTCCTGAGGGAAGGTTGAGGTGGAGAGAGGAGTAAAGTTGGAGCTGATTATATCAACAAGGAGGTTTGCTATATCTTCTGGCTCAGTATAGGTGACTCCATTTACGATGAGCACTGCACACAATTATGTATTGCCTTTGAGGTTGTGGACATAGCTAAAGAATGCTTTAGGGTTGTCCTTGGCCTGGGAGACCAAACGTACTGCAAATTTGGCTTTGGTAGACTTTATTTGTCATCATAATTGTTTGTTTAGTTTGAGAGTGCTTTCATCCTGTTGGGTGCTGTACCTAATTTTTGCCATGAATTTCTTCCTCCTGTTACACATCTGATTGATTTTATGATTCCACCAGGGTGGATTGTTTTTTGAGTTAGTTCTGTACTTCTTTCTGGTGGGTACAGCTGCTTCTATGCAGCTAATAACATGCTTGTACAGGGTTTATTTGAACAGTTCTGCATAGGCATAGTGTTCTCAGGGTTTATGGGGGTTTGAAATGTTGCCAGGTTCTCACATAATAGCAGGAAGTTAGCCTTAGAATAGTTCTTGAATATTCCCGGTTTAGCTGGGGGACCATAATTTATTTTTTACTTCAAAGGAGACCATTTTGTCATCAAACCTTACCAAGGAAGGCATTACAGTAGGGAGTGTGCAGCACTCTCCCATATTAGTGAGGATCAGATCCAGTATGGTTGCACCCCTGGTTGGTTTATTGACTATCTGGTCCAGGGAGTTTGTGTTTACAAAATCCAGGAATCTCTGTGCATGTACATTTGGTGTCTCATAAGATACCCAGTTAATAGAGAAGTAATTGAAATCACCCATGAATATGGTATTGGGTTGGATGGTTAGTGTTTCTAATAAGTTTAAATACATGGTATGGGTTTCCTGAGTCATAGAGGGGGACCTGTAGCTTGCAAGGAATTGGTATTGGATTTTACCTTCCTAAGTATTTCATCCACTTCACTAATAATAATTTATTTTTTCAAATTTTTCCTTAACTCGTTCTTGATTTTTATTTTACTTTCCATTTTCTCGCAGTTAATTTCTTTTTTCTTGTATCTATATTTTCTATATGCTGTCCTACAATACTCATAATTTGCTCTTGGGTTCTTTCTATCCCTCCTTTTACATTTTTCATTTCCTTCATTATACTAATATCATCCTTTATATTTACTTAAGTGTGCAGACACCTCCTCCTTTCTCCATTGTACATATTATTTCTGCTTAAACAATAATGTCTTAATTTTCCCAAGTTCTTTTATATGTTTGTTTTTCCATAACATACTACTCTCTTGTATTCATCTTTATGTTTTCCAATACATTTCTGTACATCATTCCACGCTTCATTTTCTTGTCTTTCTTATGTCATCCTGACAATGAAACCTTTTATACTTCTTTTTTAAATTCAATCTACCATTCAGACTAATTTTTAAAATTCCTTCATGGATATATGATCCCTCCATAATTGCAATGCTTCATACTCTCCAAATTCATCTCATAATTATTTGCGTATTCTTTCTAATTTCTTTCCTATTTTAATATATTCTCTTTTTTCCATCACCTCCATTCATATTGCTAAATGATCCGAAAAAAAACTGTCTCTACACTATCACCATCTGCTCCATCCAAACTTTCTGACAATACCAAATAAACAATTTCATATAGTACCAAATAATGAATTTCAGATCCAATTGCCCCTTTTCTTTAAGTCCATTGACTTTTATTCCATACAGCTACCTTTCCACATTTTATCACTTCTTGTATTTTTTAATATCTTTCCCATTCTATTTTACATTTTCCCCTTAAATCACAATTAAAGTTCCCTGAAATAATAATTTTCATGTTAACTACCACATAATCTACTATCTGATGAAACAATCCCTCTCGTTCCTTGCCATTTATGTATGCATATGATGTTATAATTCAGTAAACGTACTGTCTCCACTTCATATCCACAACAGCTAACCTTCCTATCCTTACTGACATTACATATTTTTATTGTCTTTATAGAATACAGCCACTCCAGAAAAAAAATTAACTTCCTACATTCCGTATTATTTTTCCACCCCACATGTTTTCTGTTTGCAGTCTTTATTCACGTGTCAGGAATCTAACATTCTCTATAAGAATAGTATCTCTGTCACATTTGACACACCATTGCAGTCGGGAATCTAACATTCTCTATAAGAATAGTATCTCTGTCACATTTGACACACCATTGCAGTCAGGAATCTAACATTCTCTATAAGAATAGCATCTCTGTCACATTTGACACACCATTGCAGTCAGGAATCTAACATTCTCTATAAGAATAGTATCTCTGTCACATTTGACACACCATTGCAGTCAGGAATCTATCATTCTCTATAAGAATAGCATCTCTGTCACATTTGACACACCATTGCAGTCAGGAATCTAACATTCTCTATAAGAATAGTATCTCTGTCACATTTGACACACCATTGCAGTCAGGAATCTAACATTCTCTATAAGAATAGTATCTCTGTCACATTTGACACACCATTGCAGTCAGGAATCTAACATTCTCTATAAGAATAGTATCTCTGTCACATTTGACACACCATTGCAGTCAGGAATATAACATTCTCTATAAGAATAGTATCTCTGTCACATTTGACACACCATTGCAGTCAGGAATCTAACATTCTCTATAAGAATAGTATCTCTGTCACATTTGACACACCATTGCAGTCAGGAATATAACATTCTCTATAAGAATAGTATCTCTGTCACATTTGACACACCATTGCAGTCAGGAATCTAACATTCTCTATAAGAATAGTATCTCTGTCACATTTGACACACCATTGCAGTATCCCTATTCTTTTTACAATATTAATATTGTTATTCACATTTAATGAAAGCACTCTAAAATTATTTATTTTCCATCTTTTTAGGCTTAATGGAAGTATTTTAAATTTTCATTTTTTTTATTTTTTATTATTTCCCCAACTGACTATTTTTTCTGAGTTTATGTACAACTATTCCTTGATCCTTAGCATCTTTCTTTGTTTTTGAAATACGTCTAAACAGAATATTAATTTCTAGTTTCTTTACATAAACACAGTGCTTCTCTGCTGATTTGTATAAGTTTTGCCCAGTAAAGAGTTGCTGTTTTGCTTCTAAGAAGTGAAGCTATTTTTAATCACAAAAAGATTTGTTGTTTTGGTAAGAACATGAAACTGTTTTTATTTGCAAAAGTGAGGACATTTTGATTGCAACATGATTTTTTACTATTGTCTCAAGTTTAATTTACAAATATTTCTTACTACTACTGCTTGGTGTTTTAGCTTAGCTTGAATAGTTCAAAAGGTTATTCTTTCATGTTTCTACTAGTTGTTTTGACCTAAATAGTTGGATCCTGCCCACTATCTTTCCATGTACAAGAAAGTAAAAATGGAATAGAGGCTGTAAAAACCCATTTAGAAGGTCAGAAATTGCATAGTAGGGATAGATATGTGTAAAACTATGCCTTGTGTGTCCAAAAAACATGCAAAATAATGTAATAAATATATTTTTTAATACCCATATTACGTTTCCACAGCAAGCAGCAGCGTGCAAATGTGTGGTTATGCAAATAAATATTAAAAAGTATAAAAATTAAAAATAAGAAATATGTGAGAATAATGCATTATAAGGCTCTGCATGGGGTATGTACAATGGTAGATCTCAGTGGTTGCTAAGGAGGCAGGCCCTGGAATACGAGCTGGGGTTACTGAATAGCAAAAATGGGCTAATGTGTCTGCAGGTAAAATCTGTGTAGCAGCAGAACTATGTTGGTGTCCACAGAAGAGGTGACTGACATCAACAAGGGGTGTGTCACTATATGTGTAAACTGATTGCAGCTCAGAGGCGCATGTTTGAGCTGTGTGCTGCTCAGCTAAGCAGGGGATGTCTCCAGTGCTGCTAAGCTTTGTTTAGCTGTGGGGCACATGTTTTAGCTAGTTTGAACTATGCTAAGCATGCCCATGCATGGTGGTACATCCAGACTGCTGAGCAGTGTTTATACCAGCACTGCGGGTTTGCGTGCTGTGCCACGGTGCTTAGTAGGGAAGGCAGTTAAAAAATATAAAAAAAGGTAATTGCCTGGGAAAGCCAGTCATTTATAAAATACTGATAATCCCTGCTCCACTTACACTGGGCCATTCAAACCCCTGAATTATGTATCTGGCAGGTGGAATGCATCATAGTTATCCCATCACACAGGCTGCATCTGCAGCAGAGCACTATAAAGTATGCATACACCCTAAAATCTGATTTTCCCTCATACTCTGCAACATTGAAGTACAGACTTGGAAATTTTAATAGAAAGAATGCTAGGGGTTGCTGCTGCTCTGCTACATCTGTATGTGTTATAGGCTGAGGTCAGTGCTGATGCTGCAACTGATAATCGGCCTAGACTGAGAAGGAGAAGTGTGTTCAGGCCCAGGGTAACCTTCCAGGATCTACATGAGTTGTAGATTGCAGAGAGCTACAGGGTTGACAGGGACATACTGCAAGAACTCACTGAGCTCTGCCGCCCTCAACTCAGACCCAGTTCCAAAAGAGGGGAACCAATCTCAGTGGAAACAAAGGTATGTGTAGCCCTTAGAATACTAGCTATAGGTATTTTTCAAAGACCAACTGGGGATATGATGGGGGTCTCACAGGCATCAGCATTCAGGGTACTCCACCAGTTCCTGGCTGCCATGCAAACACATGCCAGTGAGCACATTTATTTACCTTGCACCCCTGAGGAGAGGACCAGCAGTATGCACCTCTTCTATGGTGTAGCACACTACCCTGAGGTACTGGGTGCCATAGACTGTACTCATGTACACATTAAAACACTGCCTGGTTAGGAGGGTAGAGTCTACATCAACCGCAATGGGTATCACTCTGTCAACTGCCAGGTCATGTGCAATGCCCAGGGCATCAGGGCACCATCATGAATGTGTGTGCTGGCAGCCCTGGCAATTATCATGACTCCCATATCTGGCACGGATCACAGCTGTACCAGATGTTTGCCAGGGGGGACATCTCGTATGGCCATGTACTGGGGGATGCTGGCTATGCACTGGAACCGTGCATGATGACACTGATCAGAAATGCACACACACCTACCAATGAACACCATAATGAGGCACATTCACAAACTAGGAACATCATAGAGTGTGTGTTTGGGCTGCTCAAGTCATGGTTTCAGTGTCTCGATATATCTGGTGAAGCCCTGCAGTACTCTCCAGCCACATGTGCACAGATGTTCATATTATGTGCCATGTTACACAATATGATCCTACAGAAACAGTTGTGGCAGGATCATTACAGGGAAGGCACACACAGCCCACCACCAGTGCCAAAGTCCCTAAAGCCACAGGTGGACTCAGAGGAGGAACCCCATGAGGCTGTCACTGTAGGCAGATGTAGACATGCCCTGTATGCCCTGGCCTTGGCAAAGAGGCAATGCATAGCACATGCAGTGACAACCTAGGGTCTTAGGGACTGACACTTTACTCTGCTTCACACACATAGTAAAACGGATGCCAGCCACACCACACAACCTGCACCTTACCATGTATTGCCTGTGTACTGCGTGATTCAGACAGAGTCAGCCCTGAAAAACAGGTATCTCAACTGCTGCATGTACCAGGTAAGTCACTCTCCTTTACAACAGATGTACCGGGTACTACACTATAGCAGCATATGTATGGTCCTGCTGCATTTATGCAAGGGAATAGAGTGGGCAAGTGGGCTACTTGCAGAAAACAAACAGCTGTGTGGGACAACAGGTACTCTGTCCAATAGTGACTGCCCCAATATATTCAGTAGGCCACAAGGCAGCAAAACCCATGGCAGTATATAATGGAATTGCCAAACAGCGGGATCATAGGACATATGCATGAATCTCAATGCTACAGTTCCCTGTCCCCAACACTTCAGTGTTCACATACAACTGCAGTCACAGAGTATGTTTGCAAGGATATATCAGCAGACCACACAATCCCAGGGCTGCGCCAAACAACCTGGCTACATGTCCTATTTTCCACAATATGCAGGAGTCAAAGTGTATATGTCTGTCTGCTGTTGATAATGTGAGGAATTAAAGCTCACTTTCTGGTGGCTGTTGTAGCTCAGTGGGCTAAGTACATTAGCATGGTTGATGGTATTCATGGTTCGAAGCTGGCTGCAAAACGAAGAAAGCCAGTAACTGTGGGCTGTAAATACTAATTTATTAGTTATACATCCAAAAGAGTTTCAATTGAAAATAACAGACTGGTTTCAGCTTGGATTTTATCTAGCCTTCCTCAGTGTAGATTTACAATGAACAATTGAAGACCAATATATATAGTTAAAGTTAATTAAGCACAAAAATGATCGGTGGGCTCATAAATATGTATAAACACATTCATAAATATTCATTAAGTCCAGGCTGGAATAGTGAGCCCAGTTTGACTATCCATTTTTTCTCCTTTATATTAAGTTTGCTATGCCATCCTGTTTTATGTGTCCTGTCACCAATAATCTTATCAATAACAATAAAGTGAAATTTTGCTGTGTTATGTTTGAGAGTATGTTTATATAATGCATTACTGGTTCTTTTGCATTTGATGTCACTTAAATGTTCAGAAATCCTTAACCTAAAGGGTCTAGAAGTTTGGCCAATATAGAAAGCATGACAGCTACAGGAAGCCATATAAATTATCCAGTCAGTGTTGCAATTGGCAAAAAACTTTATATCAAATACCTTACTACTATTGTTGCTGGAAAATTGTATGGTTGTTAATACATGTTTACAATTGCTGCAATGGCCACATGGCACACATCCTATGAGCTTATCACCCAATATTGTGGTTTGGGCCAACTGTAATTGTTTAGATTCTGAATGGTGTTTATAATGATTAAAAAAGGCCCTCAGATTCTTACCTCTCCTGAAAAAAATTAAACATGAGTCAGGTATATGCTTAGCCACAACAGTGTCTGCCAAAAGAATGTTCCAATGACGTTTTATAATCTCAATAAATTTATTGGTATTCCTCCCATAGGTAGTGGTAAGTCTTGAAGTATTTTGTTTGTGTGAGGGTTTATTTTTGTAACTTAAAAGTTCATCTCTGTATAGGTTTGATGTAAAATTCCTAGCAGTAGTTACATAACCCATATTATAACCTCTTGACCTGAATCTGTTTCTCAGATCCAGGCTATAAGTTTGAAATGTTTTGTCCTCTGAACAAATACGTCTCATCCTGAGAAACTGTGATTTGGGAATGTTCCTGGCTATATGTTTTGGATGAAAGCTGGGTGCGTGGAGTAGAGTATTATATTCTGGGTATTTCCTGAACACTTCAGTACTGAGTGTATTATCTGCATTCCTGGTTACCATGACATCCAAATAGGTAATCTTATATTGATCAAAATTAATAGTAAAATGAAGTCCCCATTTGTTGTCATTAAGATATTGTACAAATTCCTGCAGATATTCAACATCAGACCTCCACACCATCCAGCAATCATCCAAATATCTACGCCAAATGTCAATCTCCGGCAGGTAAAGATTGTGAGTATCATCATATATAATATGATCTTCAATATATGCCATGTATAAATCAGCATAAATAGGGGCAAAAGATGCCCCCATAGCAGTGCCCTTGGTTTGGAGATAACATTGTTTATCATAGAAAAACACATTTTTTGTGAGAACATGTTCAGTTAGGCAAATCAAAAAAGTATTGAAACCAGGTTTATAAATGTTAGATTTATAAAGCCAGTATTCAATAGCATCTAACCCAGCCCAGTGTGGTATATTTGTGTATAGTGAACTTACATCCAGAGTGCATAGCCACCACTCATCTTCAATCTGCATATCATCAATAATGCTAAAAAATTGTGTGGTATCCTCTATCCTAGATCTTACCCATTTTAATAAAGGTTTCAAATATTTAGTCAGGTATTCAGAAAGTGGCTCAGTCAGAGACCCATTGCCAGCCACAATTGGTCTGCCTGGTGGATGTAAAGGATCCTTATGAATTTTAGGTAAAAAATAGATGTATTGGCTGGTGGGGTCTCTGATAGTCAGGTGTTTCAAAATATCAGATGTTATAATGCCATTTTCTAATGCTGAATTCAGGAAAGTATCAATTTGTTGTTTAAACATGGATGTAGGGTCTATTGGCATCTTGGTATAGTATCTGACATCATCCAGTTGTTTATGGGCCTCTATATCGTAATCAATCCAATTCATAACAACAACTGCCCCTCCTTTATCAGCAGAAATAATCGCCAATTCCTTGTTATGAGTAAGTTCAGCTAGACTGGATACCTCAGATTCAGACATATTATTCAACATTGGTGGAGTCGTGTTAGATGTAAAATGCAGATCTTTGAGAATACTATGTTGGAATAAACTTACACTTGGATGCATAGGTGGCGAAAAAGTAGATGGATGATATCTGAAATTGTCAGTCATATGATCATATTCGTTATAATCCTGAAAATGTAATTTAAGATTAATCAATCTACAAAATGCTATTATGTCTTGTGCAAAAATATCCTCAGACACAAAAAAACCCGGAATAAAAGAAAGGCCTTTATTTAACAAAGCAATATGTTGTTCAGATAAAACTGAGTCAGAGATGTTCAGTACATTATTGTTAACATGAGTATTTACTTGTTGGTCGGCAATTGCATTAGGTTCTGTAGACTTGTGACCTTTTCTGTGTTTCATGCCTCCCCTCTTGTAATGCCTAAAGGGGTCCCATTGTTATTACCTTTGGGAGTTGGGGACTCTGTACCATGTTGTATATCTATGTCTGTACCAGAGGATGTATCCCCATCTGTGGAATCTGTAAAATTACCATATCTTTTTAGAATGGATCTAGGACGTTTTCGTCTGGGGGTTTGGTTGGTATTTCTATAACTACTCTCAAACCTAACATGTCTGGTTAGTCTAAATGGTTGCCTTTTTCATAGTCCATTTGATCTCTAGTAAATTTTTTAAGTTTTCTCTCTTTCAATTGAGTTTCAAAATTAAGCAGATCAGAACTAAGTTTAGACAAACAGTTGGAAAAGAAAGGATAATCTTTATAATAGTTACATTCGTCAATTAACTTATGAAGCTGGCTGCACCTACAACTTTTGCATGTGAGATACTGCTATGGAATGAGTCTCACACACTGCCAATATGTCACAATCTGTTACTGCAAGAAAGCTGGACAAAGCTAGAGACAATAGAGTGACAGAGGGCCAAACCTACAGACATTATACATGCTCTGAGTAACCGAGAAGGTGGCTAGTATAACAGCAGTTTACAACAAGTCAGAGTAGCAGCAAGATGTAAAGGCCATCACTTGACTATGTCAGTATGGACAACAGTAAAGTGGGCTCTATGTAGTAGTATAGTACTGGAAAAATACATCCATATCAGGAGCGGAGCAGACATATTGGGCAGAATGCTGGACAATCTGCAAAACATGTACAGTCAGAGGTGTGAAGACTGTAACCCTGTGTGCGATGTGTTACATCATGTACCCCAGTCACAGCATACCTGCAACCACTTAGAGCAGAAATCTGGACAACCCATGAACAGTAGTGGTAGAAAGGCCCAAATATAAGGAGAATGTTTAACTAGTGGGCAGAGAAATGTAGAAAGTTTTATTTATTTATTTATTATTTGTTAACCGGGAAAGTCCGACTTGGAACAAAGCCAATTTTCAGCAGAGGCCGGGGGAGAAACACTCCACACGCATGTCTTTGTAATGTGGGAGGAAAATGGAGCACCCGGAGGAAACTCACATTAATGCAGGAAGGGCATGCAGAGTCCACACAGAAGGCACCCCAGCCATGAATCAAACTGGAGAACCTCTTGCTGTGAGGCGACAATGTTACTGCTTCACCACTGCACCATCCAAACAAGTTTAGAGAATAATGGGTCATGCAGTAGCATGGGTTCCCTGACATGTATGGAGTCAGTAACTCAAATGTCTGTCATCATTTCCTAAAGTCACTCTATAATGATTTGCCACTGATGTATCAGAAAATCACAATGGTATGTAAAACTTACCATACATATAATGCAAAATTATATACAGTCTATTACAATCTGTACACTCGATAGGTATAACACATATATCACATTCAGCACACAGCCAGGGAATCCCTTGGACAAAATATCAGGCAGATGCTGGACTGTTGAATCAGGTTCAGCAGCCAGTTGGCTGCAGCACACAAAATCTCAGACTAGGCTACAAGTAGGTCTGACCTATAGTCACCTTGTACGTGGTGACAGTCACATTGGGCATGCTCCTACATTTAGTTAACTTGAGCTCATGTCTGATGTGTCATCTGCCTAAAGAACCGATATGTGAAAATATGTCTGTGCATACAGACAGCTATGTATACGCATCTGTCTCTCCCTATACCCTTCACACATGATCATCCTGTCTATTATTATGTGGCACATATATATAAATATATATATACACACGCACACACACACACACACATATATATATATATATATGTGTGTGTATATATATATATATATATATATGTGTGTGTATATATATATATATATATATATGTGTGTGTATATATATATATATATATATATATATATATATATATATATATATAAAGCTAGATAAATGTGTAGAGTGATGTAGACCCTCCACATATAGCTATATAACACTCTTACCTAAAGCACACACTGCTACCCCTAAGTTGACATCCCTGTTTTATATATATATGTTCAAGATTACGCTGACTGCCCCAATTGTCCCTGGCACACTGTTCTACACATATGCACCCAGGTAACCATGCACATATACAGCCATAGCTTGCTAATAACATATTTCTGCTGTGCTGCCATGCTGTTCTATGTCACTGTATTGCCATCAAGTCTCCATAGCTTAGCCACTTAGACCCCCTGGAACAGAAACATACACAGTTCTGTGAGACACCTGTCATTCTGAAACACTACTGCCAATCGAACATCATGCAACAAAGGTACATAAACGTTGATGTGTACTCATGACACATACCTGAATATACCACCTGTCATGCCATAACACTGTTGCACTAAAAAAACACATGTAATGTAATATAGTCACCCTCTGCATCAGGCACATATTTGCATTTCCCTACACTGATGGTATGGATGGCAGGGATGTGGCACAGGTATTATCACATATATAGGGTATGGTGTTTGGGTGCCAGAGGCCTAGGCTGTGCCAAACAGTTGACAGCATGTGTGTGAGTCAAGAAGTGGTGCTGCTTAGCTGGGCCATGGGGAGGTGTTATGTGTGTCTGTTGGTGACCCGCATGTGACAGTGATGTTGAAGTGTGTGCATGTACACAGTCAAGCCAAGTGCTAGCCCTGCACATGTGTATGTTGGACAGCTGTGATCCATACATGGCAGAGTGGATAGTTTACCATCTCTGGCCATGAACACAGGAACTGGCTCTGCCAGGAGTGGCACTGGCACCACCATGCACAGGGTCAGATACGGTGCTAGTTGCTGATGGTCACTGGTGTCTGCTGGGCCTGTGTCTCACATGGGACTGCCCAGGACCAAATGCCCATGTCCTCCCACATCATGATGTGGACAGCACACTCCATTCTGTAGTGATGGAGATACTGCCACTATGGGAGCACGCATGTGCATGGCCACATGGACTCACAGCTGATGGTGTTGCTGACCTACATCCATTTGTCTGATGCCCTACTCACCACAGATGTTCCAGCACAATGTATGGTCAAGAACTGACAATGTCTCACCCCACCATCTGTCCACTACATCAGTAAAATGATCCATGGCATCAACAATATGGTGGAGGGAGTCACAGATCTCAGACTGTGCTGCATCCATGATCCTGGAGCATCCATCTAGTATTGCATTTGGAACATGCCTGTGCCTCCATGATGGACTGAAACATGTGATGAGTGACTCGTGAGGTGACACCTGTGACAAGTGGTGGATGGGCAGCAGTCCTCCTACGAGCACCTCTGTCAATCTGTGTGTGTGGGACCTCGCCAGCTCTCTGGCTATGGCTGGTGTCTACACTCACTAATGCCATAGTTGCCACACTCTCCTGTTCGATGTCACCATACTCTGACTGTCTGATATCTGTGACCGCAGAAGACTGGGTATGTGTGGGCATACTGACTGCGTGTGGGGACAATGGGGAGGAAGTGGTATGTTAACCCATGGGACAGAGTCATCCCCCAACAACCCCACATGTGCCTCACTATGGCCACCATCATCATCAGAGTCTGATGAGACACTGACATCAGTTTGTGAGGGACACACTCCAACCCCCATCTTCACCTGTGAGGAGGAAGACAATAAAGTACATTATTACCTCCACTATTATCTGTGGTAATCCACACACATACACCTACAGGTAAGGAGCCACAACTGAATTACACATACCACATTTTAATTCTGATCCCGTACACAGTACATAAGCAGACTACAACATACACAGATGAGACCATCCCTTTATAACATGCACTGCAGCTATGTCCAGTTAATGCTGGCAGTACTATAAACCTGTGTGATAAGCAATATGTCAGTGTATGTGATAGATCTACACCTAAAACACATTGCACCCATCAGGAGCATACTATGCCAGTTCTAGTATCACTGCTTCAGATATATACCATCTTCATATTGTGTGTGTGAGCAGGTATCTGTGAGTGATTGCCTCATGTATTGCAGACTGCATAGACCTTCTGAAATAGAAGTGCAAATGTGTTATCTCTTCTGTAAATACACAACTGTAATTACCTATTCAATGCATGTCAGTTAACCCCTTCCAAATTGAACATACGAGTATTGTACTCTGGCTAAACATAACAGTTGTGGCTAGAGCAAAATGTCAGCCATTAACATTCTTAGGGTATATATGATCCATACAACAGAAGTAGCACACTTGAACCAAAAAAATCACTGAGAGCAACCAAATGAAGAACGAGCCGAAGAACAGTTTATTCAACCAAAATACAATTCCAAAGGACGTGCTGTGATTAACGCTCTGTACTCAAAATTGGCGTTTTCGTAAAAACTTCATCAGATACACACACCAGAATGCCTAAACAGTTTAAATAATAAAATAATTATGATGTAATCAAATACCATTGGACAACCAATTAGTTAATTAATTAACTCCAGTGAAAAAAAAGAGGGCAAAAGGTAAATTCTTAAAAGCCTAAAAAATATATATTGCAAAACTGTGAATGTTCATTGTACTGCTAAAATCAATTATATAAAACATTCATATAAAAACAATTATATAAAACTTTTCATTTGTATAACTCAATTGTCTAGTCTAAATAAAATAAAATACATGAATCCACTGCATAGTATAATATGTAATGGTATATATATTTTCAAATGCATGCCAATGCTGCCCTGTAGGGATATAAAACATTTTTACAACTTTGCAGCTCTTAATTTTAGAACAGGCGCAATTGAAAGCATATCGTTGAGCCCTGGCTGTTTTGAAGCATCCAACACTATCTGCCAATAGAGCTCATGATATTCTAATCTTGCTTCCCACATGCCACCCCTTATTTCTTTAGGCACAACTTCCAGCACAAAAATGGAAATATTGCCTTCTCACATACTATCTTGTGATGAAAAAGTGCATTGTTTTTGTTGGCCTTACTCATTTCGTACAAATGTTCATAAATGTGGGTTTTAAGTTTTCTTTCTGTCTTGCCTATGTAAAAGGATTGGCATACCTTACATAGAGCAAGATAGACCAGCCCACTAGTGTGACAACTGGAAAAACAATTGCTCCTTATAGTTCTATTCCTACTAATTATATCTATATGGGAAGCATTGAATATGTAACTACACTGTGAACAAGCACCACATTTGAAAGTACCCAATCTTGTACCATGGTGCGAAGTTCATGAACCATGCCCAAACTCAAAAAAAAATTTTAAAATTCAAATCTCCCCGATGGGTCAACTTTAACTGACTGTTACGAAGTTGATCAATGTCAGTGACTTCTTTAAATTTGTCCCATTCCTTACCAACAACATTTCTTATAATTCCTGAATCCCCATTGAAATCCAGAATATATGCGTCTTGCTTATCATTATTAGTGTTTATATATTTGGAAGATGTTTCAATAGCTGATGGAACTAAATCCTGTCCCAAAATAGGTGCAAACCTATTTTGCCTACCTTCTAAAACTTCTGACTTTACCTGTTCAATCAAATTGGTGGGTTAACCCCTGTCTTTAAACATTTCACTCACCATATTGGTTTCTACCATAAAATCATTATCATCAGATGTCATACGGCTAATTCTGGCCATTTGACCCTTTATAATATTTTTCTTTTGTAAAAAGTAGCACACTTCCCATATACAGAACCTTGGACTCCAACCACACCTGACATACCTATGGAAATGTGAAAGAGACGTATTGTCAACAATAACAAATGTGGCATTGTTACAACATAATATCTGTGTATATCACCATGTACAGTAGCTAACGTAATACTGCCAACATTGCTGACATTCTAAGTATGTGGGCACAACTGTGCATTAAAACTAACCCCCCCCCAAATGCAGATAGACCTGATACTCGTGTACTGTTATGCAGAGGCTGCCACAATGACTAATGTGATACTGGCAACATTGCTGACATTCGGAGTATGTGTGCACAGCTGTGCATTAAAACCAAACCACCCTCCCCCAATGCAGATAGACCTGATACCCATGTACTGGTATGCAGAGGCTGCCACAATGACTAATACAGTATTACACTGATGAACACAGGAAGCTTACCTGGACGCTCCTCTGCTGTGGATGCTGTGGCACCCACCTCCATGATGTATGGGGTGATGGATTCTTTGGAGCTGGTGGTTGTTCACAGGTTTGACAGGAATTCCTCTGTGGCCAAGAGTGGTTGTTCTGCTGCAGGCCATCCACTAGTGGCAGTACAGTTCCTGGCCACAGTGGCAGCCCTTTGCTGTACAGCATTAACCATATCTGTGGCCTAGTGTTGGACCTGCTCATAGGTTATGTCCTGTAGCCCTACATGGTTGACTGCTGTGATGAGGTCAGCCCAGAGTGCTGCACATTGGTCACAATTGTGGTGAGTCCTGGACAGCAGAATGTTGTGTTGCAGTCTTAATCCATCCAGAATGACATTTTCAGCCTCTGAAAATGGTGGGTGTCTCCTTTGATACATCTGTACTGAAAGACAACAAGAGGGGAACACATCACAGGACCAGATATGCTGATATCCACTATGTAGAGACCCTGCACATCAAAATTACCCTGCACTATTCACTGATACCTCCCACAGCATACCCTCCCTTGTCTATCAACACACTATGTATGTCACTATCACCAACACAGTGGCAATATTGGTTGTATCCCTGTGTGCCATAACATAATGTGCTGTATGTCTCCACTCCCATGAATGCCATCTACTGTGGTGTGTCCCTGTGGGCAAAGTCCCACTACTATCTCATACGGCTACTGTCAGACACATAGGTGTGTGTTATTACAGGTATAGGGGGACAGTCCAGTAACATCACTGTGCCACAATGACAGACAGCAATGCAAACCTGCTGTTGTCTATCAATCTTGTAGGCATCATACTCTTCCAGTACACAGATGTTTGCCAAATGTGTACATGTGCTGATATATGTGGTCCTTTTGTCACACACCTGCGGATGTCTGGCAAGCATTTGTACAATAATTGATGGTTGTTCTCAGAATATAGAGAATTTTGCTGCCACATGCCAGAACCCTCAGAAACCAGTTATGCTATAGTAATATCTTTTACTCTAGTCATACTCTTACTTTGTATGACCAATATGTACACACTGTTGCTGAGGTTTGGCTTGTGTCCCCCCAGTAATACTGGCTATGACCTGACTTCCTGCTGTTGGGAGTTACCAGGTATGTTAGCCATAGCTCTCAAGCAATGACATATGAATGTTGACTAAAGTTTGAACTAGCCAGCGGACATCAGGGACAGTCATAGACAACATTGCAATGTCTGAATGATTCCTGTGTGACATTCACAGACTGAGAGGTGCTGAATGACAGTACATCATGTGATATGACAGCTGTGTCCACCCTTACTTACAGTTGATATGTTTATCACAAAATCCAGTAGAATTTGTACAGGAGCCAACCACTGTAGAGGGGAGCAAGAGGGCCAAAGCTGTGAATTAATTCACAGCAGGTGCAGTTGGGAGGCATGCCTGTAGCTGTTGGACAGCAGAGTATCAACTACATGTCATTCCCAGAGATGTACTACAGGCCTACTGTTGTAATCCCTGTTCCCCATAACTGCATCCTCCCATCTGTGTCCCATTATATGCGGACATGTATTACATACTTGGTAGAGTAATGTAATCCTTTTTTGAAGCAATCCTGAAGAACAATGCTTGGTAAATCACAGTCTGTCTTGGTATACCAAGTTACAGACTTGTTTCCCATAGACAGTGGCTTGCCTTTTGTAGGTAATGCTCATTAACCGGTAATTGCCTCGGCACCAATCTGTGACTCAGACTTGCTAATTGCATCCAAAATAGCTGGGTTGCACTTTTGTTAACCAATGACATGGCACAACAGTGCACTATTTAATGCCTTCATGCTTTGCCCCTTTCTTATTCTGTGAGATTGACATTGATGAGGTATGGAGTCTGCAGCATTGCACAGGGTAGGTACTAATACTGTCCACTCGAGGTTTATGAGGTATGTCCACAGTGTTCCATGCTATGTTTGGCCATTCTCAAGTGACTTTATGATTATTTGGCAGTTCAATTTTAAACATTGTGGGTTGAGGTCAGTAAGGGGGAAGAGACGTGGTAGTCAGATATCATACCCTTCAGAATATGCATGCTGCTGCAGTAGCTGCTGGTCTATCAGCTCTATATGTTTGGAGAGGCAGACTGTGACACATGTCCCTGTCTCTTGACCTTTGCCCCATCCCTTTATGTATGTGTATTATGTGCATCCCTTGTTCTAGGGTGTTGTGAGGTATGGTAGGTCTGTAGCTGGTAGCACAACATACAACTGCATATGTTGCAGCCTACAGCTGCTGTTTTTTGCCTAGGACTCATAGTGGGGAGTGTGAAAAAGCCAAAAGACACAACATGGGGAATGTGAACACGTTGGAGAGCAAGCTGTATGTGTCACTAAGGGAGCAGTGTCAGCTCTGTCATCACAGCAGTGCATAGGTGAGGGTACCCATAATAGTGTAGTCAAGGCATGTGCTTAAGGCACATGTGTTATGTAACAGTGTCAATCAAACAGTAGTAGGTGACATATAGGTAGGCTATACAACAATGTGCAGTGTGTCCCTACCTACAGGCCTATGACTTGCTATCATGTGTAGCAGTTAATTCAGTAGCAGTAACCTGTTTTGGTTAAAACTGCATGGCCCAGTTATTATTTGCTGTATTCACAAGACTGTAATTGAAGTACAACGCACTGAATTTGAACCAAAGACTGTGGGTGCCAAAATATACTGCTTACATGGCATTTAACAGACTGAGCTATGGAATCACAGCTGCAGCAGGTGTATTTGCAAGATATATGTCCATGCATACAGTCTGTGACACAGGAATTGCATTAGCATGTGTTTTCTGATGGGTATGAGGTGTGACACAATGTCTGTCATGATTTTCTAACCTCAGCCTTTAATGACTTGCCAGTACTTAAGCAGATAGATATGTTTTTGTGAAACCATGTCAAAACTAGGGAGGCACAACTGTGGACATTCTGCAACAGTCTGTAAAGTTGACAGCTATACCTGCTATCCCAGGCCTCACGTACATCCATTAATATTTATTTGGCTGTGTACTGGTGCAGTGTCTGCATCACAGTCCCAAGTACACTGCCAAATTTCCCATTATAATTACTTGTACTGTGTCACTGGCAATCAGGATAGGTTGGTGGAAACACCTCATGTAATGCAGAGCTGGGTGGCTTAGTGGGCTAAAGCATTGTGCTGTAGTTGACAAGGGCCTGGGTTCGAGATGGGGCAGGGGTGATTGCTTTGCAGGTGTGCCTAAAACTGTCAGAAACACATAAGATGATTAAGGCAGTTTTAAGTGGGTTTGCGTGGCACACTGCACCACTTAGCTCTACTTAAACCCCCACTAAAAATATAAATGAAAAGGAAAAAAGGATGATAGGAAAGTGGTGAAAAGGGGGCAAGCAGGGGGGAAACATATTGAAAGGCAGGTAGAGATGTGCAGAATCGGTAGGAAAGGACCATAGCTTGCCATTTCTTCTACAGCAACAACTGTGAGTGAAATGGAGAGATATGTATGGGGCATTATTTTTTGTGGAACAGGTGCCCATTTTTTTAAGGAGAGAATGGAATGTTGGGGAACAGATATAGGTACATGTGTGAGGTAAGTTGGGTAGGAGAGGTTGTATCTCCAGACAGACAAGACAGCAAACAGAGGTAGTGTCTGACACATGAGGGAGGTAAACACCTTGGGCAGGTAGGGTGTTATGGAATCAGAGGTTCACGTGCCCCCTGATGGGAGCAGTATGACTGAGCTCCCCACCTATGGGCAGTCAACATGGCTCCTTCACTGCCCCAAAGATGGCTGTGCTGGAGGCTGGTCATCAGGGCTGCCAGGCCCCTCCAGGTTGGTGAGACTGCCCTCAATCTTGCACAAGAATTGCTCATACCCATGATGAACTATCTTGTGGACCATCACCAGTAGCTGATCCTGGGAGACAACCCCCCCGCTCCCAGGTGGGGATGGGCCCCATCCTCTGAGGTGATTCCACCTGTAGGTGGTGCAGGGCCAGCAGAGGGGGCACCACTGGCTTGGGTCCCAGATGTTCTGGGACCCGGTGCCGCAGCCAGCTGAGGTAGGGTAGGTGGATCATCAAGAACTGAGCTACCCAGTCGAGATGTGGTGTTGAGGTATTTCAATGTGTATAGGCTAGTAATGAACAAACCATTTAGTTAGTTAATAACAGCATGCCAGAACATTGCAAATAACCCAATAACATAACATTGCATAGTATATGGAACACAATAATAAGTAAGATAACAGTCAGTATAGTAACAGCATGCAAGTAACAGTTACGGCATAAGGCCAACAACACAGGTAATTCTACAAGATATGTTAGTATGCAACCATTGCAATACATAACAATAATAAAATACAAGGCCCAACATAATATTTAGAGAACAATATATGTTAATAGTAAACCATAACCAATGTATAATAATAATAAATTATGGTGAAGATAAGGGGTGGGGGGAAAGAGAGATACAGTCCATTAATACCAGTATAGGCTATATAGTTTGCAACAGTATCGTAATATACTCTACAAGTCTGCACTTCCTTTATGAATAACAGTGACCTATAACTGCTGTAGCATGTACCTACCTCTCAAGCTATCGACATGGAACAGTATGGGCCAAGCAGTAACACCTGCAGGTACACAACTACAGAGGACTATTACATGTCAGGTGGACCTATATAATTACTACAGTGTACTGTGGACTGATGTAGTGTGACTGTGCTATTGACATTATCATGTCAATGATAGATCTGTGACAGAGGGATTAGGCAACAGTGATTACAGTCCATGACAGTGTGGCACTTGAGAGATATGTATCATGTACAGTACAGAGAGTAAATAACTATCATGCTGTCCTTGAGAGGCATAGGGTTAGACCATCAGCAAACATTCTCAGGCACACCAGGCATATAGCCATACCAAGACTGCAGATTCTATTTAATGTATTAACGTTTATTAGTATTGCACTTCTTGCCTTTATTTTATGACTTCTTATCACATTCCTGATCAATGCTGTGAACACTCTGTTACATCTGAACATACAAATTATTAACTCATACTAATGGCTACTGCACCCATTTACCTGTAATTCCTGTGGGGAGAACATCTGTTAACAATACATAACTGGTTCAGTAATATATACTAGTACCTGTCACTGGATTTGAACCCTTGTTTGTGTGTGACAAAATGTGCATCACACGCATCATTTAACAAACTGCACTACTGAGACACTGCTGACTATTGCCTGATTAATATTTGCCCAGACCTCACCTGGAAGCAAAATATGACCTGGTATTAGTAGTACAGTTTTATACATGACTGCAGTGACACTTGAACACATATGCATGAGATTCCTGCATGCCAGAGATTTTAGGTAAACTGTACATTACTACATAGAATGCAGGTGTACACAATGAACACTTAGTGGGCGGAAATATCTGTGACATGTAGAAACCATGTTGGAGTATTCAGTTGGCTACTTGACCTATATACAGTTGCAGATATATGAATTATTTGCAGTCTACAGCTATTACAGTTTCATACTTGCCTGCAGCACCATACCTTGGAGCAGGAATGCATATAGCTGAAATGCAATGGTTAACACAAGACAATCCTGATATACAAAATCTATCTTAGGTGTTCCTGGTATTGCTGCAGATGTTAGTGCAGAACAAATGTCATTATGCATATATCTTGTAGTACAGCTTTAAATCTACAGTTAAGCATAACAGTATTCCTTAGCTAACCTTGTGTCACTTAGTGGTATTCTTTGTGTTTGTATTTCAGAACAGATGTCATACTGGATTTCATGAACTACAGCCCTACTTACCCACACATATTGCACAAAACAGCTTTATATGGGGTGCCTTCATGAATTTTTTTGTATATTTTCAAGTCTTTATTTCACAACAGTTTATATAATGCAGGTGTTGCAATACAGCTGCAATTTCACAATTATTGCTGTAGAAACTTTATTTCATTAACATTATCAGGTTTCATGCTTTAATCTTTATTGCACTATACTTAACTGTAGTCAGTTTGTGCAGTGCAGGCCTATGTCCACATTCATTGCATTACACAAATCTGTACTGTATGTACCTACTGGCAGTGAATGAATTACTCTGTCTTGTGTATTTTACTATAGATTACAAATTAATCTGTCCTCACCACACTCATGGCACAACCTGGCCAGGCACCCTGCATGGGCCTCTAGGCTGTGAGCTCTCTCCTCTGCAGCTGTAGGGAGAGAAGCACACCATTGTGTATACCTGTCTATCACACATTCAGATTACATATTGGTAAAACAATGCTAACAGTACTTACAAACATGTGGATAATTCCCATCCCATGCATCCTAGACCCAGGTGTCCAGAAGTCCCCTCTTCTACTGCTTCAGATTGTCATAAGGTGATGGACTTGCTCACCTGTGCCAGGATACCTGTTGCACTGGTGAGATTACATGCCACCTGGTCCCAGGCCTCCGAATTGTACTCCAATATCTGGAACTGGCCCTGCAGCAGCCGGTGTTCATGGTCTTTAAAGAGGAGTCCAACCATGACCCTGGACTAAAGAATGCCTCACTGCTGCACCCAGAAGTGTGCATCCTCTCCAATACCTGCCATAGTTCCTGCACAGTTGAAACTCCAACATAATATGCTGCATTCCCATCTAGTGCATTTAATATAGCTGTTTTCCCACCCTTATGCACCATTGTGCCATTTATAAAAACGCGGCCCATTGCTTAGCACTACACAAACCAGCTTAGCTGAGCTGAGCATTGCTTAAACTGCCACTGCTTGGCAATGCTTAGCATTGCTAAGCATTGCCAATGCTTGGCAATGCTTAGCAATGTGCAAACCAGCTAAACACAGCCAAGTGGTGCATAAACAGAGACTGTTTTAGCAGTGCTTATCTTGGCTTAGCACGGCTTAGCAGAGCTTAGCTGAGAACAGCATATCATGGTTTAAAAAATAATTGGCATAATTTATATTTAGAAAATAATTGCTTAATTTCCCTTCCCTGTATTTAAATCTTACACCTACTGCACATAAGGCCATCACTCTAACCACTTTGCTATGTGGATATGGGGAATGCTGCTATACGTTTACATATGCTTCTCAGCCAAGTTTAAGCACTGCTAAGTGCCATGCTGCAATGTGCAAACCTTTTCAGCTATGCTTAAACTTGACCTTTGGATTTATAGTTACATGTATCCAGTTTCTATTTTTAGATGTCTGGCACATGTTCTTTGCTGTGCCGCATGCCGTGCAGTGCAAACATTAGAAAAAGAAAATATTTAAATACATATCCATACATTTCTTTACTGAACTTTGGTAGAGCAGGGGGTGTGTTACTCATCCCCAGACACAGTTTCACACTCCCTACATTGATTCAGTAACCGTGTTACACAGCTCTCCCTCAGTAACATAACTACATTAATATGTATGGCGCGCTACAGAGAGGGAACCATGTTCATGGCCATGGTACCTTCTGTGTAGGTTGTACACTATGCCTACATGGATTTTATTAAATCTGGGGGAATGTATTGTGCTTCAAAACCCAAAGTAGCACTAAATTATCCCACAGTAAATACATGTCTGCTATTTCTTCTTTGTCAGACTAACCCCATCACTAAGATCTATGTGAACAAGCCCTTTAAAAGCAGTTTTTTGTACAGCATTATACTATATCCAGGCAGCATCCATTTTAACATCTGGGTTAGGAAAGTCTTTAATGTCTCTTCTGTAATGAACAAACCAAGAACATTTCAGGTGGAGTGTAACACCAAGAAAAAAACAACAAAACCACCTGTGGTGACTTCCAGGTACAAAAATAATCCAAAATGTTGTCCAAATTGTAAGTTCCACAATCAGATCCTTAATAGTAAGCACTTTCATCCTTCAAAATCTTAGGACATTATCAAAACCAAAAGTGCTTGCCACTAAAATCCTTTAAATACATGACATCAAAAATTGTTTGACCAATGAATGTAGTTAAATCACACCGAAAATGTAGGTATCAAAATCTTAACCCTTCATTCACTACAACAGAACAGAGCAATTAAAAAATTCATCACATACCTAAACTAATACATTAAAATCATAAAATTAAGGCTCTTTCCTTTAAAACAGGAATAAGTGAGAGGTGGTCATTCAGCCCAGGTAAACAATTTGCATTTAATCTGAGCTGATATATAAGTTCCCTTTTATAAATAGTGTTTGACCAATCTCCCCCCTTTTTCTTCCTTATGAACCTTCTCTAAAATCCCAAATTTAAAACTACAATGTTCTGGACCTAACAATATATGTTTAAAAAGGGCATTGTTCATGTCTTTAGAATTGATGGCGTAAAGGTGTTCATAAATATGTTTACAAAGAGTCCTCTCTGTCTTCTCAATGTAATAGCCATGACACCCTTGACATACACTAAAGTAAACCAACCCTTTACTACCACAATTTGCTTCAGCTAATTTTAATTTCATGCAAGGTTCTCTAATTTTGAGATGATTCTGATGTAAAATGTAAGCACAGTATCTACATGCCCCACATCTTGTAGTACCCCTACCCTCTCTATTCTTGTTTAAGGGGTGCTCCAATAAAATGTAATATTAAAACTCATCTTATACATAAATAAAGGCGTGCTTCACACTCTATTCGATACTTCAATATTCCCTTCCAAAATAACCCAATTTTTAGTAACAATATTCCGAACTTTGTGTCAAAATGATCCAAAAAATGTAACCATCGAATGTGAAAAATTAGTTGTCTGGTTTCCATTCCCCTTGTTGACAGTAACATCTTTACCTATCAGGGGTAAATATTTACTACCCCATCCTTCCAAAATCTCCTTCCCCACTTCTCTAACCCATTTTTCTGGGTAAGCTCTATCGACAAACATATGTGTGAGGTTCTGAACTTCCCTTTCAAATGAGGTCAAGGAAGAACACATTCTGGCTCCTTGGATTATGTGTCCATTCACAATATTTCTCTTCACATATAGAGGGTGTTTACTATTATAGGCTAAGAAACTATTGGAGTAAGTGGGCTTACGGTAGACATTAGAACTGAATGTTTTAGCATTTTGATCTTTCACTAAAGATACATCTAAATAATCAATGTTATCTCTTGAAAAATTGTGTGTGAATTTGAAATAATCACAAACATTATTAATGTAATTAATAGATTAACCTACGTCCTTCTCTTCACCTTTCCAGAAAATAAAGATATCATCCAAATGCCATAGGTAGGTTGACCACTGTCTCTCAAACCCTGATTCAAAAATAAATCTTCTTTCCCATGATGCCCTAACTAAATTGGCATATATGGGTGCACTACTTGACCTGATCTCTATTCCCTTGAGTTGTTTGAAAAATTCATTTTCAAAAATAATGTAGTTATTCAACAATATCTTTTCTATTACCTCCATGACAAAATTTAATAAAGCCCCTCTTAAGGAAGTGTAAACTAAAATGGCTTCCAAAAATTGTCCCAATCCTATGTCATGGGGTATGGAATTAAAAAGATCGACCACATCTATAATCAAAAAACTTATAGTCTCTTCATACAGTTCATGCTTAATTTTAGATAAAAAAATCCCATGAGTCAGTTAAGACATGGAGTATGGGCTTTAGCAGATCTTATATAAGTCGATCTATAAATACTCCTAGAGAGTATATTGAATGCTATGAGCTGCCACTATGAGTCTATAAAGGGGGTATTGTATGTTCTTGTGCACCTATGGGATGCCAAAAACAGTAGGGATAACTGGCTGTTGATTCTGCAAAAAATTTTTTTTTCATTGATGACCCCTTGCAACAAACTGTCTTTCAAGAACAGCTGTATTTTATGGTGTGCTATGCTGAATTTGTTCCTTGATACAACTTCATATTTGTTTTTGTCATATAACAAATTCACCACATCGTTAACATAATCACTTTTCTCCACCAAAACTATACCCCCTCCTTTGTCAGGTTTCATTACTCTTATGTGGTCAGTCTCTCTAAAATTTCTCAATAAAATCATCTTATACTTAGACAAGTTGTAGTATGATTCCTTGTGAGTAGTATAAGCCTGGTGGATCTCTCTACTAAAAAGTTTCTCAAAGCTTGCTATAGCTGGTTGTAGTGTGGAGTTAAAAGTGCTTTTCTTCCTGAATCTGTTTCTAGTTACCAATGCTTCATTATTGTCCTTAAAATATAACTGAAAATGTAATTTTCTTGTATATAAATTCAGTTCTGTCAAAACAGTGGCTACATCAACATTATTACCAGGAATAAATTAAAATCCTTTCTTAAAAAGTGAAAAATGTGTTTTAGTAATTTTACTGTTAGTGTAGTTAAAAATATTAAAACTCTGTAAACTAAACATTTTCTCTTCATGACTGATAACAATAGCAGCATCCTCACTAGATGAGTTCAATATCGGTTCCCCTAGTTGTTCCTCCAAAACTGTCTCTGTCCCCTGGGCTGCTGCTCTCGAGGGGTGTTGGGTTGCACTAAAAAATGTTGCCTATTCCTGTTCTTGTTTAAAATCCTTTCTGACCTACGTAAAGGGGGATAGTTCTGCTCAAACACTTCATCTACTTCAACAGAAAACTGTTCTATAACACAGTTGTTACCCCCTTGTCTCTGGTCATAGTTAGACTGATTAGTCTCCTCTCCTGTAATAAATTCATATTAGAATTCATAGGAGTTTCTAAATAACTCTTTGGAAGTTGGTAAGCTTCCTTTAGTTTGTAATCTTGTTCATCCCTCATTAATTTTCTCTGTTTTCTCCCCGCATTGTCTTTAACCTGTTGTTCTGTTTTGTTAAACACATTATCATATCTCATCTCATAGTTAACAAAATTCACATCACCTAAAATCTCATTGTTTAACACATTCATTTTGTCAAGAAAAACATTAATTTTATTAACATTCACTTTAATAATAAATTGTAAAAGTTCTATACCGTGTCTGTCAAACATTGCCAGCAACTCATCAATTTCCGGTTGCCCTAGTCCATTGGGAAATTTGCTCATTCTTAAACCCTTGGGTATTCTTTGTACCCATATAAATTCTGTTAAATAAGCATTGTCCACCTGTAAACTTCCTACCTTACTCATTTTTGCTTCAAAAGATGCAAATGCCCATCCAAGTCCACCAGTTTATTAGACTGTTTGTCTTTTAACAAGAACATGTCCCTTTTTAACCACTGCTCAAAGTGGTTCACTCTGTTTTATATATATATATATATATATATATATATATATATATATATATATATATACGGGTCTATATCAGAATCTCGAAGTCTGACAATATCGAATATGATATTGTCGACACGGGATTACCGAAAGCGCACAACATCGAACATTTAAATGAAAATCTCCATAAGAGGAGATTTCCATTTACTTCAATGTTGTGTGATCTCGGAGTTGGTATATTTAAGTAGTGAGGTATGTGGGGGGTGCAGGCAGGCTTGCCCCCCCGTGTAAATACTTTAGTTTTATTTTTTTTGTTTTCATAATTTTTTTATTAGGGTTCGATGGTTTAATACTTTGATGCATAAAGTTTGATATTTATGCATTCGAAGTATTAAATATTCGAGGTTAAAATATAGACCCATATATACACATTAATAAAATGTGGTTTGATATTCTCAGATTTTTCTGTGTTTTTTTATATGGAGATTTCCTCACATATTTCACTGTATCTCCCCTTGCTAATTATATATGCCAATTCCAAGGTCACACAACAGTGGGGAAAGGGAATAAACCTTTCCCCAGTATAACCTTGATTTTTTCGATATTTTGTGTTTAGATATTTTGACATTCATATATTTTGACTGTCAATAATTTGACTGCCAATAATAGGCCGTTTAAATCATTTTATGTGCACCCATGCACGTATATATGCATATGCATTTATCTATATAAATATATGTGTATGTGTATATATGTATATATATATTTTATTACTATCTATATATATATATATATATATATATATATATATATATATATATATATATGGAATCAGAGGTACAGGTCAAATTTAGGGCCTATGGCTGACCAAGTTTGCAGATGACTGCAAGTTGGGTGCTGTCATCAATTCTCCTAGTGATGTGGACATCCACCAAGTGGGTCTCAGCCAGACAAATGACTGGTGCCAGAAACATGGCCTCAAATTGAATGCCAAAAAAATGCATCATCATCCCTTTTGGGGAGAATGATGTCACCACAAATGATCACATTGGTAATAAGGCACTAAGCATGCAATCAGTCTTGAGGGACTTGGAAACTCAGGTTGATAGCAAACTGACTTTTGGCCACCATATTGCCTCCATTGTACGGAACGCTTTCTACATAGACAACTTCATGAGTATAGGTATCTCATCCAGGGACAAGGTGGTCATAACACCCCTGTATTTTCCCTTGTAAGACCGATTATTGAATACAGTGCCCCTTTCAGCATGTACCTCACAAAGCACATGCAGCAGCAGGAGGAACCACAGAGATTCCTCACCCAGCACCTCAAACATCTAATGCAAACCACAAAAAGCCAAAAAGTCAGAACAAAAAACAAAGTCTGGAAGGAGAATCAAATGAAGCTCTGAGGTATGAAGAAATAGCGTAGGGAAACACTTTGGCAAGTCAGATTAAAGGCTGACAAGCCCCCTGGCTTGAACGAGACCATTAACATTAAATGTTTTTTGAAATGTTCTCGATTAAGTATTGATAAAGAATTAGTAGGTTTGCTTTCTTTATTTAATTAATGATGCATTTTTTGAAATTGGTTTTAATTGTTTTAGACTTAATGTGATAGGTTAATTGATTAATTATTTTATTACTTTTGTAGTAGGGTATATAATGTTTGATTTTTTCAGTGTTTTGTATTCTGATGAAGTCTTAAAAGCGAAAAAAAAAATTTTTTACGCTATTTCTTCATACCTCAGAGCTTCATTTGATTCTCCTTCCAGACTTTGTTTTTTTTTTTTTTTTTTTTTTTTTTACCTCAAACATCTACCCTACATAGAGCGGCTAAAAGCACTGTCCTTCTACTCAGTCTCCTACAGACTCCACAGAGGTGACCTCTGTCTGGCATACAAAACAATCTCAGACCTCACCCTGATGGGACTGTTGCATATCTGCAAGTCAAGCTCCACTCGAGTAACCCACATGTGAGACCTCAACCTGGTCTGTGACATCAGTAGGACTTGTTGACAGGACAGATTTGTGTCCCAGAGACTTCCCCTTTTGTGGAATAGACTCCCTCTCCACGTACACCAGAGTACCTCATCAAACCTTTTTATGCCCAACCTGGATAACTGGATGGGGGTCAGAAAATACATCCATGGGATTCAACCTATGTCCCTGCTGGACAGTGGCATAGTGTGCTGACTTGTTAGAACATTGGCTAAATTCTTGGCTAGGCTTGCAAGGGCCTCAGGGCCAATACACTAGTAACTTCCTATGATCCTATGATAATTGAAACACCCAAATGTTGATGTTGATCATGTCAATCACAAAAGGTTTAGGACAAAGTCTTTGATCATGGTGCATCACACTTTTTCAAAGAAAATCTTATTGCATACAAAGTAAAAACAAAAAAAACAAAACAAAAGCATCATCCCCCACAGAGTCACTGCTAACAATATATACTAATTCCAGATATTCATAGGTTCATAGGTTCATACTAGGCTATCTGCCCTAGGGCATTTATAAGCCTAGCCAGAGTGTGTTTGGCTTTCACCACCCATTTTAAATGAATTTTGCTATGCCCTTTTTCGAGGTTAGTATACTGTGCCTCTGTCTAACAGTGACACAGAAGTGATACCCGGGGTAAACCTACTATCTCCCATCCACTCATCAAGATTCCTCTTGAAGAAAGTCAATGAGGGACTCTGCCTAACCTGGACTGGGATTTTATTCTAGAGTGAAGGGAGCCTCTGGGTTATGAATCTGTCCCTCCAGCATGTCCTATTTATTATTACCAACCACAGAGACTGTTGATCTCACACACCTGTCAATCATTTGCATTTTCAACCATGTGTAGACATAACAGGTGCTGACATTTCAGAGTATATGAATATACATATATATATATATATATATATATATATATATATATATATATATATATATATATATATATATATATATACATATATGTACACACACACACACACACACACACACACACACACACACACACACACACACACATACACACAAAAGCCACCCACTGTGTGTGAGAATATATATATATATATATATATATATATATATATATATATATATATATATATATGTGTGTGTGTGTGTGTGTGTGTGTGTGTGTGTGTGTGTGTGTGTGTGTGGGAAACAGATATGGGTGAATCCCCCTAACTGTTTAGTGAACAGAATTTCAATGACTTTGCAGATGGTTGGCAGGTGTGCAAGATATGAAAATATGCCCTTTCTCTGAGATTCTGCAATCTTGGATTTAAAATATCTAGTCAGTAGGAAGTGCAGTGGGGGGGGGGGGTGATCCCCCCCTGCAAAAAATGATGTTTTTTTAAACTTTGTTTTGCATGTACTGAGACTTTTCCTTGGCACGTGTTGTAGGTCACCATTTGCAAAGTCAATCTTTTGTGGTCTATCTGTTGAATGTTGATTTTTGTGTCAGTCGTCATTTTCTCAGTAGACATACATATAGATAGATAGATAGATAGATAGATAGATAGATAGATAGATAGATAGATAGATACATGCATGCATAGTTATAATAGACACACACACACACACACACACACACACACACACACACACACACACACACACACACACACACACAACATACACACAATTGTTTTATTTTAAAACTCTCTCTCAGTTCTCCATGATGTTGCCTCCTATTTTTGCCCCATTCCTCAAACAATGTTTATCTTTGTAGCAAATCAAATGGGATTGAAGTCAGTCAGTAATGCCTGACATTAGAGTTTCATACATTTTATTGTTCAGAAAATGCATGTTGATTTGCAAAACCTGTTGTTTTCTTACCCTTTTCAGTAAATTATAGCAATATTTGTTTTGTTTCTGATTTTCAGCCCTTGTATCCCCACTCCTTGCCATTTTTATATTCTATTTTGTTTTGTTTTGTCCTCATCTTTCTGTCCAAAAGATATAGTCACTTACTTCCAGCATTAAAAAAATACTTATCTTTCCTCTAATGGAAATTTCAGCTTCTCTCCTCATGCATAATGAAAGCACAATTCACATTATTCTTAAACATAGCTGAGTTTCTGCGGTGTCTCACACATGGAGCAGAACTCTAGTATGAAATTCAAGCAGAAATCATAGTACCACAAAATAAAACAGCACCAGAATTACCCATTCTAAAGACTTAAACCTTGCCTATGATATAAATAGGACCTACTGACGAGACAGATATGTATCCCAGAGACAACCCCATCTCTGAAACAGGCTGCCCAACCATGTGAAACAGAGTTCTTCCCTATCCCAATTCAAATGTAACTTGGACAATTGGATGGAGAACAAAGAATTCATCTTTGGCTTAACACCTATGTCTCTAATGGACACAGGCAACCTGTAAATGCTTCATCTCCCAGGCCTTTTCTTGTAAAGCTTTCATCTCCCAAGCCCCTGCTTACACTTCTCAAGGGTACCAGAACTTGTTAGAGATTTAGGATACATGGCTAGATTGAAAAAGGCCCTTTGTTTACATAGATATTTTTATACCCAATGTAGACTCCAGAGAATTTTTCCTCAGGTTGCCAGTAAATGCTGGAGGTGTCAAGGGTAAGAAAGAGGTAACTGGGAACATATTTTCTGGGAGTGCGGTGAGTTGGCGGGCTTTAAGGATTCCTTGCGAGATGCACTGTTGGAGATGCTGGGAGGGCAGATTGATCTGATGAGGGAGATTATTTTTTGAGCTATGATACAGAATCGGAATTGCCTAGACATGGTAATGCCTTGTTGTGTCTAATAATGGTGGCTGCCAAAAAATCAATTCCTAAAAAATGGAAATCAAAATCTAAACCAACTATACTGGAACTAGTGAATATAGTAACAAAGATAAAACAACTGGAAATTAGATCTTTAGAAAAGGGTAGGAGCAAACTACACAGGAAAAAAAGGTAATTGTGGGAACAATACATACAAGGGAAGAATGAAGCCTGAAAGGCAGCAGGACTTAAATGAGCTATGTAATGTTTGAGTGAGAAAAATTGTGTAGATTATAAGTGGTGTATAATGTTTGCACCTGGGAGTGTGTCAGTATAGTTTGTGATGTAAAATGCTTGTGTCTAGGACTGTGTTGGTATGCTTTGTTTTCATCTATATAAATGTTTGATTGCTTATGTAGTAAGTGATGGTTTATTAAAGATGTTTCTTGTTTATAAAAAAGCAGGAAGTGAATAATTTCTGTAGTATTGCTTAGGTTATATGATATATAGCAATATATGTAAAGTATAATGTTTATTATGTTGATATAGATTCATTAGTTTTATATGAATGCAAATTTGCCTATGTCACAAATGATAATTCATTAAAGATGCTTGGGGGGGAAAAGTCCCTTGTGGTTGTTAGTCTAGTAAATAAATATGACCTATGATTTTTGTTCATGCATAAAGTGACTTTAATGGTCATGTCTACTAAGGCACCTAGGGATGTTTACACATTAAGAAATCCTGTGTTTCTTTGCTCTTAAATATAAATAAGAAAATGTGGAAAAGCACCATTAGATAAACAGCTGACTAGCTGGCCAATGATTAAGGCCTGTTCTGGGTCTTAAAGAGAGTCACTTTTTGCATACATTATTTGGTGTGTTAGTTGAATGAATTTGGTCTCTGTAGTTCCTGCCTCCTCATCACATTGGTAACAGTAGTGTTCATACCTCTCAAATTTTTTACTCAAGAATTCTGGATAAAGCCAAAAAATGTGAGGACAAGGAGACATTCATGGCATCAAAATGTGACATTATTCTTCTTCTAAACTGGGTGTCCATGAGGATTAATTCTGCTTTTGTGCTGGAGATTGCCCCTTGAGTTTCTCTGATACATAATATGTATAGGTTCATAGGTTCATAGGACGCTACTAGGATACTGGCACAGAGCTTAGCCAATAATTTACCCATTTCCACAAAGTCAGCACCTGTTTTCCCTATCCAGCAGGGACACAGGTGGAATCCCAGGGGTATATTTTCTATTTCCCATCCAGTCATCCAGGTTTCTTTTAAAGAGGGCAAGTGAGGTACTCTGCTTGACATGGTGAGGGAGTCTATTCCACAGATGGGAGAGTTGTTGGGACACAAAACTATCCCACCAACAAGTTCTATTAATGTCACAGACCAGGTTGAGACCTTGCATGCAGGTTGTGTGAGTGGAGTTTGACTTACGGATATGCAGCAACGCTATCAAGGTTGAGTCTGAGATGGTCTTGTATGCCAGACACAGGTCACATATGAGCAGTTTGTATGAGATTGAGTAGAGGGACAGGGCTTTTAGCCTATCTGTATAGGATAGGTGTTTGAGACCCTGGATTTTCCTGGTCAGGAACCTCTTTGGTCTCTCCAACTGCTGCATGTGCTTGGCAAGATACATGCCAAAGGGGGCACTGTACTCAATAATGGGTTTGATAAGGGAGGAGTACAGTGATGTTATGACCTCCTTGTTTCTGGATGAAATACCCTTACTTATGAGGTGAAAGCCTTCCATACAATGGAGGCAATGTGGTTGTCAAAAGTCAGGTTGCTATCAACCTGGGTGCCCAAGTCCCTCACGACTGATTGCATACTTAGTACATTGTTATTAATGTGGCAATTAGTGGGAATGCCATTTTCCCCAAAGGGGATAATGATGCATTTCTTGGCATTCAGTTTGTGGCCATACTTCTGGCACCAGTCATTAGTTTGGGTAAGGCCCTCTTAGGGAAATTTATGACAGTACCCAGCTTGCAAACATGGTCAGCCACAGACCACTGGTTTTGGCTTGCACCACAGAAAAGTATACCCCAAACAGTAGAGGCCCCAAGACTGATGCTTGGAGTACACCACTTGTTACAGGTTTACTAGTAAAGGTAGGTTCCCCTATTCTGACTGAGTGGGTCCTATCAGTGAGCCAGTCAACTACCCATCTGGTAACATACGTTTTGATGCCTAGCTGGGAGAGTTTACCTATTATGCCCAAGTGGGGAACAGTGTCAAAGGCTTTGGCTAGGTCAAGGTAGGTGGTGTGCACTATCTTCTCCTCATCCATGGCTTTGGTGACTGTTTCGAAGAAGGTGATCATGTTTAACAGGTATGATCTCCCTTTGACAAAACCAAACTGTGTGGGATCAAGTGTCTGGAGGTTGCCAATGTCCTTGTTTATAAGGTCCATGATAATGTGTTCCATGGCCTTGCAGATCAGGCTAGTAAGGCTGATGGGCCCATAATTGCCTGGGTAGGTGGCTGCTCCACCTTTGTGTAGAGGGATGAAAGTGACTGTCCTCCATTCTGCTAGGATGAAGCCGGTGCACAGGCTTTGGTTGAATAGGTTGCCTAATGGTGCTGAGAGTTCTTGCCTGAGTTCATGTAGAACACAGCAAACAATGTTGTCAGGTCCCATGGAGGCTGTATTTTTTGCCTTTGAGAGTGCATTAATGACTTTCTCTCTGGTGATGAGGGGAGGGGGGCAGGTGCTGGGGATATCCTGGTTTACTGCTGGGGGAGACGGGGGGGGGCGAAGTTTTCACAGAACTTGTCTGCCAGCAGGTTGGCTATATCTATGGCGTTTATGTATGTGGTATTCTTGACTACCATTTCAGAGCAGATTTGGGAGCTACCTTTGAGATTGCAGATGTATGCAAAGAAGGCCTTGTGATTGTCCTTAGTGGATGTGGCCAATTTGGCCTCAAAGTTAGCCTTAGATGATTTCACCAGTGACCTTTTTTGCTTGTTCCGATAAAGAAGAGATTTTTTTCCAACTTGGCACCTGCTCCTTCTTGTTCCTGGACAGCATTATTTTTCCTTTTATTATAGAGTCTGTTTATTGCTGCTGTCCACCAGACAGGTTTACTCTTCCTTGAGGAAGATGATTTGGTCCTGTCAGGTATTGCTGAGACCATGCAGCTATATAGATGCTTGTATAGTTTTTTGATGTAGACTTGGACATTAGTGCTTGTTCCAACTGAAGGGATGATGGCTGTGAAGCTACTTATACTTGCTATCAGTAGGTTGTAGTCAGCCTTGGAAAAGTTTTTTTGTTCGATCCTGGGGGGCGAGGGGTCAGGAAACATGGTGACTTTGAAAGTGATTGGTTTATGGTTGGATCTTACCAAGGAAGATGACACTGTAGGGTTACTACAGTGACTACTCATGGTTAGTGCCAGGTCCAGGATGTTTTCAGCTCTTGTGGGGGTGTCAACCAGCTGATCCAATGCATTGGTACTGATGAAGTCGAGGAATCTCTGGGCATTCGTGTCTGAGCTAGAAGAGGTCTTCCCCTCTATGGTTGGGTAGTTAAAGTCACCCAGGATCAGGGTAGAGGGTTGAATCTTGATGGATTCAAGTAACTCCATATATGTGGAGTGGTTCTCCTGAGTCATGGTTGGGGATCTGTAGCTAGCTATGATTTGAATAGGCATTTTGTCAACATTTAACTGCACCTGGAGTGTCTCCTATGTGTCACACTGTTTGCCAGCCTGAAGGTGTGTATGTCTTTGATAAATATTGAAACTCTACCTGCTTTGGCTTTGTAGCCCTCTGTTTGGAGTCAGAAAGTATGGTAGGAGAAGTAACCTGGTAAGACTGGGGTGTTCTCTGCAGCTTTGAACAAGGTTTCAGTGGCTACACAAATGTCAATATCTTCCAGGGTGAGGAATGCTTGCAATGAGTGAAAGTTTCATGTTAAGACTCCTAGCATTTATCAGCACGACCTTTACATTTCATTTAGAAGAATTTTTCACATTGGTAATTTTGTCCTCATGACTTTACCTAAAAAAAGGCACTATGTGGGAGGCAAGAGCCTTTGCCAGAATCCTAAAGCCCAGGGGAAACAGATGAAGGTCATCTCTGGCAAAGCAATGTGGTCTATCAATCTTGTCCTCCCAGGCTGTCAAATACTGGATCCCCTTGGAATGACACCAGAAACTAAGCTAATTGCTGAAGTGAATAATTTTCTGTTTGTATTGAGGCATCATTCTGGGTGATGGTAGGATGCTGCTTAAGGTTAGGGACATACCTGACTGGGACACATATTCAGTGAGCTCAATCATGTCTCTTTTCATTATAGTCCAGAGAAGTACATCTCGAGTTATTCACACCAACATGGACTATGACAGTTATAGCAGTACCTGCTGTTGAGAGACTTGAGTGCATGAGTGATATGGTGGATTCTAGCACCTGACAAGCAACTTACCGTGACTTTCCCCTTGTATAGTCTGATGAAGGATACATCTGCTTGTCTCATGATAGAGTCTTTATGACAAGTATGTTAGGTTTGTAGCTGGGCCTTAGAGGCTATGAGACACAAGCATGTGTACTATGTGTGGTGTTTGGTGCAGTGGGTTGTGATGTGCGTGTGTGCTTTGCCTTGGAGGTCTCTTTTGTTTAGGTATGTTTTTGTTGAGAACCTCCACATATGTAGGAATGCACTGTAGTGGTGTGGGTGGTGTTAGTGATGTGGTGTTTGTGCAGACAACCTTCTCAGTACCAGGTGTCCTGGGTTGTGATTGAGTCAGCAAGGATTCTAGGTTCTTAACGTAATTGCATCTCTCATATATTCTGTTCCTAGGTGGTCAAAGAAGGGGATTGTCTGTGTATGTGATGCATTTGCTACACTGTTTCAGGATGCCCATATCAAGCAGACTAGCAGGAAAAAAACAGGAAATTGTCCATCCATGGTTGTCAGACTCTGTGAAAGAGAGGTCAAGGATGGTAGAGTGAGTACTATCAGAATGGAGTACCTATAGGTTTGAGTAGGGCTGGATAAAATCAACACAGTAGTTGCAAGGGAGGGTGTCAGTTACACAGGAGTGCTGGTAAGGGAAAAATGCAACTGAGATACCTCACAATGGGATAAAACAGCATAGTGGCAGTGTGCAATGAGCAAACAAGCTCAACACCCTGCAAACACAGGGTTTAGATACCAGAAAAGATGGGAGAACCTAGAAGCTTGAATTACTACCAAATCCTGCTAGCCCCTGCACTTTCAACCAATCACTCATGGTAGAGAAGGTCAGCCAGTCCTGTTACTCTCACTAACAGAGAAGACAAGCCCCTACCAGCATAAGATGGCTGCCAGAAACTCAGGAAACTCAACAAGCAAAACAACCAGGCCTGGATACAGCATGCCTCTACACAGACTATAATACCTAACTAGAACATTGAAACCTCACAGAAAATGCAAAAAAAAAACACAGATAGATCACTCAACAAACAGAAAATACAATTCTCAGTATGAAAAAGCAGTTTACAATTAAGTAATTAAAAAAATGCAGTTCCAGTAGTGAAACACTATCTAGCAATAAAAATTCAGTTAAACAGCATAACAATCAACTCAGACTTGTTCTGAGTTGATTCTAAACGACAAAAAATACACTGAACCCACAGACATCGCCAATATCCTGGCAGACAGGTTCAGTGCAAACTTCTCCCCCCTCTCCCCCCCAAAAGAGCAAGTATCTATTCCGGCAGAGGGCTGCCTCCCAAACATCTCAGATGCTCAGGTGAAGGCTGCCCTCTCCAAAGCAAAAAACACTGCTTCCATGGGACCAGATGGCATCCCAGGTTGCGTCCTACATGAACTACAAGAGGAACTAATCCCTCAAATAAAACAGCTATACAATCTCAGCCTCACTACAGGATATGTGCCCACAGAATGGCGTACAGCAACAGTGGTCCCACTACACAAAGGTGGAGCCTCTACGGACCCTGGAAACTATCGCCCCATAAACCTGACTAGCTTAGTCTGCAAGGCTATGGATAGGATCATCATGGAGCTCATAAACAAAGACATTGGGGATCTACAGACACTAGATCCTACCCAGTTCGGCTTTGTCAAGGGCAGATCCTGCCTTTTGAACCTGGTTGACTTCTTTGAAACAGTCACCAAAGCCATAGATGAACGGAAGGTAGTCCACACAGCCTATCTGGACCTTGCAAAGGCATTTGACACAATACCCCACTCGGGCATCATAGATAAGCTATCCAGCTTAAATATAAACCCCTATGTCACAAGATGGGTCGCAAACTGGCTCAAAGACAGAACCCACAGAGTGAGAGTTGCTGGAGCCATGTCAGACTCGAAACCGGTCACAAGTGGCGTCCCACAGGGTTCTGTCCTGGGACCACTCTTGTTCGGTATATACTTTTCCGAGGTAGAGTCAAACGTGGGAGGACTATGGCCCACCAAGTTCGCAGACGACTGCAAACTGGGCCATAATCAACTCCCAGCTGACACAAACATCCTTCAAAAGGTCTCACAGAGACAGATAACTGGTGCCAGCGCCATGGTTTAAAGCTAAATGCCAAAAATGTATAGTCATACCCTTTGGCAAAAACAATGTGCCCACAAATTACCACATAGGCAGAAACCCATTAAGTACAGAGAAAGTTATTAGGGACCTGGGGACCCAAGCTGATAGCAATCTCTCCTTTGAAAACCACATTGCCAAAGTGGTTAGAAAGACCTTCTACATAGCCCACCTCATCACGAAGGGTTTCACATCTAGATCAAGAGAGGTAATTGTGCCCCTTTATTCATCCCTCATCAGGCCCATCATAGAATACAATGCCTCTTTTGGGATGTACCTTACCCAACACCTGCAGCAATTAGAAAGACCCCAAAAGTATCTCACCAAGAGGATCAAGGGTCTCAAACAGATGCCATATGCTGCTCGGTTAAAAAAACTCCAGCTCTACTCAGTTGCATACCGCCTACTTCGAGGCGATCTATGCCTGACATACAAAGCTATGTCAAATCCAGAATTAATGGACATGCTCCACCTCAGTAAATCTAAATCCCTTAGAGCCACATGCTCGAGGGACTTGAAACTCAGCACAGAAATAAATAGAACTTGCTGGAGGGACAGGTACATAACCCAGAGGCTCCCTTCGCTCTGGAATAGAATTCCAGTTCATGTGAGGCAGAGCACCTCACTGAATCTCTTCAAGAAGAATCTCGATAAGTGGATGGGGGATCGTAGGTTTGTACCAGGGATTACTCCCGTGTCACTATTAGACAGAGGCACAGTAAACTAAACCTTAAAAAGGGCACAGTATACTCAAATCAAGGGGTGGCGTAAGCCATACAGAATCAGGCTAGGCTTATAATTGCCCCAGGGCAGATAGCCTAGTATGAACCTATGATCCTATGAACCTATAAAACAGTACACACATGCGGTGAAGCAGTAAAAAAGCTTTATAACAGCGCAAATTGTAGTAGATTAGCTTTATAGCACAACTATAAGAGTTAAGAAGTGCAATTCAATGAAATAAATATAAAAAAACGTATTCTTTGAGCTGCTATGTCATAGTGATGAATCACCTCTCCTCAGCTTGGTAAAAACAAGTACAGTCCCCTGCAGACACAGGGTTTAAATACCAGGAAGGATGGAAGAATCTGAAGCTCAAATTACTACCTAATCCTGCTAGCCCCTGCACTTTCAACCAATCACTTGTGCTAGAGAAAGTCAGGGAGCCCTGTTACTCTCACTAACAGAGAAGACAAGACCCTACCAGCATAAGATGGCTACCAGAAACACAGGAAACCCAACAAGCAAAAAAACAGGCCTGGATACAGCAGGCCTCTATCCAGAATATGCTACCTGACTAGAACACAGAAACATCGCAGAAAATGCACAGAAAACCACAGATAGAGCACTCACAAACAGAAAATACAACTGTCAATATGAAAAAGCAGTTTACAGTTAAGTAATTAAAAAAATGCAATTACAGCAATGAAACACTAGCTAGCAATGACAATTCAGTTAAAACAGTATAAAACAGTACAAAAATGCAGTGAAACAATAAAAAAGCTTTATAACAGTGTAAAACATAGTAGATTAGCTGTATAGCACAACTGTAAGTGTTAGGACGTGCAATTCAATGAAATAAATGTAAAAAATAACTTATTCTGCTCTTGGACCCTCACGGAATTTCTGCTATGTCACAGTGATGAGTCACCACTCCTCAGCCTGGTAAAAACAAGCCTCATATTATTAATGACAAAACCACAAAACAAAGTACAAAGGCCACTACATTTGTTGAAGGTATGTTAACAGTTTGTGGCCAGCCAATTATTGTCTTCTGTTATTATTCCTACACGTTTGTTTTTTTTTGTAGAGTATTGTTTGTTACTGCAGCCTTGCAAAGTATTTCCCCAACTATATGTATGCTGTAAGTACCCTCACCTACTATGATGATCCATACTGTAGCATCTCAGCTGTGACAAGATACCAATTTAGTACACTCTCCATCTATGATGAACAATACTACCGCATCTCATCTGTGATGAATGACACTACCACATGCCTGCTCTCAGAGAAGATGCCAATTTAGTACTCTCTCCATCTATGATGAACAATACTACTGTATTTCGTCTGTGATGAATGATATTACCATATGCCTGCTGTTGGGGAAGGTAACAATTTCATACTTTCCACATTTGTGATGAAAGGTACTGCTGCAGTGGTCCTAGCTATGAGCACAGTGCACCTGTGCGATTAACTCACCAAAGCACAATATGTTTAAATACAGCATCACTGCTGCGGTGCAACTACTCATCCACTGATTCCTTCTTTTTTTTCCTTTAGCTCCTAGATTTTGATTAATAATGTTCTTATTTTCTGTTAGCACTGTCTGGGTCAACACTATTGTTAACTAACAGGTCTGTGCAACTTTCCGTAGTGAAGCCTGCACTAACTTGCAAGGACATCAGAGATATTACTCTCCCTTTTACACAAACTGGTAGCAAAGATGGTGTAGGCTGCACTCTCATTTTTTCCCATGATCTTCTGGATGTCAGTCTAAAATGCTGGCATTTTGCTGCACTGCCAACAGTTTTACTCTCTTGTGCTGTGTAACAATTGTAACCTGTCAAAATTATAAAGAATGTGTGCACTTATACACACATGGGCACATATACCTACACACACACACACACACACACACACACACACACACACACACACACACACACACACACACACACACACACACACACACACTTCTCAAACAACCAGTAGAATTTTTGTGCAGCAATTTCTATGGAATATTTAATCCCTATACAAAATGTAAACTAGCATGTTTGCCAACATAATCAGATTATAAGGACCCACTAGCCTTCTTTAAACTTTGCCAGTACATTCCATACTGAAATAATTAATACTTTTGGTAGCAGTTATCTTAAGACATCTCTACAAAATTCTATAATGGATTTCCAGGTAGTTTGGAGTGGTACAGAACCTTTACCACTCTGGTGTTGTCAAACTGAAATAATATATCTACTCCACTCCCACAGATGACATCACCCCTGGGGCCTGGTTTTACCCATTTCACTACTTCATAATGCCAAGGCACTGAATAACTGGGAGACACACTATACTAAGAGCAGGTAATGAGACTCCCTAATGTGTTATGTTAATTAATCTCATTACCTATGTTTAATGGGCAAACTCACTAAGTCTGACTGAAGATATTCTGCTCCACAACTGTGTCTGCATGGCAGACCAGGTATTAACTACCTGCAGAACCATGTCTATCATGCAGAAAAGCTGGATGTGCATGACCATGAGACTGAGCAGAAGGTCTGCCTGTAGGGTGGATGGGAGAATGCAAACATGATAGTCAGCACTACAATCATTCCAGCAATGTTTCCATCCAAGCAATCAGATGGGCATGCTAGGCAACTAACTCACCAATGACTTTATCCTATTTTGCACTAAGAAATGTTTGTGATCAGTCTTCACTGTCAAAGGGGTAGAGTGGTTCACATAGCTCCCAACATTGCAAGCCTTCCTTCATTTTTCCCAGACTATGCAGTACAGTTCCCCCTCTATTTGGAGCTTGGTACTGCAAGCAGTCTTGTTTCATACAAGGTACTGCTTGCAGTGCCTAGTCCCACATATAGGTGAAGCATCTGGTTTGCCATCTTAACCCATTTAATTCAATGGGTTGCACTGTTATTTCACTCTTGAACATTGGCAAAGGTATGCTGAATTTTTTTTTTTTTTTGACAAAGTAAGTGTGATTCTTATTTTGGAATTAAGTATATTGCTCTAACAGTCTTCATTAGCATTCAGTGAATGGAGACTGGTGGAGCCTTAAGTTTTGGATGGCATCCTAAAGTAACAGTGTACTGTGGCATGTTACACCATGCCCAAGTCCTTTTAAAGTCAATCCCAGTATTCAATCCTACTGTTAAGAAATAATAGATATGCTCATATGCAGTACCTCATTACATTTTTTTCAGTCTGAGTTCATTATTATTATTTGGTAGAAGAATCACAGTCAAAGACAATCTTATACAAAAGCATTCACAAAAAAGTTACATTAGGGTAGAAGTTCATTTATACTGATTGAAGAATAGTAATTTCCTAGCATAAACAGGGAAGGTTTTACTAAATGTACTTTATCTAATTGGCTGCATTACAGTGAGACTGAGGATACCTGACTACATCATTAGTGATGAATTCCATTTTTCCATAAATGCAGAACCACTTTTATAGACAGCACAAACTTTCAGACTTGACAAACTGCTGAAAATGAACAGAGTCCAACTGCTGTTGGTAGAAAAGTTTCATAATTAGTCACAATGTGATGGTATTAAACCTAGAAAGTAAAAATAAAAACAGATTCCAAAAAAGTAGATGCAACACTTATTAAAGTTTCTCTAGGGAATAAATTATTAGTACAAAATCATTTTTGCCACGATCAAAGAGCATCATTACTAAAACATCACAGCAGCCACAGTGCTAAACTTAGAGACTGAAAGACATCACCCAGACAGAGAAGAAATACACACACCTCTGCTGCAATCCCCACTAGGGACCAGCTTCTTAGTGGCAAAATTGTGATGATGAATGAGCATCATTAGCACGGCATCACAAAAATGTATGCTGTGAGAAGTGAAAAGCGCTGGAAGGGAGATAAAAGAAGTGAGACAAATAATTCTCTTTTCTACATTTTCTTTTTAGAGTGCAATTGTTGGATACAGAAACCATAATAAGATGAATGTAGAAACTGACAAAGATAGACCAAGTCAGACTGGTAAGATCTGTGCTATTAATTACTTAAGGCTTTCTATAACTATTAATTGGAAAATGGTTTACCTCTCTTCTTTAACCTTATCGGTAAAATAAATGTTTATGTTTGCTCATTACAATTTGAATTTTCTAGTATGAGAAATGGATAATAATAATAATAATAATAATAATAACAATAATAATAGTAATAATAATAATAATAATAATACTTGTCATTGTTATTTAGAGTATTTAGAATACTGGACATGCCCTGTCACCTGGTGCATTACATAGATGTATATAA
>NC_056727.1:146617593-146665093 GCF_019279795.1 Protopterus annectens | reverse complement strand
TCCACTTCAATAAACCGCATCACACCGAATGACATTAGACAACCTTTATTAAACTTCCATAACATGGCTTTGATAACCAATATTATTAATTACAGCTGAACATAGTACAGCTTATTTTAATCACAGCATAAACATCCCTGTAATGTTAGTCAGGACAGTGTGACTTTACTCATCCTGACCCAGTAAGCAGCGTCCGTATGTCTACTCACTTACTTTACTTATGAAGCAGCATCCAAAAACCTCACTTCATATACCATTTATTGAATTACACATCCAACCAAATCCTTTACTTATGAAGCAGCATCCAACAACTCACTTCATATACCATTTATTGAATTACACATCCCACCAAGTCCTTTACTTATGAAGCAGCATCCAACAACTCACTTCATATACCATTTATTGAATTACACATCCAACCAAGTCCTTTACTTATTAAGCAGCATCCAACAACTCACTTCATAAACCATTTACAAAATTGCATCTATATCACGTTATTGAAATTTTACTACATCGACTCAATAAAGGTTGAACTTTATTGATCAAAGTAGTAAAATTTTGAATAACGTAAAAAAAAAAATCAATAAAAAAAATAACTACGTAGGCAAGCCCCTCTGCACCTCCCACACCCCCCTACTTAAATATACCAACTCCGAGACCGCACTACATAGAGGCAAATGGAAATCTCCCCCTTACAGAGATTTCCATTTACCTGCGCGATGTTCTGGCCTTTCGACATTGTCGTGCTGACAATATTGTATTTGATATTGTCAGCTTACGACAACGTGAACTAGACCCTACTAAATTACCCTTCAACCAAATAAGCAGCGTCCTTATCTCTGCTCACTTATATTTACCACTTATTGCCCCTAACTGCTCACTTTACTTTCCCACCTTACTGAAATGAACATCCACACACCAGAGGGGGAACAGAAGAGAGCAAACCTGTCCCTCTTCTCCGCCCACCAGCCTAACCAGGCTGTTCCCCTTCATTCTTATCAAAATTTCCAACAACCTAACCACCCTTAAAAAGAGGGACTAAGCCAAACATTATTTGGTGTACCCATCCACTGTAGACCAAACTGGATTTCCGTCTACCAATACCCTGTCATATAAGTAGCAAAACACCAATTGACTAAATGGTTAAAATAATCTAATGCTACTTCTCCAGTACTAAATAACCATAAGCTTGTATAACTACTGTTAGATTAAGTAAATTCTCTTTTACTCTAACTACCAGTATTGATGCCATAATGAGTCAGAGAACATTACTTGCCAAAGGCAACTCCTAAACATTAACCCAGAGCCACTCAAAACCCTGCAAGGTAAATTACCTGCTATCATGCCTAACTGGAACTATATATACAACAAAATTTGAGATTTCCTTTCCAAAGTCAGTTGATGAACAATTCTCCCATCACATCGACTATGCAGTATAAGCAGAAAAACAGAATGAGCAGACTAGCATTTGCTGACCACCCCACCTTCTGAATTACTAAAGTAAATCCATAACAAATGCCAAACAAACTGTAATGCTATGAACCTCCATTTCGCAACACCAACGATGCAACAAAACCTGTCTGTACAATCACCAAAGTCTGCCAAACCTCCCAGCTATAAACCTGCCCAACCCTTCAAAGCAATGAACCACCAACCAAGATTTAGTAATTTCAGCTTAGTTTGTCACCCATGCAACCACATTATTTGTGGCTAAATCCTATATATATATATATATATATATATATAAAATATTGCTCTTTGAAACTCAGAAAGTGGACGAACAATAAGCCCTGCAGAACCTGAATCCCCCAAAGGGTTCAAAGCCAAAACTGAAATGCCTGTCACACTCTGAAGGGATCAAACACGTGAGCCAGCAATAGCAACACTCAGCCATCCCACCTCCCCATGCTGCACCCCGTGAAATGGCAAAATCTCAGAAGGCAACAGAGCAACCAGAGGAAAACCTTCAAAAGAAAACCAAAACAGTATAAGGCTTCAATACCCAGCCATGACAGTAAAACGATGGCAACCAGAGCAGCACGCCACACTCTCCCATATTTCTCACCCTCAAAGAACATGCCACACATAAATGTGCTAAAGAAATAAATAAACCACACCCACATGCACATTTTACTCAACACATCTCCCAAATTACGATGGAATTTCAATACTACCCAATAAGCCCTAGTTGAAATCATACATCGCTGAGGAAAAATGTTAAAAGGCACATGTAGACGTCCTAAACTGTAAACTCGATATGCCAACTTTAACCACTAAACTCAGTGCTCAAAATCAGAACAGTTGCGAGGTAAGGCCTTAATATGCCATTGCTTAACCACCCTAATTCACTCACCTACCAATAAATTATGGAAAGTGAAGGTAAAGGAAGAAATGGAAAGAATTTCAGTAATAACTTCCTCTTTAACCCCTTACAGTGGGACAGTGCACCTCCTCATTTACACCTACAATTGCAACATATTAATGTTGAAATTAAATTCATCTATATTTATTTAACCTACACAATGCATCCTCATCCCTTGCTAAATTAACTGTACTAAACTCAGGTACTAGTATCACCATAAGAACTACACTCGGTTTGAAAATCTATTTTTAAGAAAGGAAGGAAGGAAATACTGTACCACCATACTCACCTCACTTTTCATATCACATTAACCCCAACAGGCCTGCCTGGCCATCAAAGTTCCTACCGGTCATCTCGGACGTAAACCTGCTTCATAGCAAGTTCACGCCAAAATGTGATTCCTCACCCAGTTGGTCTTACCTAAGCCCCTTAAGCCCCTTCCCACCCCTTACCTCATTTCCACCCAATCATCCCTTCCATTTAATCCTTTCATCCCCCCACCCTCTTAATCCTCTCACTGATATATTTGTCTAACCCCCTACTGAAGATGCCCCTGGACAAATTGGTTTGCTGCCAAATCTCATTTAGTTTTCTGAAATGGAGGCACATCTGCAATAGTTAAATTTATTGAATTTCATGAAAAGCATTCTTTACTATCAAAGGAAAAGGAACACTTGGAACACTTTCCCAACTTTTCTTCACATTGATGGGAATAAGGGAATTAAACTTCCTAAAATAATCTGTATGCTATCAGGAGTCTACAAATCCTGCTGAACCCAACCCATCAAGGACACTGATGCTTCCTTCCAGCAGCTTGGTATTTATCTTGTCATATTTATAGGTTCATAGGTTCATAGGCTGGTACTAGGCTATCAGCCCTAGGGCCTATACAAGCCTAGCCATAACAATTCCCTGGCTATTTCTTCCCACATTATTTACTTTCCTGGACCCCTGTCTAGCAGGGTGACTGACGTGATCCCTGGGGTGAATTTCCTTTCTCCCATCCAATCGTCAAGGTTCCTCTCGAAGAGGCCCAAAGAGGCACTCTGCTTGACATGTATGGGCAATCTATTCCAGAGTCTGGGGAGTCTCTGGGTCAGGAACCTATCCCTCCAGCATGTTTTGTTTATTGTGATGACAAGGTTTAGATCCCTGGAGTGTGTAGCTCTGAGGGATTGGTATTTCTTTAAGTGTAGCATGTCCAACAGCTCTGTGTTTGACATGGCCTTGTATGTTAAGCAGAGATCGCCTCTGAGTAGACGATATGCGACAGAGTATAGCTGGAGTTTTTTAAGTTGGTCAGCGTAGGGCATCTGCTTTAGGCCTGTGATTCTTTTAGTGAGGTATTTCTGAGGCCTTTCCAGTTGTTGCAGATGTCTTGAGAGGTACATACCAAATGGGGCATTGTATTCTATAATGGGTCTAATGAGGGATGAGTACAGTGGGACAATGACCTCCTTTTTTCTGTATGAAAAGCCCTTCATGATGAGGTGTGCCACATAGAAGGATTTTCTGACTGTTGTGGCGATGTGGTTATCGAAGGTGAGACCATTGTCCACCTGTGTCCCTAAGTCTCTTATCACACTTTCTGTGTTTAGTGTACTGCCACCTATATGGTAATTCATGGATACATGTTTTTCCCAAAGGGGATAACAATACATTTCTTGGCATTGAGCTTGAGCCCATGGCTCTGGCACCAAGCATCTGTTTCTGTAAGGCCCTTTTGTAGAGTATCCATATCATTTGGGGATTCAATAATGGCTCCCAGTTTGCAGTCATCTGCAAACTTTGTTAGCCAGAGTCCCTTAGTGTTGACCTGTACTTCAGAGAAGTAGATGCCAAACAAGAGCGCGGCCCCAGGACTGAACCCTGAGGTACTCCACTTGTCACTTGTCTGGAGCTGGATTTGGAGTTGGCTACTTTTACAGTGTGGGTTCTATCAGTGAGCCATTTAGCAACCCATTGGGTGACATAGGGATTAATGCCCAACTTAGTAAGTTTATCTATGATTCCAGAGTGGGGATGGTGTCAAAGGCCTTGGCAAGGTCTAGATAGGCTGTGTGGACCACCTTACCCTTGTCCATGGCTCTGGAGACTGATTCAAAGAAGTCAATCAGGTTCAGGAGACAAGATCGGCCCTTCACAAACCCAAACTGGGTGGGGTCCAGTGTTTGAAGGTTGCCAATGTCTTTGTTTATAAGTTCCATGATAATACGCTCCATGGCCTTGCAGATAAGGCTTGTCAGACTGATGGGACGGTAGTTTCCGGGATCCAAGGTGGATCCCCCTTGTGGATTGGGATAACTGTAGCTCTGCACCACTCAGTGGGCACAAAACCTGAGGTGAGGCTATGATTAAACATGACACTTAGTTGAGGTGCCAGTTCATATTGTAGTTCATGTAGTACACAGCCCGGGATGTCATCTGGTCCCATGGATGCTGTATTCTTGGCTTTAGAGAGTGCGTTTTGTACCTGTGTGGCCGTTATTACTGGAATTTGGCAATCTTCCAGTATTGAGATGGGCCATTTAGGGGTGAGAGGGGTGAAGTTGGCACTGAATCGATCTGCCAGGATATTGGCAATATCCTTCGGATCAGTATATTTAATGCCATTCTGTTTTAGCTCAGAGCAGATCTGAGCATTGCCATTTAGATTCTTGACATAGTTATAGAATGCTTTGTGGTTGTCTTTGGAATCTTTGGCAATTTTATTTTGTAACTAGCTTTGGAGGATTTTATGAGTCATCTCAGTTTCTTACTGAGGCTAGTAAGGGAGTTTTTGCATCCTGGGATTTTCCTCTTTTCTGCAAAAGTTTCTTCCTTTTGTTGTAAAGTTTGTTTATGGCAGGGGACCACCAGATTGGCTTCTTTTTTTGGATGAGAGCATTTTGGTTCTATTTGGGATGGCACGATTCATGCATGAGTGGATGTGCTCGTACAGTGCCTTAGTGTAGGATTCAGCAGTTGAATTTTCAGTTCCCGTCTGCATGGGTGTCATGAAGTTTGTCACTTCTGACTTGAGTAGCATGAAGTTGGCTTTGGAGAAATTTTTTATGGTGGTTTCTTTACTGGGGGGTGTGGGTGGGATGTGGATGTTAAGGGTGATTAGCTTATGGTCAGACCTGACTAACGAGAGGGTGACCATAGGTATGCTGCATTGATTTCCCATGTTGGTAATGACCAGGTCTAGGATATTGGAGCCCCTGGTGGGACTATGGATTAGTTGATCCAGGGCGTTGGAATTTATGAATTCCAAGAACCGTTGCACAAAGGTGTTGGGACATGAGTAGTTTTCCCAGTTAATGGCAGGGTAGTTAAAATCACCCAGTATTAGGGTGTTTGGTTCTATCTTAATATTTTCCAGTATGTTTAGAAAGGTGTAGTGAGAATCTTGGGGTATGGTGGGGGATCTGTAGCAAGCTACAATTTGGATTGCAGTCTTACCTAGTGTTAGTTGCACTTGGAGAATTTCAGACACATTGTGTTGGACAACTAGCCTGGTGGTGTGAATATCCTTGGTGAATATTGACACTCCTCCACCTTTAGTGTTTCGGTCCTGGTTTGGTGGCCGAAAAGTGTGGTAAGAGTTGTAGCCTGGTATTGCAGGGGTGCTCTCTGGAGACTTGAACCAGGTCTCAGTTACTGCACAGATATCGATGTTCTCCATTTTAGGAGTGCCTCGAGAGAGTGCATTTTGAGGTTTAGACTTCTAGCATTGAGTAGCATTACCTTCAGATTTTGCATGCTTGTACCTGTTACGGTGGTGGTTTTGTCCTTTGAAGTTTGCCTAAAAAAGGCACTATAGGGGTGGCAAGAGCCTTAGCCAGTAACCTGAATCCCAGGGGCGACAGGTGCAGACCATCTCTGGCAAAGCATCGTGGTCTGTCAATCATGTCATCCCAGGCAGACAGATACTGGATCCTCTTTGAATGACACCATAAGCTTAGCCAATTGTTGAAGTCAATCATTTTATCCTTATATTGTGGTATCATTCTGGGTGAAGGCAGGATGCTACTCAGGGCTAGGGTCATACCTGCCTGGGCCACATGATCTGAGAGCTCTTCCATGTCTCTTTTCATGTAGTCCAGGGAGGTACGTCTCAAGTCATTCACTCCAACATGGACAATGACAGAGTCATATTTGTACTTGTTGTGGAGTGACTTGAGTGCATGTGTTATGTGCCGGATCCTGGCACCCGACAGGCAGCTGACTGTAATTTTCTCCTTATTCAACCTGGTGAGAGGGACATCAGTGTGCCGGACTATAGAGTCACCTATGACTAAAGTGTTAGGTACATTGTCTTGCCTTAGGGGCTGTTGCTGGGTGGCACACTGGTGACACATTGGTTGTGATTGGTATTTGTTTGCATTTCAGCTTCAGAGGTCTTTGTTGCTTGGGCAGGTTACAGTTAAGGGCCTCTGCATATGTGGATTTAGTGTTGCTATATGTGGGTGTTGGTGGTGCGGGTTTAGAAGGGCTATGTGTTGCTTGAGGTGTAGTGTGGGTGTTAACCTTCTCCTCTTGACTGTTCAGCACAATCTTGGGTGGAGAGAGCTTTGCTTCCATTTTGGCTATGTAAGTGCATCTCTCACAGGTTGTAGTGTTGGGTGGTAGGAGGAGAGGGTTGTCTGTGTACATGAGGCAATTGCTGCATTGCCCCAGTATGCCCAGATTCACCAGGTGGACAGGAGAAATCACCGGAAGCTGACCCTTGGACATGCCTGGTTTGGGGCTTTTTTTTTTTCTTTGTAAAGTATAGGAGCTGTTTCCTTAGCAAGGTACTTTGCAATTATAGGCTGTTTAGTGCCTACTATTAATTTCTCCTTGTTAACAAGGAGAGTTCAGTGTTTGTATGAGTTTAAGGCTTCCTAGTGCTTTCCAGCAGGTATTAGAGAAAGTGCTAGTCACAGGGATGCTTAAAGGTAAGATTGAAAAGAATGCACTCTGCAGTGTGCACTAGAGAAGTTAGATGTGAAAGTAGGTAACTTGAGTTTTACCTGTTTAAAAAGTTAAGGTTTAGTGGAGAGTTACTATTTTTAAAACAGCAAGATGGATTGAAAGGGGTGGTCACTTTTGTATTTTGGTACTATGAAATACTGTAGGATGGCCAATCAATTTAAATAATTGAAGGGGTGGGATTTCAAAAATGATGATTTTGTGATTACTCACATAAGCCAGTGAAAGTAGAGAGAAATGAGATATATGGTCAGATTAACATAAGAGGCGGGCAACTAGTAAGACAGTGGTATTTAACAAGACAACTTAAATGGGTGGGAGGACGGGAAAAAATTCTGCCTGGCTCAGAACAGAGAGAGCTGTGGTCTCTTTTGAAGTTTTAATATGCTGTTAAAACAGAATGCAAGCAAAACACAAGGTAAAGAAAACAAGCTACAGTATTCAAAATATAGAAAGGCAATACAGTAATACAAAAAATAAAAGCAAACTAACCTTTCCTTCACAGCAAAGTGTAGCAGAGTCTGGATGAGCCTTTCTGGTAATATTATATTTTGACTCACTGCAGAAGTCTGACAAGGGCCTTGGGGGTTTTGTCATTAAAAAATGTTCAGGCCTCCAATTTTACTATCAAACCAGTGATAGTACTTATATATTTAAATGTTTTCTAGAACAAAATAGTATAAGCATTAGTAAATGTGTAACTGACTGATGGAGTAGTAGCACATCTTAAGTCAGCAGATGAAATGCTGATGTCAATATAATTTCACTTGACAGCAAAAAGACATATCCTTCATGCAGACAGTATTTAAGCAGGTGATGCTGGCAGGATGATGAAACATCTCCAGGTTATGAAAAACAGGTCCTAGATCTTTTAGTCAACCAAACTCATGCTGATGTTCTGGCGGCCAATGCGAAAACAGAACTTAGATGTCCTATTTGCATTCTAATCATTAATCTATGTATCCCTTCAGAATTTTAAAACAGTCTAGTAGATGAATTTATTGAATCAGAGCTAGATAAATTGATATAATTTGCCTATAAGAAAGCTCACAACCTTAGTATAATTTTCTTCTGAGATCTAGTAATGCTAAAGCTGGTGGTCTCAGTGAGCTTCTGGATGTTCTTGCATCACATTTTACATTCACATAATGCAGTGTCATACTCAACTGAAATAGTTAAGGTCTGGAAGGTTTGTTCCAATAAATGTATAAGTAAGTCCCTCACAGCAATGCAGAATATTTTCCAGGTTGCATGGAAGAGAATCACTATACTGTACCTTTCATTTTCTCTAGTGGCCATGCTTCTTGTCTATAAAATAAGATGTTGGTTGCGTACTAATGCAATATATGAAGTACTAAAGACAATCTCATTATGTTTTTTTCACAGAAGCCTATATGAGCTCTTAGATATAAATAAAAAAATATGCACAGTGTAGTAAAATTTGGAATAGCTAACATGCTTAATATGAAAATACATGCTCATGAAAACCTCAAAAAGAAATGCTACCATTAAAAAGGGAAAGAAATAATAATATCACTTTACAAGATAAAAGTTTTGTCTGTTCCTGAGATAAAAACAAATGATTTCATTAATTTCTTGATAAACATGATCAGATGCCTTGACTTGTAATATATTAAGAGGCAAAGCCCTTGAATTTGCCTACAGGAAAGTATCATATACACCCTAGAGTGCTCCATATAAAAATGACCCTGAGATTCATTTCTAAATCTCTGAGTACCATCACTTCTAGAAACCCTTAAGTCATTTGATGTATGAAAAGTTGGCCTATAAGGACATTTGATATACTGAAGTTAGTGGTTGATATATTATATATACCAATTTGGGGAACGATTATTAACTTATTATTCTTTTGGGAAAACTTGGCTAGGCTTAGAGATCCCCCCACAGGTTGTTAGTTTGCTATCACTCTATGACTCTATGAACGTATGAAAAATACCTACAGGTATATACATCCTATCTCTCCTTTTGCTTGCTTTTATTTATCATGCTCTTGCATTTATTTTGCCTACTCTTAATCTTACTTTTACTCTTGATTTCTCATGTCAGATAAATCTACCCCACTTATTACTTCTAAGAAATACTTATTTCTCACTCGCCCCTCCTTTTTTCACCTCCTCCTTATCCACTGTTTGAATGTTGTACTTTGACATTTGCTTTATGAGTGAGTAATAAACTTTCACACTTATAACATGTCAATATGTTTCAGTGCTACATGTTTTATTTATCTTGTTTTTAATGAGGGTATAAGTGTATTATTCAACATACCATGTATTCATCTGTGCATTTACAGTATATTGTAATAGATGTAAATTTTCACCTAGGAATATTTTCTTATATTTGTCAGACTTTCCCAGTAAACAAATGTTAATACATAAATACATACATACATACATACATACATGCATACATGCATAAATACATAAGTACAAATTTCTTAGGATAGCACCCAAAACTGGAGACTGTAGGAAAAGTGGTACAAAGTGTCAGTGAAGTGCCACATTATTTCATTTCCTGTTAAATAAGGAGATTCAGCATTATCTAACTGAAGTATTTATTTTTAATGAGAATCACTGTAGAAGCAATGGAAAATTAATTACAGGTTCATAGTGATTCCAAATAACTGAGCACATTACTTGCAAAATCATCAACATGGTGACAAAATAAAGTTTCCTGGAAATTCAATAAAATCTCTGCAGGCTCACACAAAGCCTACACAGAATTTATGTGTTTGAGTGGTGAGCAGTGATGCCGCTCACTATGTTTGAACATAAACAAACACTTTTTTTTAGCTAGCTACAGCATTGCTGGCCAGTAAACTGTGTATAGCAACACGGACAGCAGCAGACATGTAGACCTGTTTACCTACTGGCAAACTAGGTCTGCTCGATTGTGAGGAATGCCACACTGAGTACCAGGGTTAATAATATAATACTGTATATTGTCCAGACACAGATTATTGTGGAATCCCATTTTAGGCTTACTGAACAAAAGTTGTGTAATGATCTGTAATGGTACACGGACTGCCATTTAAAATAAACAGTCAGAGGAAGTGTGTGCATTCAATAGGGATACACAGATTAATTGTAGGAATGAACACAGGGAAAGAGGACAGGTGAAACATCTTATGTACATCAGATGAGGGCATTTAAATGAAGACAGTTACAGCAGGAACACCATTCACATATTGACTTGACACAATATGGACTTCACCGTGAGGTGTATATTATGTGACTGTCACACAATGTGACATAACAAAGAAGGAGATGTCTTTGAGATATAAGCATCCTAACATGAACAATGGGGAGGAAAACTATCAGGGATGTTATATACCATAGGGGTTAGGTGCATATTGTGAAGCTTTGCAAAATGAGTTGCCTGAATATGACTGTAATGTCAGCAGAGGTCTCCACAAGTGGGACATATAGTTGCAAGTTCATGGGCAGCAGTAAACAGAAGCCTGCACAATTATGGAAATATCAGAATAATACCACTAGTAATCCCATGTCTCTGACATAACATATATGATTGTGAGTGAACATACTTGTACAACTATTATGCGATTTCAACAATCTATGAGGGTAATCAAGCACACTGCCCTGACACTGTAACATTTACTGGAGGTGTTAGAAGGGACACTGCTATACCTGTAAATGACATTATGGTCAATCCAGGCTAGTTGACAGGTGTGCATGGCATATATATGGTACAATCCACACTGTCACAAATGTAACGCATACTATCAATGTTGTCAAACAGCTACATATGTACTGCGTGCATCACTGGAACATGTATCACACATGCAACTGGTATAATACTTTGATGGGGGTTCCACACCATCAGACAGTAATGATTATGCGACAAGAAGAATACCTAGGCATGGCCAACAAGATGTTTGAGAGCTCACAGTGGCAAAGGTGATACACTTGAGCTATACATCCCTGGAAGATGTGTAGGAAAGTACATGAAGAAGGGTGCATTGAACTCAGTTATTGGTGTGGATGAAGGCTGTGAACTATGGAAGTATTATGGCCTTTGATGTGGCTGTCCTGCTCATACTCAGGATTTGTGCTATATACAAAGGAGTAGACACCACTGTGGGCACATGCTGGTGGACATTCTGGATACCATCTATCTCAGTGCACAGGTACATACCAGTTGGTCTTCTCATATGGGTCTGATGTCTACATTATCAGTGGGTTGTGCATTTTTTTTCATAATGTACCTTCATGGACTATATGAAGAGACACATGACTGAAGTGTCAGATCATGTGTCCCAGGCAGTTATGACCCTAGCCCTAAGCAGTATTTTGCCTTCACTCAGGATGATGCCACAATATAAACAAAACTGATGGAGTTCAACAATTGGTTTAGCTTCTGTGTCAATCTAGGGGTATCCGGTATCTCTTAGTTTGGGCTGACATGGTCGACAAACCATTCTGCTTTGCCAGATGGTCTGAACCTGTGTCCTCTAAGATGTTGGATACTGGCAGAGGTATTTGCCTCCACCAAAGTGCCTTTGTTAGGCAGTGGAAAAGCAACAAAAAGTTCTGACATAACAACATCCATGGCAAGGAAATTCAAAGTTTTACTGCTTAATGCTAGGAGTCTAAAAATGAAGCTGCAACCAGAGGAAATGGCAAACCTGCTAAGTGACAGGTTTGGTGCAAACTTCAAGCCCCTGGACCCACTGGCCATACCCCAAAGTATACATGACACCAGTCCCCTACCAAGTATCTCTAGACATCAGGTCATGCCTGCAAGGCTAAAAATCTCAATGGTACCAGATAATATCTAAGATTTTCTACTATGCAATCTAAAAGAGGACCTAGCAGATGAAACTAGTATCCTCTTCAACCATATCCTGAGAACTGGCTTTGTTCCAGCAGCATGGGAAACAGCTGTAGTAATCCCCTTGCACAAAGGGGGGCCATCAACCAACCCTGGGAACTATAGACCTAAAAGTCTAACCAGTTTCATCTGCAAGGCCATGGAAAGAATCATCATGGACCTTAACAACAAGGACACAGGTGAACTTCAAACTGTAGACCCAAAATAATTTGGCTTCATTAAGCGTAGATCATGCTTATTAAGCTTAGTAGTCTTCTTCAAAAAAGTCACCAAAGCACCGGATGAGGGTAAGAACGTGCATACAACCCTTCTTGATCTGGCCAAAGTTTTGACACAATCCCCCAATCAGGTATCATTGAGAAACTCTCCCAGCTGAGGATTAATCCTTACATCACTAGATGGTTAGCCAACTGGCTCACCAACAGAACACATCCTGTCAAAAGTGGTGACTCAACCTCTACCTGTAGAGCTGTCACCAGTGGCATACCACAAGGATAAGTGCTGGGCCCTTTACTATTTGGAATCTATTTATCGTAGATCCAGACTAAAGTATATGGCCTTTGGCTTACCAAGTTTGCTGATGATTGCAAATTAGGTGCAATCTGAGTCCACCAGTGATGTAAACATATTACAGGAGGAGCTAACACAGACAAATGATTGGTGCCAAAGCCATACAGTCTAACAATAAATGCAAAAAGTGCCATTATTTTTGCCTTTTGCAAAGAGGAATTCCCTGCTAATTATAGCATTGACAACCACCCTCAAGCCCAAACTAAGTGGCATAAGACCTGGGAACACAGGTAGATAGCAATCTGAACTTCCATCACCATGTTTCCACAGCTGTAAGTAAATCCTTCTAATTCGTGCAGCTCATATGTCAGGCCATCATATCCAGGTCTGAGGATGTTATACCATCACTGTACTTGACACTCATCAGACCATTAACAGAGTATAATTTTCCCATTTGCATGTACCTCACCAGACACCTGCAGCAGCTGGACAGACCACAGGAGTTTCTCAACAAGAAAATACAGGACCTACAAATCATGGTATGATGTACATGGGTAGACTGAAGGTCCTGTCACTGTACTCTGTATCGTATAGGATAAGGTGATTAGTGTCTTGGCTACAGGCCAGTCTCTGACCCTGCCCTGATCGAAATGCTGCACATCCACAAATCTAATGGCACACAAGTCACTTGCTCTAAGAATCTTAACCTAGCCTCTGACATTAACAGAACACGCTTGAGAAACAGTTATAGCTGATGACATCATGTATGGTGAAAGGAAGATGGTGATAAAAGTGTCTGACATGTTGGTGTAAAATGCTCCCTTTAATGTCAAGCAAGTGCACAAACACACACACACACACCAGCTGACTGCAATGAGATTAGAACCCTATCTAAGTACATGGACTAGAGAATTCAGAACTTTACACAAGTGCCATGGCAAAAGTATGATGTTTACAAGGCTGTATGACAATTTATAGTGGATGACATCATCACTGAATGTTTGAGAGAAAATGTTTGGAGGCCTGCATAAAATGGATGTGTAGGCATGTCCAACTGTGAAAATATTGGTACTCCATGTTGTAGTGGTGAGTGCAGGATACACAATTATGTTCTTCTGACTAGACAGACACCCACATACAAACACCAGTTGACTGCAGTGAGAACAGACCCCCTACCTAACTAAGCAAATGGAATAGAGAACTCAGTACTTCACACAAGTGCCACAACACAAGTCTGACTTTTACAAGGCTGCAGGACACTTTATAGTGCATGGAGTCATCATTGGATGTTTGAGAGAAGATGTTGGGAGGCCTGTCTGAAATGGATAGCTAACCATGTGCAACTATCAAGATATTAAAGTTCTGTATGTTACCAGATTGTGGAATATGCAATTGCAATATTTGCTGTTGTGTTTCCAATGTACAGGTGTACTTTGAGACAGCTTTGCAAACTATATGCAAACAGCTGTCCACATTACTAAAGCTATTGGAAAATCTGAATATGTATTGTTATTATAAAGATGTACATGGTATATAAGAAAACATTTGTTATTTATTTCTGTAGTGTAGCTAATATATTTGTGAACAAATACCGAGAGACAAAGTTTGCAGTGCATGGGGGAAGGTAACAGATGGCTGCAGTATAAATATCTGTTCTTCTCTTAAAAAGTGCCTTCCACTTGTTTGGGTTTGTGCATGTACTTTCATGGCATGAAGACTACATTGATGATAAGCATAATTCATACATGCTAATATAAACTTTTAATGGTGGACCGCCTAGCAGCTGGTTTGAGCGATTGATGGCAAAGTGTGCATGCAAGATACACATTTATACTGCTTTCCCTGTTTGCACATAGTTTGGCAATGAGGAATTGAGATCCTCATTGATAAAAGTATGAGAGTTCTGAGTACAGAATGTATGGAACACACCTGCTGCTTAGCTGACAATGTGGCAGCAGGTATAAATGCAATAACACATTTCTTTTGGAGTCCAGATGATATAGGGTTCAAACCTAGGTGTATCCAATAGTTTTAAATGCATATTTATACTGCAATGACATAACTCTTTATTCAACATTCACTGTGTGTTATTGTAGTGCAGCACTTTTAAGTGGCATTGCATGGAGGTAAATGTATCATTGAAGAGCCATTCACCATCACTCGGCATTTGTGTGTGATACCAAACTCCAGGCAAATACAGAGGCCAAAAAGTGAAGGGCTCCATAGCTTTTTTTTACTTATGTGTGCTTGTGTGATTCTATTTTAGACCAGACTAAATGTGTTAAAATGGGGTAGGTAAGAAATTGATGAAATGGGATGCAAGTAGGGGGGAGAGCAAAGGGAAAGCAGTATAGGAATGTGCAAGAGAGAAGTAGGAAAAACATAGCTATCCACTTCTTCAACAGTTTAAAGTGAAAATATGTACAGAATATTAGCTAGATTTTGGACTGTCACCTCAACAAAGAGGGTAACATCAACACAATCATGTTGTATAGCCAAATGGACCAAATCAAGTATGTCTAGAAGTTGTGTGTCAAGTGGAGAGCTATGAATGGGACAGTATTTTTTGTGGGACAGGTGCCTATTTTTTCATACTTCAGTAAGAGAGGAATGTTGAGTAAGGGATGTAGGTATTTTTGGTTCAGGCAAGTAGGTAGGTGAGGAAGCAGATGCAAACAAACAGGGAAAACAAGACAAGACACAGGGATGGTGAGGGACACGACAGGTTCGGGGACACCATAACTGAAGTTAGAGAAGGGACAACAGATGCCCATGCCCATCAAATATGGGGACAGGAAGAATATGTAACTGTCATCACCACCCCCTAACTCTGCTGGCTGTTGGAGTGTTTGATTTCTTCTCCTACAAACCATAAGGGAGAGCAGCCTCTCCATCTGGCATAGGCATATACCAATGGTGCTGTGCACAATCCTATGCACCAACCCTGGCATTTCTTGGCAGGTGACAAAATCCCCACCTCTGCCAGTAATCCCAGAGGGTACCACAGCACCAGCTGCCAGGGTAGTGCTACTTCAGGATGTAGGTAGTACAGGCACAGCAGAGACGGTACTGCCAGGCTGGGTTCCAGATGTGATGGGCATTGATGCCAGAGCCACTTGGGCAGGGGCAGGCTGAGCCACTGGGGTTAGCCTACCTCCCTGTGCCATAAAACTTTTTGTGATTTGTCAGAGATGGATGATGAGGAAAAATGTTGATGACATATAGAAAAAAGAGATAAGGGTTGGGTTGAGAGAGAAAAACATAGTACCATCACATGTGACATACAATGCATCATCACAATAATAAAATTACTTTATCTGAATTTTTGTGTTTAAGTATACTTCTTAACAGCTACAAACTATAATTAAGGATTGCTCAAAGTAGTCCTTGCAATGTGCAGATATTCCACATATGCTTGGTCCAATTATACAGGTTAAGTTAGCAGCAGAGTATTTATGACACTTATGCAGAAATTAATTTATGTAATCCTTTTAAAATATTGTACTATTTTATACTTGTTGCTTGTGGTATTTGAACACATGACATCTGACTATACAGTCTTACACTTGACTCCTACAGTTGGTTTCTGCTACAGATTGAAGCATACATGTTTGCTTTTACAATTAGGATATGCATGCTTACTTTGCTACAACTGTATGAAAGACAAATTTTTAATTTTAAATCTACAATAATAGTTATCTTGTGCTGCATACATACCCCTTGCTTCCCTCAATCTCTGTAGACGCTCAGCATGGGCTTCTCTATTCACAGTAATCTCTGAATTAGCTATGGAATTAAGAGAAAAGAACAAAAGAGCATTATGCATACCAGTCTTGCCTATATGTAGCTTTCTATCAACTATAAATTCTATTTATTAGTATACTTACACAACTGTGGAATGTTAGTAGTCCTGAATTCATCCAACCACTAGTTGAGTGTAAGCCTCTTGTACCTTTTCAGGTCATAAAAGTAAAGCCTACACTGTTTTGCAGTGCAAGCCAGGCAGACTGGAGATAGCCTTGGTCAGACTATTCCAAGCCTCAGGCTTGTAGTAGGAGCCAGTATAGTCTTCCTGCAAAAGCCTTCAGCTGTGGCGCTTTACAAGGAGTCCAATAAATATTCTGGACTCCTCAACACCTCACCTTTGTGACCTAAATTGGGCACCTTTCTTTCTACCAATAGACATGTCTAACCAGAGAGAACAATGGTGCCATAAAGAGAGAAAGCAGTTTTTGAAACTGGAAGGTTAATCTGACAGGTGGCATTAGTTTGAGAGTTGTTTGCTGCTGGAACTGTTAGGTGATTTAACTTTTCAGACATGTACTGGAGACATACATTTCATGACCTGCCACATTTATGGTTTGGCATTATACACTGATAAAACTGATGTTTACAATGTGGGATTCAAACTTATGCATAAGGGACAAGACATTTTCTTCTACAGTGATTTTCTATCTTTTACATGGAAGATGTGCTTTTCAGACATAGTCAAAATTATATATAAATATACACATCAGATTGAGGGGTTAACCATGTATGTGTATAACCTAACAAGGTCCTGATTTATACATTCATGTGTTTATGAGTCTTATTGACATCTGAAGGCCATCCAAGGCCAGATAGCACAATTATAATTACAGAAACATAGTAGTCTGTATACCCACAGTCATAGATGTAATTCATATGAACTCCACTGCTATACATACTTATTGTTATTATTATTTATAATTATGCTTGACTTTTTTTAGCAATATTTAATATAAAGTGAAAAGGAACCTCAGTAACAATAATTGGGATTTCCTGTATTATAACCCAGGGCCATCTACATTGCAGCCTTACACTTACACCTTCTGCCACAGGAATAATTAACCAAAAGCTGTTTATTTTCCCATTCATTTTTAACTTCTGTCTGTTAATCACAGCGCACCTCCGCTTAGAGTGTTTGAGCGGTGCCCAACATACTTGATAGAATGGATCCATTTTGAATTTTTTGACTGTCTGCTTCCTCTCTGCATATGTGCTTGACCTGCAGGTGCTGGGGAAGGTTGCTAACTGCCTCGCAATGTTGCTAAGCTGTGTTGCATGATGGAAAGCAAAGAATGTAACAATGTATCCTTTTTGAAATTGAGAATGTCTGTATCCTGTCTGCAGGTGTTCTGTCTGCTTCATGTTTGGGCTATTACTCTAAATTTGCACCATGGTAGGAGCTGTGCACACAAGACAAACAAAGTTAAACTTGTTTTATCCTTGTGAGTAGTTTTTATTATGTGTCATCCTTAAAAGACAAAGGAAGAACTTGAACCCTGAGCTACAGATCGTATATGCTGTGTGGATCAATGTGTTTAGCAGATGTGCTACACATAGAAGTGATTCATAAGTGTAGTTGATTTAGTGGTTATCAAAAAAGTATATTAAATGACATTTATTGTGTTTATCCATTTACTGTGTTTGCCTCAAGTCACACATTGAGCAAATACTGGCATTAAAAATAAGAAATCTTTATAATAAACAACACTACAGAATATATGTTTGTACACATGAAAGATTTTTACACGAGTCTGGATGTGAACTCTCACACCAATGAACGTTTGATAAACACTATACCTCTTTGCCACAGAAACAGCTTTGCAGCAGACAATAAAAAACATTGTACGTAGAAGTAAGTGCAACAACATCCGCAGTATTAACAAGACTTATGACACTTATACACTTCTGAACTGTTAGTACATGTATTAATTTCAGATGTAGTGCAATGAGTGATCACACAACCATTTATGCCTATTGTTTGCAGAAATGTAGCTCGGTATTATCTCTGTATTTTGTTCATTCTTCTCTTATCTGAGCAATAATATGAGACATGCAGTCTTTAAGGCATTTTGCATCATTCTCCTTAAAAGGTGTAAGAATATTAAATGGCAGTAATAACCAGTTTTCAACAAATGCAGGGGAGGTTGAATGTTACTGAACAGAAACTGTGAAATGTGTGCTGCTTACTTACATTTGAAACCTTGATACAATTACTTCTACACTTTGAAAGTCTAACTTGGCTGACACACCCACTGGAGGTAAGGGGAGTCTGAATTGCTGTTGTGTTTTCCTTCTCCCTACCAGTAATCATTCACAGTTGCAATCCATTAGTAACTAGCACTGAAGAAGTGCTGGCTCTGCATTTACATCTGCGACATGGAGCCAAGAATTTGGGATTCAGCAATTCTAATGCGTTCACACCTCATTTAAATCTCCACTGTGATCACAGGCCTGAGTCTACACTACAAAAAGGGAACAGTGTAGCTAGAGAACTTGAAGGTGAGGAGATTTATTCACATGGATAACACAGAAGAAGATTGCCATTACTTTGGATTTGTCTGCACAGAGAACTACTGAACTTGATAAGGTACAAATGCATTTTTCATTCATATACCGAATATGCTCATGTCACTTAGAAAAATATTTTTATATATGCATTAACAAATGCTACTTTTATCTGTATGCACTTCTTAGAACTTTACTGATGGCATAGGCATTTTGTCAGGGCATTTTTACTTTCTCAGATGCACAGCCTTATTAACTTTCATCACAAGTGGTAATGTTACAACTGTTTCCCTTTGCACTTTCCTATTGTTATTTCAGTGAAATGTAAATATCCTATTTTGTCAATGAAACAGAAGTGTTACCCTTCTAGGATGGCTCATTGACACTGCTAGGGGAGTGCTGGCCACATGTAGGGTGACTGGCAATTGCATAAAAATGACTGTCCTGTCATAAATGTGTACACATGTTTTTGTGACAGTTTCTTTAATAGTACTTATAACAATTCACTGATGTTTTATTCCTTGGTTTGGTACCAAAATGTAATTTGCTTGTGGTTTTGGGATGGAAGAGCCAGATTCCATTTTTTCTAGGCACAAACAATATTGTTTGTAAAGAGGATTGCTTTGGTATTGTTACCACCCTTGTTTTGGCTCAAACCTTGCTTTCTGTGTGACTGTGATATGTTATAACCACTTAAATCCCTTTTTTATATTTGAGTATCTTGAAATGTTTTAGTTTCTCCAGTGGGCAATAATGAAAAACTATGTATGTGTTATATCTAAGCAGGACTTTTATTTATGTGATATTTATGTGTAGTATCTTTCTTTTGTGTGTTATGTCACCTCGGACTATGGCAAGCATCCCCATCCTTGAAAAACCGCTTCAATGACCATGAGAATGATGTAATTGTCTAAGCATTTAGGTGACATGGTGTCTTTTTGCTTATGAGAAAATGTGGGGATATGTCTGGAAGAATGCAAATTTGGCAGCAGATAGTGAATGATGTAAAACATGTTGGGGGATGCAGCAGGATATATGATCAGGTGCATCATAGGGCTACCTGACATGATTTCTTCAGCCCGTAGGAGAACAGCTGCAGTGGCCCGTGAACGGATGGCTACTGGGGGGGCTTCTACAGACCCACCACTGACACCACATGAAGAGTTCCTTACCACTGTCAGGGATCCAGAGAGCTCAGTGGAAAGTGCACAACACCATGTGACTGATGTTGGTGATGTTGTTTTAGGGAGGACAAGTATGTCCCAGGAGGAGCTTCCAGGTAGGCTAACATATGATAATTGTTAAATATTTTTTGTATAGTAAAATACTGACAGCAGTACTTGAGTTTGTTTACAGTTTTTCTTTTGGGGAGACTAGTTATAGATTGATACAGTTCATAGGTTGGTACTAAGCTATCGGCCTTAGAGCCTATACAAGCCTAGCCATATACATTTTCTGCTATTTCTTTCCAGAATATTAACAACACATTCTGGTTTATTACACATGGGCTTGGGGTGGACGTGTCATCCAAGTTTCGGTTAAATGTATTTGTAATGGACATATAAATGTCCCAGATTTATTCACTCTGTACTATTGTTATTGTGATGATGTTGTCCTTACATTTTGCTTAACGTCTTCCAGGACTATCCTTCCTAGCAAGTATGGAGTCATCTGCACATGGTAAGACAATTTTATTTCAGTACTGATGAGCAGTTCAGAGAAATATTTATTTTATCAGCATATGTGATGCGAGTGTCAGGACTGTGTGTGTATTGCTATACAATCTGTCATAGTGCCACCAGTGTTAGTGTGTTAGCTTATACTGAACTGTAGTAGTGTACCTATTAATTTCTTTCCTGTGTTTGTTGCTTATTATCAAGGGTGATCCTAACAGTGGAAGTATTGGACTCTTACCACCTGATGTCAAAGTATCGTGAGACTCTGATGGTGGGCAAACTGAGGCACAGTTGAGGGGTGCAGAGGTTGACTCTGACACTGAGGTTGACATTCGGCCATCCCCTCTAATTCCATTGGACACAGCCAGTAGGCCTGTGCAAACCCATTCCATTGAACCTTCAGATATTGGACAGGTGAAGAGTGAAACACTTGCTCAGGGTAGTGTGGCTTCAGTGGCTGTTGACACTGGCCATAGTCAAAGTGTGGGTAAGGTGACATGCAGAAGGGTCATACCTCTCATCTGCACAGATTTTCACAGAATGTCCAGATATTTCCCTCATATTTGTGGTCTGTTTTCATAACATTGTGGTTTTCGGGCAAATTAGTGGCAACTCATTAAAGAATGAAGTTAGAAAATAATGACAGGCATTTGAGTTTCAGACTTCATATCCTTCAGAAAATATATGCTAATACAAAACCTGTTATTCTATTAACTTTCCAAGTTTGTAAGAGCAATATTTAAAAATTGTCCCTATTTTTGGGCCTTTGTCCCACTTTTTGTATGGCTTTGTCCGAATGTCTTGCTCTAAGAGGTTGAGAGGTATGAGAAGGTTTGTTAGGGGTGCTTGGAGAAGGCCTGCTGTCCATCCTCCACCTGTTAACAGCTGTGACTTTCTGTGCCACTCCTATGTTTAGGGCCATCATGGAGGTGCAGGCATGTTCCAGTAGGGCCTCCGAGGAAATGCTTATGGTTGTAGATGTAGCACAGGTTGACATGTGTGACTGCCTCCACCATATTGCTGATTCAATGGATCGGATGAATGACATGTTGGAACAGGCAGTATCTGTTAGGGAACATCTACTGGGAGGGGATGACATCCACTCGGACATACGTCAGCCACATCAACTGATGTTAACTGACTTTGTTGTGCCCAATCATGCTCCCTTAGTGGCACTACTTCCACTGTTCCATCAGTGGTTGAGGTTTCCACACCCAGATGTGGCAGACCATGCGGTGGTGGTCCTGGGTGTACTCATGAGGAGAGATCATCCAGCATACATCAGTCACTTTCAGGTAGCAGCAGTGCATCTGACTATGTGTGTGGATGAACCATTGAAACTCCTGGCATAGCCAGTTCATGTGGTCAGGTACGATGATGATGAACTGCCATCTCTACCAAGTATGGCTCACACTTCTTCGACATATCAAGATGTAGAGCTAGCACAGAGCTTTGATGTATTCTTGCAGACACTCACACAACCATTTCACCTGGAGTGCCTAAACAGACACACACATAGTTACATGGGGCAGTCATGAGGCTTAAAGCTCATTTTGTCTCAGTGGCCATTTGATGCTTTATCCAAATGTCTGCCTGTTTCTCTTTCTTACTCACATGCAATCAGTTACCTTTTGTGTCAGCCTAGCCCCCCCCCTCACAAACACACACACACACACACACACACACGCGCGCACACACACACACACACACACACACACACACACACACACACACACACACACACACACACACACACACACACAAACACCCTGTGCAAATGATAACTATGCCATATTCTTGTTTTTTATCTTTTGGATTCAGGGATACATCGTTTTGTGTCTGATGCTCAGGATGCATAGCTGACTCGGTGCATGGTATATCTGTGTTTGTGATGCCGTTTTGCTAATTGTACTGTTTCTTACAGGTTTTTGTAATATGAATATGCCTCCCACACTCTTACAGCAACAAAGCTGGGTCAGGTCATAAACAGAAGTGGGACAAAGGTGGAACAATAGGGAGACTTTTTAAATATTTTGGTCTTACAAAGTTAGACAGTTGAAAGAATCAACAGTTTTTGCATCACTATTTTTAAGATTTTTCTGAGGGATATGTAGTCCGAAACTGAAATGTGTGTCTTAATTTCGAACTTCTCTCTAATAATTTGCAAGTACAAAAGTATGATGCCAAACTAAGGACATTATGTGGCAATCTGTACTCTTAATAGGTATGAATGTGTTAATGTTTGATGCCTGATGCCTATTACTTGATGGAGGACCCATATTTTCATATACGTCACTGCTGTCACATGTTGAAGTCATTGCTGTAAAAATCAACCACCTGTGACTTACTTACTTACATTACCAAATAACAGTATGCAAGGATATACCATTCATTTGTATTATTACACATTGTTAATATTCTAGGTTCAACACTTGCCTTGTAAATAAAGCAGTTGCTACAGTTTTAGTTCAAGGCTGACTCTTTGTTATGCTTGGAGTACACAGCCATTGCATGGGTAGGAAAAGGTTGTAAGCATTCCTGACATCAATGTTACTGTACGTATGTGTGTAGGATGAAGGTTTTAGCCCTTAGGTGGTGAATGAGTGTGCTATGTGTTGCCTCTAAGCCAATCTGAGGGCATATTGAGCATTCCTATGTCTATCTACACCCACAGCAGCTGCTGGTTCCCCATCTGACTCCTCAACTGCATGTGGCTGGGGTGACCTTGCCAGTGGTGGTAGGATGTGGGCCCCTTCCCCTTGTTTATCTGCTGAAGCTGTTTTCTCAGGAAGATGTTGTGAAGCATGGCAAAGATTGTAAAGATTTCAGTATATGTATGTGGATTGTACTGCAGGGGGCCCCCTAGAAGTATCTAGGCACTGGGACCACAACGTCAGCAGCCCAAACACACACTCTATGATATTTCTTGTTTGAGTGTGTGTATAATTAAGGCATTCTTCAGTTGGTGTGTGTGCATTTTGGATGGGCGTAATCAGCCATGGTTCCAGTGCATAACCTGCATCCCCCAGTAAATTACCATGTGGGATATCAGCCCTAGTAAGCATCTTATACATTTGGGAGTTGTGCCAGACATGAGTCGTGGTGACTGCCTGGGTTATCAGCACACACATTCAAGATGATTACTTTAGCATTACACATGATGTGGCAGTTAATGCACACCCTTCCTGTTTCCCTGGGTAGCGCTTTGATTTCTGTATGTTTGCAGCCTATGGCACTCAGTACATCAGGGCAGTGTGCTACAGGGCAGAACTCCTGCATATTTGTAACACTGTCCTCATGTGTACAGGGAAAATATCAGTGACTTGCATGTTGGATCATAGTATTCAGGAACTGATGCAGGAACCTGGATGCTGATGCCTGTGACACCCCCAGCGTATGCCCTGTTGGTCTCTGAAAGGCTTCGTTAGCTAAAATACTAAGAGGTACACATACCTTTGTCTTCACAGATATTGGCTCCCCTTGGTCTGAGATGAGGATGACAGAGGTTGCAGAGCTCTTGTAGTGTTTGTACCCACCCTGTAGCTCTCTACAACTTCTACCTCATGTAGATTGTGATAAGTTAACCAGGGTCTACAAACCCTGGTCTCTGAAAGGCTTCTTTAGCTAAAATACTAAGTGGTACACATACCTTTGTCTTCACAGATATTGGCTCCCCTTGGTCTGAGATGAGGATGACAGAGGTTGCAGAGCTCTTGTAGTGTCTCTACCCACCCTGTAGCTCTCTATAACTTCCACCTCATGTAGATTGTGATAAGTTAAATAGGGTCTAAAAACCCTTCTCCTTCTTGGCAGTGGTTTATTAGCAGCAGCAGCATAGTCTTCATCCTGTTGCACATACACATGAATTAAAGCAACAACAGTCACTAACATTGTTTCTGTGTAGACTCCTTTCTGTGGCTGTATTCCAATAGGTTTTGGAATTTGCAGGGAAAACCAACACTTGAGTCTACACGGTTGCTTTATAGCTTGTTGAATAGTTTCTCCACCTTGGATTGGTTGATTAGCATACAATTCAGCTGCTTATGTTGTAATTTGCATACCATGGTATTTACAGTGTTTGCATGGCTCTACACACCATGTTGAGCTGCTCACTGAATCCAAAATCCTGAGCTTTCATGTGTTCTTCAGGGCACAGTGTGTGCACAGTCTTAACAGACCATGTAAGCTTCATTGAATCCAGCCCTTTTAACTATTTTCCTGGGGGTACTTTTGAATCCAGCCCTTTAACTATTTTCCTGGGGTACTTTTTTTGCAGATGCCCATATATGAAAATATTGCCCGGAAGTTCATTGTAATTCTCAGCTTCATCATGTTAGGTATGGGGTTGCCAAAGACCAATATCATTTTGATAGTTGCACAACGTGCAATACAGCTAAACTTTGGTTGCCATATTTTACATATATTTTCCCTGTATTGTACAAGTGCATTAATGGCAAGGTCCATTGAAAACACTGCCAATGATCATGCTAGTAAGTCACTCTAAATTATATGACAAGTCTCACAATAGGAAATGACAACGGCTTATTCTCTGGTATGAGATTCAGTGAATGACTATGGCCTAAGATGGCACTGGTGCTTGCAGGGTGGACCACAGGTGCCTCACCGGTGTTTTCTGGTGAGTAAAATGTTTCCCCATTTTCTCTATGGATACCACTGCAACCATTTTCTGGAGAGACTCCTATTAGGGCAGCAGTATAAGTTAGGTGCCCACCACTGTCTCATCAAGGCAGTTACAGGAACCTTTGTCCTCACCCAAATTGGTGATCAATGTAGAAACTACTACACCAAACTTTTTTACCAATGGGAAGAAGAGGTCAGATTGAGAGCACCTGAGATATTCTGTAAGAATATCTTAGATGATTTTGACTGAAATATTAGCTCTGTCCCTCTTAATCCCACATAAAACTAGTAACTTTTGGAGGAAAGGTGGTGAACTGCATGTAATGAATAATGGCACTGATTAAGAGTTATAGACTTCTTTACTCCAGAAAACGTATATTAATCCATATGCTCTGATTTTGTCAAAGTCTCAAGTTAATAGCACTAGTATTTTAAAAGCGTCTATGATTGTCCCTGATTTTCTCTGAATTTGTCCCTGATTCTGTTGAAATTTGTCCCTGATTGGTTGAGAGCTAGTCAGGTTTAGCATTAACAGGGATATTCTGAAGCGTATAGATAAAATAACACAACAAAACTTTTTTTTTCATAAATGCGATGAAGTTTAAGCATAGCTGCATGGGTGTGCCCATTGCCTAGCTAAGCTTAGTCAAGCTTAAACAGCACAAGAAGTTAAATAGCAAGAGTCATCCACCATAAACAGTATTGAAATAGTGTAGTGGTTAGAGAGTATGCTTTTCAAGCAGTCATTCCTGGTTCAAAGGTTCAAAGATTAGTACTAGGCTAATTGCCCTAGTGAGTCATTTTAAGCGTAGCCGATTATCCCTTGTGAGACTCAAACCCTGCACCTTGTGTTTATAAGGCAAACACCTTAACCATTAGGCCACCCAGTTCAATCACCATTGTAATCAATTTGCATTTTACATGTGAAAGCAGTACATAAATATTTTTTTTAGTATTACCTACTAAGTAACATATATTTGCTAACTGGAGTACTGCATTAGGTCTGGATGTGAGGTGTCAGTTTAATAAAGTTGTGAAATCCCCATATAAAGTGCCTCATACAGTATAGTCACACATGAAGAATAAATGTAATGAAGGCACACTGGGGGATGTCAGGCACAATAAACATTATTTATAATATGTAATGAATGATGAATCAATGCCATACAGCAGATAGTCTATAAAATGAAAAATAAGCAATGCTAAGCATTGCACAGCTCTGCTTACCAAGTGTAAGCATTGTGTAAATATAACTGCTAAGCAATGAGTAGCCCAGGTAAATGGATTTGCCTATTGGTAGGCAGTGCTGAACCTGCCCCTTTAAGCAATGCAAACCTTAGCTAAGCAGGTTTGCCCATAGCTTAGCTCAGCATATTCAAAACCATCCAATCATGGCAAAGGGCAGGAAATTGGCCGTATTAAAACCCCACACATGGGAATATAGCTCATAACTGGTTGCAGCTTCCCACTGTAGGCAGAATGGCTGGCATCAGAGCAGCGATCTGCTTCTATGCACAGCGCTGGGTCATACAGGAGTCCAAAGTCATGGCAGGACTCCTGGTAAAAAACCATGATGAGAGACTGCTGCAGGGCTAGTACCAAGCCTCCCAATATAAAGTGGAAGCCTGGGACTGATACCTATGACCTCACCAGTGCCACTGGTATCCATGCCACTGGTATCCCTTGGACTGGTGAACAGGTCAGGCACTACTATGATGACTTGAAAAGGAGGAAGAGGTAGCTCTTGGACCAGTGGGTCCAAGAATCAAGGCAGAGGGGTGATGTCCCAGCAGTGTGCAAGTACTCTTACAAGTAACTGTTTAATAATGTCCAGCCTGTGTATATGATGGATAGGTATGGCTAAATATTTCTCTATTTCCCTTACAGCTGCAGCTAAGCGGGCTTTGAATCAGGAAGCCCATGTGAGTAGGCTGCAAAGGCTGCATCACGAGGCTTGTGAGTAACAATCCTGCTTGTAGTAGTCATACCAAATAAAAATAAAAATAGTAGAAAGTCACCTGCCAGTATAAAAACTGTTTTGTGAATGGGTTGTACTGAATAAACCAGACAGTATGACAGTAATAGTCCCATATAGGTTGTATTTAAATAAAACTGTAACTGCCTGGCAATAAAGCTCTAAATCCTGGACTGGTTATGTTTACTCTGGTAACGTATGGCATTTTTAGTGTTGCATCCTCCGAATAGTAGTGCTGTATTAACCACTGTTATCCACAATGTGCTACATAATAAAAATGTCTAGGAATGTCTGTATAAGACTGTTGTAATTACAATATCAGAGTGTACAACCGAGAGAGACTTGGACAGAAAACACTAAATAGATAGATAGCAATATCCACTCTTCTGAAACATAAATTGTTGTATCTTTATCAGACACAGCCGTGGTTCAAATCCTGAGTGATAGTAAGCTGTATGCATAATCATACCTCTCAACTGTACACATTTATTCAAAATGTCCAGATAATTGGCTAATATTTTCTTCCTGTTACCCTGTCCCCCTGGCAAATCAGTGGGATGATCTCAGAAGTTTAGTCAGCAAATAATGACATACATCTGATTTCCAGAACTCAAAACCTTCAGAAAATATTTATGAAAACAAAGCTGTCACTCTAGCAACTCTCCTCTCCAAGTTTATGAGACCAATATTCAAAATATGTCCCTATTTCTACCCCCATGTTGTCAAGCTATGACCAGCATGTGTGCATTAAGAGATTGAGAGGTATGTGCATAATATTAACTTGGAATCTGGGAATATGTGTGGAAGTTTTACTCTGTAGCATAATGCCTACTCCAAGGAGATCTCTGCCTAACATATAAAACTATGTAAAACCCAGAGCTGTTGGACATGCTACACCTAAAGAAATCACAATCCCTCTGAGCTACATGCTCTAGGGATAAACAATGTCACCACAATAAACAGGACATGCTGGAGGGATAGATTCCTGTCCCAGAGACTTCCTATACTCTGGAACAAGCTACCCATCTATGTCAAGCAAAGTTCCTCATAAGCACTCTTCAAGAAAAATCTTGATGAGTGGATGCGAAATAGGAAATACACCCCGGGGATTACTTCTGTGGCTCTGCTCGACAGGGGCACAGGAAATTAACTTTCTTGGGTGGCGTAAGCCAGGGACCCTTGTTGGCTAGGCTTACTTAGGCCCTTGGGCTGATAGCCTAGTACATACCTATGAACCTATATATTTTTTTCCTTATAAATAATAATCCTGTCGATATGTAATATTCAATGCTCATGTCTGTCATTTTTTTCTCCTTAGCTCCAGAGACCAATTGTGCAGAATTACCAGTAGTCTCAGGGAAGATTAGCCTGCCCTTCTAGGCACAGGGTTAGTACAACTGTTTTGTAGTGTAAGTTATAAAGCTGTTTAGTTGTCAGAGCCACAGCCTAATTTGTTGGTTACATAGCCAGATGTTTATAGTTCTTGGGCAGATTCAATGTAGAGAATGTGCTAACACCTGTTGCATATTAAGTATTACAAATTAACTATTAGCTACTTTTGGTATTTAGCCATTTCAGTGTTTTAATAATATGTGTGATTTTTATTTGATGAATGCTTGCCAGCAGTAGTGCTGACATAATGGTTCCACAGCTCATGCACTTTCCTTTCATGTTTCATGACATCTAGGATCTGGATTCTACTCCCACAGCAGGTGCCTTCCCTCCAATATGGTACATTAAACCAAGGCTGGAGACCATGGGTCTCAGACTGACTTCTACATATCTGTATATGATAAGCAGCATGGCTTTTTATTGCATATATGGATGCACTTTTACATTTTTATTAGCCTTGAAATTTACACGTCAATGCACAAATACATGATATCATACTTAGAACACAGTCTCTGGTCAGTAACAGGCTCAGCATACATTCTGCAGAAGCAGTACTGTCACACAGTGCCTCAGCAGGTAGAATGCTCCCCTTTCATGGCTCAGTGTAAGTAGTGCTGGGTTCTTCTCCCACAGCACGTGATTTTCTTCCATCCACTTTACACCACTAGGGGAAGAGGAATATCAACTGATGCCCTGTGCCTGAGAATTATGTAGGGCCCGGTAGCTTCATACCACAGGAAGGCTAACTTCTATACTGCATAAGGCAGCACAGAAGCACAAATGCATTGACATATATGCATATTTATATATATATATAATATATATATATTATATATTATATATATATTATATTATATTATATTATATATATATTATATATATATTTATATATATATATATATATATATATATATATATATATATATATATATATATGTCTGGACAGAGAGATGCAAACACATAAGTTTATGACACTGTACTTGTGTAATTGTGTTTGCATCTCTCTCTGTATATATATATATATATATATATATATATATATATATATATATATATTCTGTAATATATGGAAACACATAAATTTATGACATTGTACTTTCAGCACATACATTGACTTGATCTCCATTTAATACAATTGCATACACCTTGTTCAGGTCATAGAGGCTGCACAATTCAAATTACATTTTTTTCTATTTGTAGTAGACCCCAGTTATTGCTACTAATGTTTTCTTTCTTTCTTTCAGCGTAGTACAGTTGTAGTTTATGTAATATATTTTTATTCTTATGTAGTAAACTGTGCTATTTTATCTTTGCATCTCTGTCCCTCACCCTCTATGTCACTATTATTTTTGCTTGTTACAATTTTTTGTTGCGTCTCTCCATTTATTTCCCTTTTTTATACATAGTAATGTCCACATACCACACTTCTGTATATCAGTTTATGATGGTTGTTTATAAGGGTTAGTCCTTGCAGTATTGAATGGATATCAAATGGAGATTTGACAATAATGCCCAGTTTGCAGTCATCTGCAAACTTAGGTAACTGAAGGACCTCATTCCAAGTCTAGAAATCAGAGAAGTGAATGCTAAAATGTTTTAAGTCCTGTGGCGTGTACTAAGCTACCCCCTTAATATCTGAGGAAGAGCCTGACAACATAAATATGTGGGTTCTAGCTTTCAGTCATTTGGTTATCCACTTCACCATATGTGACTCTGCATTACAGCACTTAGCTTATTAATGATGTCAGCATGGGGGATAGTATTAAATGCCTTGGCTGGATCCAAATAAGCTGTGTGAACAGAATGACCACTCTGTACAGCTTTTGTAATTTTCCTGAAGAAGTTTAAGGATCTCCCATTGCCAAATCCATATTGAAGTGGCTCTAGCCTCGTAAGAGTTTTGATATCCTAATTTATGATGTCAGATACAATATATTCCATGGCTTTAACAATTAGATTAGTCAGGCTAATGGGTATATATTTCCTGAGTTTGTGGCAGGCTTGCCCTTGTGTAGCGGCATCAACAATGCAGTTTACCATTCATCAGAGACAAGTCATGCAACTAAGTTCAGGTTAAACATTTTAAGGAGTGTCTTCTCAAGGACATATTTGGTACTGTTTGTTTGGCACCTAGGTAAATTATTGGGCCTCAGTAGAAGTGTCTTTTGTGATATTAGGAGGTGTAAGGACTTCAGGAATTTGTAGAATTAAGATAATTGTTTCAGAGGTATAGTTTTATTTTGCCAATATATTTGCAGTGTCTACTGGGTATGATTGAGTTGTACCATTTTGGATAAGTTTATAGCACTGCTAGGTTTTAAATCTTTGTTTCCTTATAATAACAATTGGCTTCAGAAGCTAATTTAAGTTCATGATTTGTTTTATTAGCCTTGATAGTATGTTTTACTTCCTCACTCATATTCTTGATGTCATCTTTAACACAAGAAATACGTTTTCAGAAGCTTCTGAAAGAGCTGTTCATAATGGTTCTTACCAGTGAATTAGTCATGGAAGATTGGATGCAGAAATATAGGCTGAATTTCTCAGCTGTACATCAATCTTCAGACTGCTATAAACCAGAAGAGAAGCTGAAAATGTGTAACCTATGTACCGTAGTCATGCACTGTAATCCCAATATTGTTTTCCATTTTTCTATACTATGTATCTTAATTAAAGAATAAAATAGGCAAGTCATTTACTAAAAATACTGCATTAGAAACTCTAAACTGAATAAGCAAAGATGTAATATGCATATATCAATTTATCATAGCAGTTATGTTTGCAAGCTTGCTTGTGGCACTTGAATTTAATGTATGTGCTTGAAGCTGGGCCATGCATTGTCTGTGACCTCAGTAAAATGTTATCTACTTAAAACTTGATTTATACACAGGAGATTATGATGCATGAATGGATGCACTCAACAATGGCACACATCTGTATATGTACATAAAAAAACATACCAGGCTCTATGAGCTAACGAGGTTCGCATCAGCAGTTGGTAAAGCAATCATGGCAGTCCTAATGGGTCCATAAGAAGCTGATCCTGTAAGACTAATTCAGTCCAGGTCCATAACTGACATACCTGAGAACAGCACAAAGGCAAGGCTATGCACGTCATTTATTTGGACTTCATCAAAGTCTTTTATTCTGACTCAAACTGCTGTTGTCATGAAACATAATAAAGGGGTGAGTAGGAGAGGGAAGTCTTCTGTACATATGTGTGGAGAAGTAGGGAAATTAAATGGAAAATGGGATGTCTGTTAGAAAGAAGACTTCAGATTGTAAAAGGGTGGCAAGTGGTATTCCGCATGGATTATTTCTGGATCCAGTTCTATTTAACGAGTTTACTTCTGTAACACTGGATCAGTCCTTTCTCCTGATGATGTCAAAAGGCTGGGGAGAGTATATCAGAATGTTGGTGGGTAGGCGGGGTGGAGGCACATGGAGAAAGATAGAAGCAGACTGCTGAAGCACTTTGTGTAGTGACTGCATTACATCTATTATTCCAAGTGGAAGAATAATCCAGGAACAGAATACATATCTAGAGAAGTAACATTAAAAATCTACAGCTAAAGAAAGACTCAAAGGTTATGACTGCATAAAGCCTAAACAATCACACATAGAATAAGAGGGCAGTAGCAAAAACAAACTGAATGCTCAAGGTGTCTTCCATGGGGGGGGGGGGTGCTTCTTTATTTGTGACTATTAAGACTACAGCTGTGTGCATTTCTTGACTTCTTATAGAGAAGAAGCGGTCATACTGCTGTAGGGTGTACAGAAGAAGATGGCTAGAGTGATGAGACAGATTCAATGAATGATATATGAAGAAATTGTAAAGGAGCTTGATCTTTTTTACACAGACGAGCATGAAACAGCAGGTGAGCGATTTGGATATCTAAGAAACTAATGGGAGAAAGGTGATGGCACAGCATTTAAAGGGAAAGACAGCATGGAGTACAGAGAGCATATCAGGCAAATCAAGGAATCACAAATTAACATAGGCAAGACAAAATCATTTTTCAAATAACTTATGGTAGACAGGTAAAATAGCTCCCAGAATGGGTATTTGAAGTTAAGCTAGATAAGACCTTTTCAAAAAAAATGTGAGATTCCCTGAGGGATAGGATGGATGAAGAAAGGCAAGTTGTATCCAGCATTCTTCAAACTAGTCAGAAAAGTCAGTCTCCTTATCCCAACTTCCTTGTGTTATGCAAAAATATGCTCAAGGAGCTCTAGGTCTACAGTCCATTTGTTACATCTTTCAAATCTGTAAAACATTTTGTGCTACTGTGTTTTTTTTTACTATAATTAGTAGTACATTGGGACAAGTAAAGATCTAAAGCTACAACTATGACAAATGAGTATTATCGGGTGTCTCTGAACATAACTCACTTATCTGCTCTCTACATGGATGCCTAGAGCCAAACCTTCATGGTTTGTCTTGCTCTGCTTTCACTGCAAGTATCTTGACATCCATGTCTCAAGCACATAGGAATTTGGTAATGATCAGAGACATGATCATAATTCTGTTTAATTTGTTCTTAGTGACGTGATAACACCAGTATCTGAACACTAGTCATTTCAACAATTGCTATCTTGTTTCTTTAACATTAATAAATAAGCAACAAAGAGGGTTGTATGAAGATCTTTATAACTGCAAAGAAACACAAATGTTAGACAAGGAAGAATGTACAGCAGAACATATACAAGTACCTGTGAAATGCTGCCACTTTGAAACTTCATTCTGACAAAGTCAATCCATGTTTTGTGGAAGAGACAAAGCCAAGCATACCCTGCATGCAAATGATTCTACCCTTGTGGCCTTTATTTATTTATTTGCAGGGATATTTTCATTGAAGGCCCAAGGACATAAGCTCTAGAAATAAAATTATGGTAAGAGTGGTTTAACACAGAAATTTGCATATGAGAAAGAATGCAGTAGCATTTACACTTTTTTTAGTGACAGATTCTATATGAATATATATAGACTATTTACAAAAATGAATGCATGTTGATTTTTGTGAGGTTTACAGTTTAGTATGGAAAGTCCTTGTGCCATGGGAAAATGAGGATTTCCTCTGGGCAGCACAACCTCCTTTCTTACTATCTTGCACATTTTGTACTGACATCTGATAGAACAACTCCTTGCGCATCCATCCATTGGCGTAATACCCTACTGCTGAGAAATCCAGTTTGGGGAACTGTGTTTAATAAAGACTACTTGCAGTATACTATCCTAGTTGACTGTCATGAAACTTAAAACCATGATGTGGTTATTCATCATTTCTTCTATTGTTATTGCTATATTAACAGTCTAGCTTTCATCTTAACGACCATTAATTCATCTTTTAAGGAAACTAACATTGCCGCTGATGTATGCCCATTCCTCCAGTAGCATGAAAGAGAATTTTCAATTTTTTTAATGATTTTAGAGCACTGAATATTCTGATAGAATGCATGCTGAGATTTTGTGTCCCCAACATTTGTGCATCCATAAACATATTTTATTAAATAAAGTGTTACTCGTATTCATAACTGATATTGGAAACTGTCATCCAAAATGTTCGACCTCAGTTTGATACATGTTCTTAGGAGATGCATGAATATTCATGGGGGCAGCATTTGTTCTTTTTTCTTCAGTATTTTGGCACAACCTGTTTCATTTAGAGGGGGTGATATAGTGAAAAAGGTAAATGAATTAGAAAGTAAGTTCATTCTTAATTATGCAACATTATTTCCTAGGGGTCTTAATCTTGAGGTAAATTTGTAAATGTGTGAATTAACATGCTTATTTGATTGTATTTAAAATTTTGTATTTAAATGTTTTTTATAAATATTTAAAGAATAAGTAAAATGAATTGAATGTATAATAATATTCATAATTATGTCATGTAGGTTATTTAAAATGTTGATGAAATTTGAAAAGTATGCTATGTTTATGATGGCTGCTTTTAGAAAATGTGTTTGCAGCACTTTAAAAAATTTAAAAATTGAAATGTATTATATAATTGTTTAATTGAACTGATTGAGGTTTGAACCTGTGTATGTGTTGGTTGTTTGGCACTGTATTTTATCCATTGAAGGCGAATGGCCGAGGTACCAGTGATGGAGTAAAAAATTCAAACTTCTTTTCTGTGTGGTCCTGCTTCTTGCTGTTTGGTCATATATTTATTATTCATGTGGTGAAGTGGTCGAGTGTTTTTTTATTATGTCTTTGTTATTATCCACTCTGATGGAATGTTCTGTCTTGTTATGTTGGTCTATGATTTGAGTTTGACTGTCGGAGTAGTGAATTTTGATTTGGCAAAAGCATATGATAACATTCTTCACATAATCTTGAGTCCTTCGGTGTAATAATGAGAAACCTTACAATGCTAAGTGGACGAGTAATTGGTAAACACAACCCAGCAAGTAGTTGTCCATGGAGAACATTAAAAAAATCTGCTCATACTGGAGTAACTCAGGATTCTGTTCTGGGCCTGATATTGTTACGCTTATCTTTTGAATCTTTTTCAAATCATGTCACATGGTGGGTTAATAAATATGTAGATGACTCCAAAACAGGCATTGCTTTAAGCTCACATGCAGATAACACCACTTTGAACAACTACTTATTACTTTTCTTGGGCAACTAAATTAAGTTTGCATTTCTGTGCAGGTAAATGCAAACTGATGTTTTATTGGTAAAAAGGTATTTTCAAGGCAAGTTATGGTGACTAATACAGTCTTATAGCAAGTTAAACAATATAAAGATCTAGGAATTAGAAAAACTTCCACTTTTTCATTCAATGATCATATTATAGAACTTAAAAGTAAATAAAAGTAAAACAATGAGGCAAGTAGGATTGTTATGCAAAAGTGCTGCTTAATATATAATATGTAAAAATGACTTTTTACTAAAAGATGTTAAAAAGTCAAACCTATACTTGAATTAAACTCAATGAAAGAGGGGGTGATTTAAAGCTCAAGGTGGAAAATTTGGAGACTATGTGGCAACTTAGATTAAATGCCACTCATCCGCTGGGACTCAGTGACAGTATTGCCATTCTCCCTATGCTTAAGACTAAAGCAACTAGGATATGAACGTGTTTCACATTTTTTGTACATAAAAAGGTCTTATACACTTTAAGTTCTGTGTTTGAGTTTAATTCAAGTATAGGTTTAACTTTTTAACATCTTTTAGTAAAAAGTATTCTTTACATATTATATATTTTAGACTTTGTGTAGATAATATGTTGTACTGCAGTTTGTCATCTGTTTATTTAAATTTAAATGTGCTGTGATGATGTAATTGAATGTTGACTGGCTGGGTAATAGAATTTTATGTTATTTAAATGTTGTTTGCACTACCCAACAGTACTCTGATGAAGCCATTGTTATGGTGAAAGCACTTAGTCATTGGGATTCTGTGCTGTGTCCTAATAAACCGGTGTTTCCACGTATAAGTTTGGATTTTTTTATTTTTATTTTCTTGGTTTTTGCTTCGTTTGAAGTGTTGCCTGGTTTTACTTTTTAAATATTGCTCTTACAAACTTACAAAGTTGATAGAATAACAGGTTTTGCTTTAGCATGAATTTTCTGAAGGGTATGAAATGTGAAACTCAAATGTCTGTCATTATTTTCTGTCTTCAGTCTTTAATAAGTTGCCAATAATTTTCCAGAAAAGCACAAAATTCAGATATTCGCCAAAAATCTGTACAGTTGAGTGGTATGTTTTGAAGACTCCCTTTAACAAGTGTTTTTCATTGTGAGGGTTAGGCTGAGATTTTGGGGGATCTGTTGGCTTTGTTTAGTTGTTTTTGGGGGTGAAATTTGTACAGAATCTGTTTGCTAGTATGTTGGCTGTATATAATAGATCTGAGTAGGTAGTACCATTTGGATAAGTTCTCGGCAATGCTGTAAGATTTTTCTTAGATTCCTAATGTAGCTAAAGATGGATTTATAATTGTCTTTACCTTCTGATGCTAGTCAATGTTTATAGGATACTTTCACTTTCCTGGTGGTGCTTTTTACTTTTTGTTTGGATTTGGTAGGGACTACCAGGTCAATCTATATATGAAGGTGTACATAGAGTTGGTTTGCATAACTAATTCCTGTACCAGCATCTTGGGTAATACTGTTAAACTTCATAGAATCATAGAAGATTTCTGCATTTGATGTCACTGAAATTTATGACACTTGCCTCTGTCGGAGATTTTCAATGAAAGGTTCCCAGAATTTAATCAACTTAACTGGATGAGGGATTACCAGAGGCATAGTTGATAATGATGCCATGTTGGTAAGGACCAGGTTAAAGATATTTTGTTGTTTAGTGGGATCCTAGACAATTTGGTCAGGGAAGTTTTTGTTTATGAAATCAAGGAATTTTGGGGCATAACATGCAATTATGCTATAGGCATGCCAGTTTATCATATGGTAGTTAAAGTCTCATTGGACAATGGAATTGCTGTTAATCTGAAGTTCATCCAATGAATTTAGGAATCTGACGTGATTTACTTGGAGCATATAGGGGGTCCCGCAACAATCTACATTCTGCCAACTGTCCTATTTAGTGTGACTTGGATCTCTATCAGTTCAGTTTCTGTTCTCTAGGTATCTGCCTAGACATGATGAGGCATTTAACAAATATAAATATTCCACAACAGTTACCATTGGGCTGAAAAGCATAGTAGGAGCAAGTATGAGGAGAATACATTCTGTAATTTTAAACCAAGTTACTGTAATAATAAACGCATGTACGCTCTTCAAATGCAGCAGTCCCTCAAGATCAGGTAATTTGCTATTTACTCTTGGCATTGAGCGAAACTACCTAGAGTCTCTTGTTAGGTTAGGAGATGCATTATTTGGACTCTATGCAAAAAAGGCACTTTAAGGGTAATAAAGGCTTTAGTCAGTATAATGAAACCCTGGAATGAGAAGTGGAAGCCATCCTTTGCAAAGCAAAAGTAACTATCTAGTATCTCTTCCTATGGTAACACATTCAGGATTCCCCTAAAATGACACTAACTATGCAACCAATTGTTGAGGCCAGTCATCCTTTCCCTGAACTTTGGCACCATCCAAGGAGAAGGATGGATTCTACTCAAAATGAGGGCCTTACCTGCATTTGTGACATGCATGACAAGCTCTATTATTTCTCTGAGTATCCCTTCAAGGTTTCGTTCTCACCCAAAAGGACCACTACCATCTCATAATAGTGCAACAGAATGTCTTTTCATGGAATCTTTCCCCAGAATTAGCATGTTCACTATGGTAATATCTTCTAGTAGCTGATTGTGAAAACATTTCCTTTGCCTTAGCTTATGAGGGTGCATCACAAAATATTTTGACTGATATGTACATCATAATATTAGTAAATAACAGAAATAGTTAAGTTCAATCTCATTTTTGAAGACACAGTTTCACAGACTTGGCAATTGACATATTTTCCCCAAAATGCCAAAAGTGGACATTGGAGTACTATATTAGCACAGTAAGTGTTTTATTAGTGTACTTTGTCACACAATGTCTTCAAACCAGGCTCAGTTGCCCCTATACTTTTCATTATCTCCTTTTAAGGTTCCTGTTTAGTACAATCTTGATTGGGACTGTCCTCTTGTTTCATAAATGGTTTGCTTTATACTTAAATAGTAATAAAAGACCACGCACTAGCCAGCATTGCCATTGTTTTTTCATATCCCAAACATTGAATTTATATTTCCATGGTAACTGTGTTTGTATATAATGTAGAGATTTTTTTTCTCTTCTCTTCTCTTCTTTTATTTAATATATGAGGTTATAAAACGATTTCTAAAAATTAAGCCAAAAGAACTGTACATCACTTTAGCTATAACACTGTAATAATTTTCATAAATTAATATTTAAGGTGTCCTTCACTGGATCTATAAATCAAAAGAGAGAAAATACACCATCACTGTATTAAAATATTTGGACTATACTAGTTGGCATCCCTTACATCAAAGAAGATCCATAGTAAAAGGACAGTTAGTACGAGCTGCAAAGATGGTGACATATGACCGTGAGTTTTTGGAACAAGTAAGTAACATTTTGGATATATTTAAAAGGAGATCTTATCTAATGGAGTTGTTAAGTAATATAAAGGATGAAGTGTTACAAAAAAGACAAGAGGTATTATTCTGACCCATACTGGGCCCAGAATATAATAATGAAGGGGCACCAATGGATAGTCGGGCAAAAATGAGTAGCAGTCTTAGGTTTATATTGACATATAACAAAGATTGTCCTAGGTTATGTGAAATTATTAAAAAGAATTGGAATTTGTTATGTATGGACAAAAACGTAGTAGAAAAATTGGGGGAAGAACCTAAATTTGTATTCAGGAGAGATCAGTCTTTTAAGGACGTCCTGGAGTATGGTGGTAGGAGCAACGCAAATAGGAATAAAGGTAATTATAAATGTGGAATGTGTCACCAATGCCCTTTTGTGATAGCTACAGGAGAAAAGTTTAGTTTAAACGGTAAAAATATATTTATCAATGGGCATTATAATTGCCAAACTAAAAATGTTGTTTACTTGGCAAAGTCTGTAAAATGCCCAGCATTTTATACCGGAAAGACTTTTAGACATTTTAGTGAGACAATGTACGAGCACTAATAGGATATCAAAAATGGCAAAACAAACTAATGCTCTGTATAGCCATGAAAGTTTACATAAAGAGCATAGCTTTTTTTTTTTTTTTTGGTAATACAGCAGGTTGTTAATGATTTACAGGCAGAATAGTATCTGAGCACTTGGATATATGTGAATTAAAATGGCAACCACATTTGAATGCTACAGAGTTCCCAGGTATTAATGAGAATGTCAGTATTAATTGTGTGTTATTGTGTGTTAAAAATGAAAAATTTAGTAGGGATATAAAAACTGGTTATCATTAATTATAAATAAAATTCGATATTTTAATTACTTTATTGGATTTAATGCTTACATGAAAGGTTTTATATGTATTTTTTTTATATATCTTTAACATCATATTCTTGTAAAAATAAGTGGGTAGGCGTGGTTAATCAATTAGGTTTTAATTGGTTTTATTGGTTGACTTGCTGTTTAAGCCATATTTAAGTGGTGAGATGGTTCGATGTAATAGTTCTGAAGAAGTCCCTAGCAATTCGGGATGAAATTGCTTGACTTGTGAATAAAAGTGTGGAATTATTGTTGGCTGGTGTTCCTATATATTTTTTGTTTAATGTATTTTCAATTGTAAGCTCCAAACATGTTTCACTTTGGTTGAAAAGAGGGGTGTAATGTTTGTTCTGCTAGAGCACTGGTGCATTCTTCTGCACATTCACAAATTCAAGTTAGAATGGTTCTATACTCCTTGGTAGGGTCATGCCCCTGAGTCTGCAGCAGTCCCTAGCAGTCTTCCACATGGATCTCTTGCTGTAAGTGTTCCCCCCAGACACCTGTCCCTAAGATGGGAGAGATGGTGCTTTTCATTCACTTCCACCATATAGGAGCCATCTCCTTCAGAGTGCGAAATACAAACTGAATCCAGGTCATCTGGGGGTAAAATGACATTGCTTTTCAGTCTGTCTGTCCTGCTCATGATTTAAAATGCTAATACTTTTCCTGAACTGCTGCTGAGGTTTAAAGCTATCTATGTCTTTTCTGATTAATGATCTGGAGGGACTACTGTACTGTATGAAAGCAAAGGAGTATTAACATCCTCTTCAAAACTAGTGTAGTCTTTGAAAGAAGGACTGTTTAAATGATGCCTTGGATTAGTTGTAAAGATGTGCTGTTGATAATGATTATGACTACAACAACAACCCTATTTGTTTAACCAGGTGGGCCCACTGGACATGGACACTTTTCAGAGGCAAAGGCTAATTAAGTGACTTGTTCAAGATTGCACAAGAGGCAAATGAGGATTGAGAGAATCAAACCCTGCACCACAAGCAATACAGCTCAAAAAGCATAACCTTTAAACCAGCTGCCAGACCAAATAAACTATGGTATTGACACATTTATTTTATTTTCACATATGTATGGGATACCCTTGTCATTATGCAATGGAACCTATTTTTTATTTATCCCTGCACTTGCAAGCAGTTTGAATTAATAGCATCATAGGATCATAGGAGATTGCTAGGCTGTCAACCCAGAGGTCATTTTAAGCCTAGCCATTTCAACCCAATGTAATACCGTACAGGTACTAGTTAATACCCAAGACTGCATTTAGTGATGACTGTCTTTGTCCTGTGGGGTTGTGGACGCTATCCCTGGTAAGAATTTATGGTGCCCCATCCACTCATCCAGGTTCTTCTTGAACAGTGTCATAGAGGCACTCTGTGTCACATGAATTGGTGGCCTGTTCCAAAGATGTGGCAGTCGCTGGGAGATAAAGCTCTCCCTCCAGCATGTCCTATTTAAGTTGCAGACCATATTTAAGTCCCTGGAATTGATAGCCCTAAACCTATTTGATTTATGGATATAGGTCTGAGGAAGTTTACGTATTACAGTAAACGAAAGCGCTAACTTCAACTTTTTTGCATCCAGTGTGATTTTTCTCCTTCTGCATTTTTCAAGTGTTTCTTTTTCTGGATTTGCTTATTTATGGATATGCGGTAAGTTCATTAGGCTTTGTGTTGTTTGTGTTGCTCTGTAGGCTAGGCATAAGTCTCCCCTAAGAAGTCTATACAATACAGAGTATATGACAGGGATTTTAGTCAGTCCATGTAAAGCACATGTTGGAGGCCCTTAATCTTTTTTGTTAGAAACCTCTGAGGCCTATCTAATTGCAGTTGATGCTTAGTATGGTACATACTGAATGGGGCATTATACTCAATTATGGGCCGGATAAGTGGCGAGTATATGAGGGTTATAACTTCTTTTGGTCTCAAGGTGATGCCTTTACTAATCAAGTGAGCTACATGGAAATCTTTCCTTACTATGACAGAGACATGGTGGTCGAAGTTAAGGTCATGGTCAACCTGTGATCCCAGGACCCTTACCACTTCATAGGTACTTAGAATATTGTTATTGATTTGATAGTGTGTAAGGACACTGTTTGTACTGATGGGAATGATGATGCATTTCTTTGCACTCAGTTTGAGACTGCGATTAATGCACCAGTCATTGATATATGTGAGACCATCCTGGAGTATGCTGACATCATTTGGTGAGTCAATGATGGCACCTAGTTTGCAGTTGTCTGCAAACTTGGTCAACCACAAGCCTTTAGTTTTGACCTGAAAGCCTGAGAAGTATATACCAAACAGAAGGGGGTCCAGCACTGACCCCTGCGGCACTCCACTGGTAACAGGTTTGCTGATTGATGTGGAGTCACCCAATTTAATAGTGCGTGTCTGGTTTGTGAGCCAGTTGGCAACCCATCTTACAAGGAAGGGGTTTACATTCAGTTTACTAAGTTTATCAGCAATGCCTGAATGTGGGATTGTGTCAAAAGCATTTTCCAAGTCTAGGTATGCTGTGTGCACAGATTTGCCCTCATCAATGGCCTTGATCACACTTTCAAAGAAATCTACCAGATTTTAACAGGCAGGATTTGCCCTTCACAAAGCCAAATTGCGTAGGCTCCAGGGTTTGGAGGTTACCAATGTCTTTATTTATGAGGTCCATAATGATATGTTCCATGGCCTTACAGATAAGGCTGGTCAGGCTTATGGGTCTGTAATTCCCTGGGTCTGTTGCTAGGTCACCTTTGTGGAGGGGAATAACTGTAGTTGTTCTCCATTCTGCAGGAACAATGCCTATGGTTAGGATATGATTAAAAACGGTACTTAGTGGTGATGCTAGTTCACGTTTTAGCCTGTTTAGAGGACAGCCTGGGATGTCATCTGGTCTCATACAGGCTGTGTTCTTTGTCTTGGACAGGGCTTTGAGGATCTGCTCTTCAGATACGTAAGGTGGGGGGAGGGAGTAGGTGGAGTGTTTGTTGTTAGTTAGGAGGGGATAAGGGAGTGAACATTTTGCCAAACCTATCCGCTAGCAGGTTTGCTATCTCTGTGGGGATAGTGTGTGTTATACCATTGGCCACCAGTTCTGCACATGCTTGGGTCCTACCCTTTTGATTATGTACATAGCTGTAAAAGGCCTTATAGTTATCCTTGGCAGTAATTGCCAGTACTGCCAAAGATAACCGTACTATAAGGAAATTATATAAACATATTTATGAACACAACCATGCTGTTGAAATAGGGGATGAAAGAAATTCTTTAGCTAAGCATTATAAATTAGGCACATGTAAGGTTCATTTTAAATCTTTAGTTCTTGAAGAAATAATTTATTTTGATAAATGATTTAATGCAGAAGATGAGCTGGGGTGGCATGAGAGTATCTGTGGCAGGTGAGATTAAATGTCTGCTATCCACCCGGTCTTAATAACAGAGACGATTTTGTGGCTTATTTAAAAAGGAAAGGATTGAAGCATTGATCTTACTTGATTTGATATGATCATATAATGGGGTTACATATTATATATTTTATATGGTTGTGTTTTTTAAATGTATTGTGTGTTTTGCCTTTAATAATGGGTTATGTGATGAGGTTGTGTTATTTATACTTGTTTGGTATTGAGCACTATTCAGTCTGAAGAAGTTTGTATTTAATGCTGAAAGCACTCTTAATGGCTTTAAACATTTTTTGTTTTCTCTTACATTCCTTTTATTTATTGTGTTTTGCTCATTTGCAATGTTCTTACTATGTTTTTCTCCATAATGCTAGGTTGGAGACTGTTGTCATTAGGGGTGGCTTTTGAGAAACGATCACGGCGGAGCTCAGCGAATGGATATTTCTGCCTGGTTTTAAGGGAAAATTTGTTGAATTTAACTGTCCGGCTTTGGTGCACAGTTGCGTGGTAGTGAGTGATGCTGCAAGATGCGCAAACAAGCAATGTAGGGCTTAAATTCCAGAAGCTAAAACTTGAAAAAAAACTCTAACAAAATTCAAAAGGACCAATGAGGATGCTTATTCCAAGTCTTAGACCAGCATCCCTTTACCAGTCACGTGCCAATCAAACAAAATTCTCTCACAAAAGTGCAGATAGGCCCTTTCCAATCCAAGATGGCCTGAAAATGTGTTCAGAACAAACCACTACAAACAGTTCCAGAAGCAGCAGGCCTGGGTATGGACTATACTACAGCTACTAGCTACACTAGTTTCAGCAGAAAGCACTAGAGAATATTTAACACAGCAGAAAAATAGCAGTGAGACACTGAAAAAAAAACATTTAAAACAGCAGAAAATCAGCCAGGAGGCTCTAAAGAATGACTTAAACAGTTAACAGATCAGTTAATTAAGTACTGCTTGGTGTGAAAACCAGAGCAGATTGATCAGATAGCTTTAAAACAGTGAAAAATACCAGTAAACAGTGGAAACAACAAAAAGGTTTGCTAAACAGTGAAAACAGCAATAAAATTAAATTTTACAGGCACAGTGTAGCAAGCAATTGCAGTATAACAGTGCAGTTTAGTACACAGTAAATAAATACAGTATGCAAGTAGGCAGCAGGCAATAAAAAAGTGAATATAATAGTATAAATAAGCAAAAAATCAGGCAACTTATGGTTTTTTGGAAGCTCAGAAGCCTCTAGTCATCTGGTATCTCAGCTCAGACTTGTGTCTGGTAGCCCACCTCAGTTTAGCTCGATCCAAGTTTACAAGTTTTATTGTGTACTGTTTATTTCTTGCATAGAGTTAGTATTATGTTTGATTTTTGTAAAGTTCTTAAACTAGAAAATAATGTTGAACCCTCAACAACTTGTTTCAATGTGTGACAAGCTGTACAATATGCAGAATATAAGGAATTATTCTTACTATATGATGCATTTATTGGCACTTGTGCAGAATATCCATATGAAGAACAGTTCTTGTGAAAAATGCATATCTCCTATAATGCAGGATGTGTAGGCTTCATCAAAGATTTTCCTCTGTACAGAGAATGTAATGAATTACATAGCTGACTGCATTCTGAGGACAAAGGCAGATTGTAAATAATAAGCTGAGCAAGACATGTCATGAGCTGCAATGGCAGCTTCTTTTAAAAGACACTCTACTCATTTGCAACTGTCACTACTATCAGCATACTGGTACTCTGAACAGTCAAAGTGCATGTATTTTTTGAATAGTGCTTATCTGGGAAAATTACCCTTCATTTGTACTTTGAATTATCTTGGCTTAATCAGAGCTGCTTTACTGTAATGGGAATTGTGCATGACTCAAATGAGAAAGTGGGTTATGTTGCTAAGATGGTTTTTAACTATCTCCTCACATGACTATCTTCATACAAGTAGCCAGTATTGCCACATTTTATTTATTTATTTATTTTTTAATTCAGCATTTTCATCTACTGCACTAATCATTTAAATAATTAGCAAGAGGAGTTTACTCCTGGGACAGTAAAGCAGTTAATGATAAAAGAAGTGTTCATTTGTGTATCAGATTTCATTCAATTTTCCTGTTTACATTTAGCCATGTTACTGTTCTTAAATATACTATCCGTGGTGGTACAGCGGTAGCATTGTTACCTCACAGCAAGAGGTTCTCCTGTTCAATTCTCAGCTGGAGTGCCTTCTGTGTGGAGACTGCATATCCTCCCCGTGGTCGAGTGGCCTCTAAAAGACATGTGTAAATGGGCATGCCTTTGTTGAAGGTTGGTCGTTGGGCTGGCAACTCGGCACCATAAAAATCGACTGACAATCATTAGCAGACTGGAGTTCTGCTGTGGCAATCCCTAACTGGGAAAAAACAAAACAACTGTTCTTAAATATACTGTGGGATGAAATAGAATTCAAAGTAATGAGGGATTTTAACTGCAAGATGGCACTATCTTTCTTTGCCTGCACTGTCTGCAGAAGTCTTTCACAAGCCTCGGTTGTAGTATATATGGCATGTAGAAGTAGTGGAAACTTTTTTAATATATTCAGATCATGAAGATGTGTGATACAGACCCTGGACTGTTCTACACTGCAGACAATAAGCAAATATCTTTCCAGTGCACAGACTAACAATGGGCATGCATTTCTCTTTTTTCTACGTCTTCCACTCTGTGTATAAAAAGGATCAAAAACAAGGCAAACTTGAACTCATGGGTAATTCCTTATCATGGTCAAATATGTGATGCATCTCAAAGGATTGCATACATAGAGGCCGGGATTTATGAATGCCTATACATTATGTTAAGCTTGTTTGCTTGATGAACAGCAATGGGTGAATTGTTAGAGATTCAGGAGACAGTACACATCACGGCCTGCTACAAAACAAGGACTAGCAGCTGAATATGCTAGTGAGTGAATAAATAGCTGAAGTGCATGCTAATGAAGCAAAAAATCATGGCAAAGCAATTCAGAAATGTATAAAAAGAGCATCTATATGTTTGCTAACCTTAGCTCAGAATTCTAACATATGCTGGAATACAGCCACAAAGAAACTTTGAAAAATGTTAGGGGTTGCTACTGCCATTCTGAGTCTGCATTTGTAACTGGCTCTAATACAAGCTGCTGTTGCTGCTAGACCTTGGTGTTGAAGGTGTAGGGTGTTCAAACCACATTTGACTTACCATGGACTTCATGAAATAAATATAATAGAGCATGCAGGGTATACAGGGACATTACAGAACAAATTATGAATGTCTGGCAAAAGAATCCCATGAGAAACCCACATAGCCCCACTCAGTAAGGCTATAACAATGTACATGCACAGACTTGAAATATTATAGAGCAAGTATTTGCCCTACTTGAGTCATTTTTTTCTGATATCTTGATACATTCTGAGGTGCCCTACAGTATGACCTTGCCGCCTCTGTCAAAATACTGACCATTTGTCCCATCATACATAGCATCATACTCAGGAAATAGTTGCATCAGGGAGCCTGAGGACAGGAACCACAGTTCCCAGCATAAGCAGGGCCAGCAGACACAAATGAGGGATCAGATTAGGAACCTACTACTTGGGATAATTATGGCAAATGGAAGGGTACCCAATATGATATGGCCCTGGTTAAGAGGCAGCAAATAGCACACACACTCATTACTAAATTAAGAAAAGGAGATAAGCACATACATAGAGCAGCAATGATGCATGCAACCTTACCAGCCTTTGCTTATCCATATACTGGCTGGTGACTCAACCATCAGACAAATGCATCCCCAGACTACAACATTATCAGCCATAACAAAGGTGAGTGATGAACCTGTAATAAAGCAATAAATGCTTACTCTTACATTTATGTACTGTAATTCAGTAAAAGCAAACTATTGATCAACTATACAGGAATGTCAGCAGTAATCTATATAAGTGATATATTCAATATATACAGACCAAACCAACTATAAAGTTGCTAGTTGTATCAATAAAATTCCCCTAAATATATATATAGTCTGTGCATCAAGCAGACCTCTGTCAAACAATCCCTAAGAATCCCATAGCTACAAATAAAAAGATAAGAAGGTAAGACATAAAATGAGGTGCTACAATCCAACAGTAGAAGGAAAACAAATATTGTCTCAAAACATGTTCAGCCTGCTCAGTACTGTGTATCAGACATATAACCCATGTCAAAAACCTAACCAGGATCAGGGCAATCACAAATCATCTGCACAAGGGGCTAAGCAAATGGTAAAACATAAGTAATAATACTGTACTACTACTATTTCTGCTGCTCCTACTGCTCCTATTACTACTTCTACCACTGATACTACTATTACTGCCACTACTACTACCTCTACTGCTGCTACTGTTGCTGCTGCTGTTATTATTACTACTACTGCTACTACTCCTACCTCTACTGCTACTATTACTGCTACTGCACCTACTTCAATGCTACTATTAC
>NC_056727.1:146590093-146615093 GCF_019279795.1 Protopterus annectens | reverse complement strand
GCTTAACACATTTATTACATATTTAGCTATCTCAGTGCAAGACCTGTACAATACCCATATCCCTGCCCCCACATGGCAAAAACAACATCAGAATGGAATGATAACTAATGTCAGGGATATAAAACATCATATGTACACAGCATTTACTTAATGTAATGATACTGTAAGCTTCCCAAGCCAGACATGTGTCAACATCTTCAGAATGCTGCCAGAATACCATGAAATAGAAGTAAAGGAGCACTACAATAAAAGCTGTGAGGTGATCATAAGAAATAGAACCTTTGCAAGTTAGACAACACAAATTGCAAATATAATTATTCTAATTATAAATCTGTAAACATTAGTTGTATAGAGCATAACATACCTTCATAGATTATAAGGAAGTTCTCCAAAAAGTATTGTAAATACAACAGTCAGCAACAGCAGTTTTGACTTAGGAAACCAGTCAGTCTTCCCTAGCGTGATGGAAGCTCAAAAGACATGATCTTGCTTATATGGTATAGATTAAACCCTCTGAGCATGCTGAATATGTAAATTAAGTGCCAACTCATTTTCATTCCTGAGTTGCACAATCTGCTTGATGTGCTGGCCAGGGAGATATACTGCTAGAACCTGCAAAATGTCATGCACATGCCTGAGCAGTACAAGAGTGAGCATTCAGAACTTTGGCTAGGTAAGTAAAATACACAGCATTAACAGTGCTGTGGATTAATTTATTTTTTAACACTCCTGCTAATGAGAAGTACACTTACAGTGGGTATGTCAGAGAGAACTGTATGGCTGAGAAAGTTTTGTGTATCTCTAGTGACTTGGGATAGAACCATGATACATCCTTTAGTAAAAATTTGTAAGAAGATAACGTGCCTGTGATGACAAAAAGGCTGTAGTCATCATCATAATCATCATCAATCCCCTTACTCTCATTTTCTATATGGGGCTGGGGTATTGTGTCAATGATCTCTTGATTCAATACTACTCTCCTACCAACTTTGAAAATCATTCCTAACTGTCACAGGTCTTCTCTCATGCAATCCCTCCATCTATTTACTGGACACCCTCATTTCCTCTTGCCTTCATCCTGTCTCTCTCAAATCTTCCTCACCAGACTGTCTTCTGCTTTTCTCCATATGTGCCCATGCCACCATAATCTGTTCTCTTTGATCTTGTCTGCAATTGGCTTCTTCTCTGATGTCCTTGTTTCTTTATCTGTTACACAGTATGCATCCTCCCCCACCTCTGCCATGTATGTGAAGCTGTTACCGTGTTCCACTTCTTCTGTTTTTTTTTTTTGTAACTGTGGTTTATTATTAATTTTGCAGTAATCAAATGAAATAAAGCATACATAAAATATAACTTTTTAACTACTACATTACAACTATATACTATAAAAGAACTACTACATCTATACAATACTAGTAAATATTAACTAAATCTATATACAAATATACTACTTCAAAACACTGAAATCTCATAACATTAAAATTCAAAACACTCTGACCATAGCATCAAAAACCCAAAACACTGAAAACCCAAAACAACGAAAACTCAAGAACAGTGAAAGTTTACATCATAAGACTGAAAACTACAACGCAAATGTAAATAACACCCCCTTCACCTATAACAACACCAAAGTAAGAAACACACTTATTACCACGTTTCTGCAGGGGGGGGGCAAGCCCCCCTGCACCCCCACATCCCCCGTAAATTAAATATACCAAAATCGGACTACAGTGGAAAAAAGTTAATTTCCTAACCTCACTGTATCATGATCACCATACAGAATGTAAACATAATGTCTAAATCACTTACCTGTATGGCCTAAAAACACATACAGATTGGCAAAATAAACACTTTGTCCCCTATTCACTTCTCCCAGCACTTCTCAGAACACTAACTTAACTTCCATGAAAGCAACACATTCATATGTTAACATTTTGTATGGTGATCATGATACAGTGGGGTTAGGAAATTAACTTTTTTCCACTGTAGTGTGATCTAGGAGTCGGTATATTTAATTTACGAGGGTGGGGGGCATATCCCCCCACATGGGGGGTGCAGGGGGCTTGCTTCCCCTGCAGAAACATAGTAAAAAATGCATTTCTTACTTTGGTGTTGTTATAGGTGGAGAGGATGTTATTTACATGTGCCTTGTAGTTTTCTATGTTATGATGCACACTTTCATTGTTCTGAATCTTTGTTGTTTTGGGTTTTCAGTGTAGTGGTGCTGCGGTAGCATTGTCACCTCACAGCAAGACGTTGTCCCATTTGATTCTCAGCTAGAGCGTCTTCTGTGTGGAGGCATGCGTGAATGGGCGTGCTTTCGTTGAAGGTTGTGCGTCAGGGCTGGTAACTCAGCACATAAAAATCCACTACCAAACATTAGCAAATCGGAGTTCCGCTGTGGCGACCCCTAACCGGGATAAGCCGAAGGACACAACAAGACACAACAACAGTGTTTTAGGTTTTTAGTGTTATGGTCTCAGTGTTTCAAATTTCAATGTTATCACCAAAAAACAAATAATCTCCGTGGTATCACCGAAGTATCAAAACAACCCACTAAAATGTAGTGGGTCCAAAAACAAAACAGTGTAAGAAACTTGTCTGTGTGGAAGATTTTCAGTCCATATATTTCTAGTTAATTGGTGCATATTAATCAGATCAGACAATAGTAGTAGAAGTAGCGAACTTAAACTCGTCTGAAGTCAAAACAAAACAAAAAATAATAATAGAAAATATATAATTGTACAGCATTACTAAGTATTTGAAAGTAATCCAAGCAAGGCAGGCAGTCTGCTTCCAGTCAAAAATCTTTTATTAAGTACACAGACAAGCAATCCAAGTAAAACAAAAATATACTCTATTTTTGTTTTACTTGGATCGCTTGTCTGTGTACTTAATAAAGGATTTTCAACTGGAAACAGACTGCCTGCCTTGCTTGGATTACTTTTGAATACTTAGTAATGCTGTACAATTATATAATTTCTATTATTATTTTTTGTTTTGTTTTGTTTTGTTTTGACAAGACGAGTTTAAGTTCGCTACTTCTACTACTATTGTCTGATCTGATTAATATACACCAATTAACTAGAAATATATGGACTGAAAATCTTCCACACAGACAAGTTTCTTACACTGTTTTGAATTTCAATGTTATGAGATTTCAATGTTTTGAAGTAGACCCCTCAAGTTACACCTTTGAATGGCAGTTCTCCTGTGGCATTAACAGTTAATGCACAGAATAAAGAAGTTTCAGGTTCATCTTTGCATCTGTGCATAAGTGCATCTCTCACAGGTTGTAGTGTTGGGTGGTGGGAGGAGAGGGTTGTCTGTGTACATGAGGCAATTTCTACATTGCCTCAAGATGCCCAGATTCATCAGATAGACAGGAGAGAACACTGGGAGATGACCCTTGGACATGCCTGAATAAAAAATATTTTCCTTTAGATAAGTGAGGAAAGTGAATACAAGAGGTTTTTCTCTAAGCAAGTGAGAAAAGTAAGTACAAAAACTGTTTTCCTCTAGGTAATGAGGAAGATTGAGTGCTATAGTAATTAGTAGCTTATTTAGTGCTTACAAGTTCTGAACAAGTGCTGAGCATGAATAAGCAAATTTAAGTGCTAAAACTAAGAATCTGTATCTGCATAAGACGAGTTACAGGACATAAACAAGTCCAAATGCAGGCTTTCAAATCAGAAAGTTGAGAAAGATGGAAGAGATTGCCCAAACAGCCAATAACTACAATTTATGGGTCAGAACCACATGTGGTAGACAGGTTATCTAGTGCTAACCACTCCCACTGATAAGCTAGAAGGCTTCCCTCCAGCACAGAAAGGCTTGGGGGGCTCAGAAGCTTACATACAGTCCTGGATACAGCAAATCTGTATCTGGAACACTATTTACAGGAAAGGTAGGAAACAGGCTTACAGTTTTTTTTTTTTGTAAAAACCCATGACCACCTGAGTTGAATAAGTATAGGGGGCATCATCAGGTGATACAATACCAAGACTTGCCTACAAAACAAGATGTTCATATTTTTTTCTCTTCTGTGTCACTTCCACAGAGATAGAAGGAAATAGAGAAGAGCATTAGGAAAGACAATGGTGCCACAAAGAGACACGGGGTAAATATGGCACAGGTATGACTAAAACTCATTTCATAAGAGTTCTGGTTTGCAATCATTTTGTTGAATCTATGGACACCAGTCCATAATTGATTAATATAGTCACAAATGAGTAGGCATACTCCATATACGCCAAACATACATACCTGCACAGATTACTTGAAACACTGCTTTAGGCAATGTTACAGTCAACATAGCTGTATGTGGGTTCACATCCAAGCAACAACAATTTATATGCATTTCCTACAAGTGTATTATTCTGCAATCAATAAGTTAGAATAATATTGTAATCCTTTCACACGGGCATTTAATGAGTTGGAATGAATAAAGTATATATGCAAAAGTCCTACAACTGTACGCATAATGTGTATAATACTGGTGACATTTATTTCTAGTTTAACACTCATGTATGGCTTCATATTCATGTGTGAATGTGACAAATCTTACAAAATTTTCTAGCAATATGAGTGGACTGTGATATATTTAAATGACATGGCATTTATGATATTTGCTCTGTGTTGTCCCACTCCCTGTTAGATGGTGATATACACCCTAACCCAGGCCCTGCCACTATCACTGCTACACAGCCTGATACACCAACAATTTCAACCACACAGACACTTACCAAGCCCCCCAACTCTCTCCTGATAGCTCATCTTAATATTCGTAGCATCAATAACAAAATAGCTCACCTGCATGCCCTTATTGATGTTTATTCCTTTGATATCCTCTGTCTGTCTGAAACATGGCTTAATCCATCAATACAAGACAGTGCAGTTCTACCCCCTGGCTATAGTATCATAAGACATGACCGTAACACTAAAAAAGGAGGAGGCGTAGCCATACTTTATAAGAATGGATTAGAAGTTACCTTGTTAGACTCCAAACCTCCACTTTGCAACAATGCAGAAATTCTTCTAACTAAGATTCAGCTTAACAAAAGCAAAGCCATATATCTATCATGTGTCTATCTTCCCCCAGGCAATAACATCAACACATTAGAGGCTATCCTCAGCTGGCTCTCAAGTAACTACCCCCAAGAAACCATTATACTTGGAGATTTTAACATTAACTGGAACTCCTGTATATCTGAGCAGCCTTCTACTATTATCAACTTATATGGTTTTACCCAAACTATAACATCCCCAACCCGCACCAATAAAACTAACAACAAAACTAGTACCCTTGACTGGATACTCACTAATACCCCCCAACTAAACTATAAAACAGGCACCCTCCCTGAGGACATAAGTGATCACTTGCTTACCTATTTAATCAGAACAAAAACTGTCATCCTAAACTCTACCATTTGTAGAACTATTCGCACTACCAAAAATTTTAACCCTGCTCACTTTCAAGCTGAACTAGCCACCTATGACTGGTCACCCCTGAAATACCTCCCAATAGATAATGCCGTGAAATACTTTAACTCTAAATTTCTAACCATTTTAGACAGCCATGCCCCATTATGCAAAGTTAAAATTAGAACCAAACCGGTACCATGGCTCACCAAAACGACCAAACAAAAAATCCTCCAAAGAAATAAACAATGGGCTAAATGGCGCTCAACAAAAAGCTCCTCAGACCACCTGCAATTCAGACAGCTAAGAAATTAAACAAAAAAAGCCATATTAGCCGATAAAAGAAACTACTACTACCAACTACAACAAACCAACCAAAATAATCCCCAAAAATTCTGGCGAGGTATCAATAACCTCCAACACCCTGGATGCTCAAGTACTCCCTCTCCCTCTGGCTCTGATCACAACAATCCCATCCAAATAGCGGACTTATTTAATACTTTTTTCACTGAAACCATACAATCCCTAGCCAACCAGCTATCCCCTAGCACCCCAGGCTTTGCCACAACCTTTACCAATAATTCTCATCAATTTTATTTACAGCCAGTGCCCACTTCACTTATCTGTAACCTCATACAGAAACTTAAACCCACTACTCTCTCTGCTGATAAATTACCTGCAGAATACCTGCAAAAAGCTGCTAAAGTCATAGCCTACCCCATATCCATCCTCATTAACAGAACTATTTCTGAAGGATCTATTCCCCTAATCTGGAAAGTCTCTCACATTATTCCCCTGCATAAGGGCAGTAACTCCAAAGAGTTGTCCAATTATAGGCCCATAGCTATTCTATCTCCTTTGGCAAAAATAATGCAGAAATGTATACACATACAACTGTTAACCTACCTACTTGATCACAATTTATTAGCACCCTGTCAACATGGCTTTAGACCATTTCATAGCACCACCTCTGCTCTCTTATCCTTCACTAACCATATTAACTGTAATCGTAATATTGATACTCTATCCTCAGCTGTTTTTATTGACCTGTCCAAAGCATTTGACATGGTGAATCACCACCTCCTTATAGACACACTCAAAAACAGGCTGTACTATGGGAAAATACTTTATCGTCCCATGTCCCAGTCACTCTAGGGGTCCCGCAAGGATCAATATTAGGCCCATTACTCTTCTCCATCTTTACAAATGACCTTCATTCTGTAATTCCTCAAGCTGACTGTATCCAATACGCTGACGACTCCATACTCATATGCGCTGCTGCTTCTCAATCAGAACTTCAGTCACTAACCCAAATGACCTTTAGTACAGTTAAAAACTGGCTCCTACAAAGACGTCTTATCCTTAACCCCAAAAAAACAAAAATGCTACTATTTACCCCCACCCGCAGAACCTCCCACTTAACTTTACTATTACTTCAAATGATGGAACTATAATATCTCCTGAACCAACCACCAAACTACTCGGGGTACTAATAGATAACAACTTGTCCTTTGAACCTCACATTAATAACACCATAAAAATAGTAAACAAGAAACTAGGTTCCCTCTATACAATAAAACCCTTTCTTACACCTCCAGCCAGGGTTACTATTGCTCGTACCCACCTCATCTCTACCTTGCTCTATGCCTCCCCTATCTATACCAAAATATGTAGAAGTAATCTGAGTAAACTTACATCCTCCTACAACAATATTGCCAGATTTGCAGCTGGGTCCACCTATATAACTCATCATTGTATCAATCTGAATCAGTTAGGATGGTTAGAGCTGCCAAATTTAATACTTTTCAATCAATTAATAGTAGCCCATAGGATCCTGTATTTACCTCAAAATACACCCATACTTACATCCCTAGTCATCCCCTATAATAACCTCAAGACCTTATGCTCAGCTAATAATCTACTTGTACAAATATCAAAATCCAACAACTTAGCTGGTGACACCTTGTTCTCCAATACAGTAGGTAATGCCTGAAACATCCTCCCAAGCCAGCTAACCTCAATATCCTCTGTCAGCTTATTTAAAAGCAAGCTTAAACCCTACCTCAAATCACACTGGCTATGCCCCTGTGTTAACCCAGGCTAAGTACCTAACTATTAACTAGACTCCCACAATTCCTAGCCTCCCATGATCATGATCTTGTGTTGTCTCATTAATTTTTAGTGAGCTTAACCTTCCTTAGGATTTTTTCTCATGTAAATAAGTATATACTGTGGAATGATCAAACACCTTCATATAGTATCACAACCTATGTGTTAAATAACACTAGAAATCCATCCTTGTTTGCTGATCTTCTATACTCTATCTATTGATCTCTAGTGTTTTTCTTTCTTAGGTTTTTGTGAGACCCCTTAGTATCTCTTATCATAAATTACTAGGTGTATCTAATTTTGTAATATGTTATAAAGATTTGTACTACACCATTTCTAATGCAAATGTATTAGTCTTATTCATCTATTCTTAGATAAATTTTTACTTTTTCCTACTGAAATATAAAATATATAATCTTGGGCTTGTACTATAATTGTTAAAACTTCTTATGTACCAAATTATACTGTTATTGTCTTTGTCCTGACCTTTTATGTTGTTGTAATTTGCAGAGCTTTTCTCCCCGGGCCTCCACTGAAAATGGACATATATCCAGCTGGACTAGCCCGGTCAACAAATGTAAAATAAAAATAAAATAAATAAATAAAATTGTCCCACCCCCAAACCTATATCTTTCTCTGTTTTATTTTAATGACATTTTAACTACAGTTCCTGTTTCAGCACTAATGATCACCAGCATGGGGAACTTGACCAGCTCAGAGCCCAAACTACCTCCCCTTGACAGCAGGCTACAGTGGCACCAGTACAGGCAGTACAGGCACCCAGCACTTCTGGGTCACAACCTGTCAGTGTTGGCTCCACAACTCCTGCACTACCTGCTCTAACTGCATCAGGTAGTTTTGTCCCAGGACCTCATGCACTGGTGTCCACCAGGAGTTATGCCAGTGGAGGTGGTGATTACAACACCCATCAAGAGTTGACAGGGCTGCTGGAGGAGATAATGGTAGAGGGTCTTGGTGCCCACATCTGCAGAATAGCATGTCTGAACCTCTTACTTAACATACCCTACCTATCTGCCCCTTTTATTCCTTAATACCTTCCCCAAAATTCCTCTCTCTCAAAAAATAAATAAATCAATCAACAAATGAATAAGTAAATGAATATAAAGGGTATCTGTCCCAAAAAAAACAAATTACACCCTATACATAGCTCTCCACATCACTTATGTGTGTGCATGACACACTTGATTTTATTCACTTTACCACACATTATTAAGTTGTTGCCCTGCTCCATTGATGTGGTGACTAAGCGAATTCCTCAAATATTTCTTAGAAATACATTGTTACCATTTGAAGAAGTGGATAGCTATGATGCTCTTCAAACACCACCATCCTGTATATTCCTGTATTGTTGCACAGTATCATACCCTCTGCTTGCCTCATTTTACCAGTGTCCTGTCAGCTCCTTTTATTCCTTTAATCTGTTCACAAAATAGATTCAAGTACTATATGCATGGCCAGAAGTGGCACATAAACCAAGCTTTCTGTTTCAGTCCTCAGCATATGTTGGACTCTTGGCATTCTGCACCAATACTAAGTGACGGTAATTCACACTTCTCATTTTATGGCAAAAACTGAGACTTTTACCTTTAGCTGCATTAATAAAGTGTTCCTTATGTATTGTGCTTAGCTTCACTGTACAACATAAATATTGATATCACTATGAAGAGACAGTTATTCTAATATGGTTAACAGGGTGTAACATTCAATGCAGACCATATGGCATGTTTCAATACCCAATACTCTTATGAGGCAGAATGCAGACATAGTCACTGTATCAAATTTTTCTCATTGTCCCTTCAAATGTTTGAGCTTTACTGCCTGAAACATGACTTGCTTTGTGATGTGATGATTATCTGGGCTAGAGAATGTTGATGTGGATTAGCAGGTGATCAAATTCAACAGTATATCAAACATTAGTTAAGGTTTTCTGCCTAATAGCATTTCCCCTTATGAAGATTCAAGTAACCCACCTGTTTCCTTATTTAGTATCTCGCACCTCCTCATAGCTTTCCATTCTAGTGGAAAATGTTTAAACAAAGCCAAAAGTAACGGATTTGCAAAGGCTCAAAAATAGGAACAGATTACAATTCTTGCTTCAAAACATTTAGAATGTTGCTATAATAAAACATTTCACATTAGCATGCATTTTTCAAAGGATATAAAGTCAGACTAGAACAGCACAAATTCCATGAGGAGCACAACAATGTTATGAGTTAAACATCTGGACATTTTTCAAATTTGTGGACATTGGCGATGTATGCTTTTGCATTATTCATATTGTAATTAGTCAATAGTAATGATCATGGTAGATGTTTGAATGAGGAAAAAGAATACATTACCATTCATAGTTACTAGCCATGCATAGCCCATATTCTTAACTGCTTCAAAGCACTGACTAGTTAACTGGTTTGCTCAGTGTCAAAGAGTAAATTAAAGTATAAAGATTCAAATCCTGCACCTTTGCCTCAGAAAGCAGCTCATTAACAAGTCAGAGCTTTAGTCCTCTGTGCTAACTGCCAGACCACTGATAACCTAAGTTTAGACAGGGCACAGAATCAGAATTGTCTATATATCTTTCCTCTTTGTGCAACCCTTGGCATGGGGCAATGAAGACCACTGCTATTTCCCATTCCAAATTAAAAAAAAAAAAAAAAAAAAATATATATATATATATATATATATATATATATATATATATATATATATATATATATATATATATATATATATATATATATATATATATATATATATATATGATCCTTCACATGGTCAACATTTCAGAATGTTGACATTCATATGGCCGAGACCATATGATCGACATTTGAAATGTTGACCATGCAGAACTATCATTTCCGTACAGTGAGGAATAGAAAGATTTCTATCTTCCGCACTGTAGTGCGATCTTGGAGTTGGTATATTTAAGTTCCGGGGAAGTGGGGGGGGTGGATCCCCCTATAGGTATGCAGGAGTGCGTAGCTCCCCTGTTAGTAGTGTGAAGGTAAGTTTTTTGTGTGTTTTTTGCTTTTTGTTCTATGGTCAACATTTCGAATGTTGATCATATGGTCTTGGCCATATGAATGTCGACATTCTGAAATGTTGACCATATGAAGTAGATCTATATATATATATATATATAGAGAGAGAACAAATAATTCCCTAATCATTATATTGAAAATATATAAAAAAAAAAAAATGATAAAAATATAAAATATTAAATACAATAAAACTCCTAAATAATAATAATATAAATAAATCTTAAAATATAAATAAAATTAATTCCATTGTAGTTCCACCACGTTAAGCACCATTATTCATATCAGTATATTGGTATATTTATTTCATATTGTCATATACATATATTCATATATATATTGGTACCATTAAAGTGCTAATTAATACAAATAGCATTAGCAGCTTTATGCACACAAAAACAAACATTGATTAAAATCACAAAAAAACATATATTGATTTTTATATATTTATTATATATATTTTTAAAAAGCGGCATGCATAAATCTTTTTTTTTATGCATCTTATTTGAATACAGTTGTACTTAATACTTGTTTAAAGAAAGCATGAACTGAATTATTTAAATCAAGCTTTCAGGGACAATAATAATAAATTAATAAATAAAAAAAAAAATTAAAATATAAATAAAAATATATATAATATATTATTAATTTATTAATTATACTGACAGATAGCTGTTTATTTCCTGTTTATACAGATAACAGAGGCTCAAACAATTTAGGACCATCATTCTTAGTTAGTTTTTAGTTTACTCAGTTACTTAGTTAATTTATTTTTAGATTTAAGTATTTTCTGGTAGGAAAGAAGAAAAAGGAGGGACATGGACATGGTCAGATCAAGAGGTCACAAACACACACCATCAAGCAAACACACACCAGAGAAAGATGTGGAACACAAGATCTTGATATGGAACATCTGATAGCTATAATTTGTCTGATGCGAGCAGAGTCTCTTGAACAAAGGAAATAATGTAGATACACTAATATATAGATTTGAGTGATGCAATATTCTCTCATTACGTCTATTTGAAAAAATGCACTAAAAAAAATGAACAAGATGTTATAGGTCCAAGAAAGATAGGCAAAAAAGAAATGCAAAAAATTATGTTTTTTTTTTATCATTTATTTTTATCTATAATATATAAAAATATAATGTTTTTTTTTTTTTTTTTTTTTGTTGTTTAGACGTTGTATGCGCATTTATGCATTGGCACTTTAGCCAGCCATATATCAAATAATATAATATGAACTTGTTGTGAAATAATATGTATAATATGTTTAGATGAATACTAAATGGCCCATGGACATACTGGAATGGTTCTTGAATCGTGGTTTAAAGAGAACTTATACACCACCTTTTTTTTTTTTTTATTTAAGGCAATGTATTTATGATATATATATAGAATTGTGTTTGAGAGAGAGAGAGAGAGGTAATATGCATGAGCTAATACTTTGCCATCCGTCACCGGAATGACCTTGACAGCAGTGCACTTCAGTGAAGATGACAGAAAGAAATTAATTTCAGTGGCCTGTATTACTTGTATATGGTTTATTGGCTTATTATAGTCTGGATATGAGGCATTTACTGTGATGCTGTATACTTACTACATAATGTAAATGATTTTTGCACTGAAACAAATTACCCTTACAAATATGTTCCAATGAAGTGGGACCACTGGGCACATACTTAGTTTTAATGACTCTACTTTTGTATGTTTGGCTTGTAAGGCTTCCAGTAACCCTGCACAGTCTGCACAATGATCCATATTCTAAATCAAGAGTTCCTTACAAGTATCATGAGATAAACAATCAGATATACATGGGTGGCATTCTAATGGTTGTCATTTGTAAGTATTAGTCATCATATAACTGGTCACTGCACATTAAAATGACATACATAGATATCATTAACACTACAACAATGTCCATAAATTAAATGATGTATGAATTGCTGCCATAGTATGTTGTGATTTGTCATAAATTCATTGTGTTTTGTGTTTCTGTCAAAATACATTGCCAATTCAACCAAGCATATGTAATGTACACTGTACATCAGAGAGGTTAATGAAGAAAGGACAGGTGCAATACCATCAATATTATCCAACAAGGGGAGGTGGGAATTTCAGGAACGACAGGAGATAGCTATTCCAACTGATACATCTAACATAGTACGGGATGGGGTGAAACACACACTTAATGGTTACATTATTTCTAATTATAGTGGTGTCGACATAGAAGAGACTTACTTTAACCTTTTTTCTAAAGGATTTAAGTGTATTCCCTGGAAAAAGGCAGATATTGGTAAAGTGATAATTGATTTGAAATTGTTTATCAGGAAGAAAAATTTAGAACTGTTATTTAACAATCATGGTACAGGACAGTCTAACACCACTATTCTTAGTAGGAAAAGCATATACAACCCACCATTACACCCCCAGCTGAGAAATTTTGAGAACTTATTAGAGTCGGAAATTAAAAAGACTATTTCCAACAATAGGGTGTGTCCTAATTTAACTTACCAGGAGAAACAACTGTTAAGTGATATCAGGAACAATTGTAATATTAGGGTCATGTCCCCTGACAAAGGGGGGGGGGGTACTGTCTTTATGAATACATTTACTTATGCGTCTAAGATGATAGAAACCTTGGAAGATAATAGTAAATACACAAGGGTTTCATTAAATGAAATTCACATAGCTTACAAAAAAATTTTTCTGGTATTAAATGAATTGTTACTTGAGTGTTCTATTGATTTAAACTTGTTTAAATTTCTCCACAATGAAAGACCAAAGGTTCCTACGAAATTCGGCATTCCTAAGGTACATAAGAACCTGCAGGACCCACTGTTGAGACTTATAGTGGCTGCAGAGGGGTCTGTTACAGCACCACTGGCTAGGTTCTTGGATGTAAAATTAAAATATTTGTCTTTAGGATGTTTGGACACATTAAAGGATTCTTGGGACTTACTTAGACAAATTAAACCTGAATTGTACTATGAAAGAGCTATATTTATTACAATAGATGTCGTAGACTTGTTTTCTTCTATTCCCCACGAATTGGGAATACTTTGGTTAGAAAAAGCTATGATGTCCTCTGATGTATTTTCTAATAATGACTTCTATGTATGTTCAAGTCTTATCTTATCTTATCGAATTGGTGGTTAGCAATAATTTTATTCACCGTGAAGGTGAATTTTTTAAGCAAGTAAAAGGTGTAGCTATGCTAATATCATCCTTTCTGTATGGGAAATAAATATATTTTCAATTCTAAATATGTTAAATGCTGGAAATTATACAAGCATTATTTGGATGATATTTGCTTGATATGGAATGACTGAGGGGAAATTTTTAGAGTTTTATAATTATATTTCCGGTACAACAGAATTTTTGAAGTTCGCTTATAACATCCAGCATGATCACATGAATTATTTGGATGCAACAATTCATAAATATAATGGAAAATTTAAATCCACAGTATTTGGAAAGGAAACCTATTCCAATTCCTACCTATATTATACCAGTTCACACCCTTACAGCCAAAAAAGAAGCTTGGTGAAAGGACAGTTTGTGAGGGGGAGTAGGATGTGCTCTGAATAGGAAGATTTTATAGCGGAATGTAAATTATTAGAACAGATGTTTATTGAAAGAGGATATTCTCTTCACCTACTAAAACAAATACAAACTGAAGTAACTATAGGTAGGAACAATAGATTTGCACCGATATTGGGTCAGAATAACCAGGAGAATATTAATGTAAATGTTAATACTGAGAATTCCACAGATTTTAAATGTGCTTTTATTATTAATTTTAGTGGTGATGCGGGTGTAATTTTGAAAACAGTTGAAAAAGAATGGAATAGGTTTGCTGCCATTTCTGATTTAAAGATTTTTGATACCCCTTCAAATGTGCATTTAGGAAAGGTTCTAACATTAAAAATATTATAGAGAAAAAAGATGGTAATGTTTATCCATTTGGACATAGTAAAGAAGGAACTTATAGATGTGGACACTTTTCACATTGCCCTTTTATACAACAAGGGGAGAGTTTGTTTTTTGGCAGCCAGAAACAAGAAATGTAAGTGCAAAGGTTATGCCACATGTGATACCAGTGGGTAGTTTATTTAGTTGTTTGTAAGGGTGCACAAGTTTCTATGTAGGAAATACCGAGAGAATACTACGTAAAAGAATATATGAACACCTATACGAAATAAGAAACCATAACAATAGTAATGCCCTATATAGGCATTGCATGGGTTGTTCTCAGGCATTCTTTTCCTTTTTTATTTTGGAAATAGTGACAAAAGTTGTGAGAGGGGGACCTTTGGAATTATACATTGAATGCAGGGAACTTTTCTGGCAAGTAGTATTGGAGGCAAATAAATTCCCGGGGATGAGTGACACTATTTCCATTGCTCCAGAACTAAAACTGAGAGCAGTAAAACTTTAATTCCAGTTCTTCCTCTTTAAAAACATTTGTATTAAGTATACATATACATATATATATATATATATATTTGTTAATAAATTTGCACCTTAAACCTCTTATGCATCAATTCTATATATTTATATATTTTTATGTATGGTTTTACACAAATTTTATATATTTATTGACATATTTATATTATATTGTATAATATAGGTGTAAGAGAATGTTTTTATTTATGTTTAAATGTTAGTAAAGCAGGTCAGCGTTTCTATGTTAATGTGTCTTTAAATAATTAATTGTTTTTGATATTTTGAATTTTATATGCATTGTGATAGGATGAATCTAATTGAGTACGCTATTTAAGAGTTAAGTTTTCTATGGCTTTTATCTGATTAAGTCATTTCATGACAAAAACGTATGATATTTGGAGCATTAATGTGTATGAAGCCTCTGTGACTGAATAAAACATATCTATGATATTTTGGGTTTGTGTTCCTTCCAGGTGCCTGTTTTTGTGCATTGTACACTGTAACTATATCCTTTCTGACACTTGTAATAATATTTCTCCTGTGGCATTGGCAGTTGATATAAAGCACTCTAGATTGTTGTCAAAAGTAGATGTTTGACTCTGGCAATGACTAACTAGTATGTGAAATGTAGTAACACATAGGATTGTCTTATCCAACAGATATGATGTGTTCTCTTGCACTCAGGAGAAACACTTACCCCCAGAAGAGAGCTCCACAACAATTTACTTTTCTTTTTGTTTAACCATCTGTTTTGTAATAAATTGATGAGGTCATCCATTCAAGTGTGTTCTGTGTCACTCTCCTGTGCCATTGACCATTGATACAATGCTCTCTAGATTGAGGACCTAGAAAGGTAGGTTTGAAATCTTGAATTGACTAATCAGTGTGACTGTAGTGATATTTAGGACTGGCTTATCCAACAGATTTGCTGTGTACGTTTCCACTCGGGAGAAACAATTTCACTCCTTTTAGTACACACATCTGCATGGCAACACAATGATGAGGTCATCCCTTCAAATATGTTCTGCCTCACTCTTGTAATAGGACTTCTCCTTAGTGTAAGTGGCTAATAAATTGTTCCCTAGATAGTGGACTTAGGTCGGCAGGGCTCAAATCTGGGAAAATATACAAAATGCATGCATGTACAACAACAGGACCGCATTATCCACCAGACAGAGATATGGTTGACTCACACTTGTGTGAACACTGACATGCCTAATGGATTTTGATCCTTTAATATACATTTTAAGGAATACATGAGCATTCAAAATTATGGTTCAGTCAGACCTAGAAGTATATACTTTCTGACAGCCACAGTTTAAACCAGCCTGTGCAAAAGCAGTTAATCTCTTGAAAAAATAGTGATCTTTAGAGAAAAGTTTGTGAATTACTGTTAAATAAATATCGACACTAATCAGGGATATATACTTGTTTTACTTTAGAAATTGTATATTAATTCATACTCACTTATTCTGTCAACATCTCATGTTAATAGAACTGACATTAAAACATATACCTAATTGTCTCTGAATATTTCTGGATTTGTCCCTCATCCTGATTAGGTCTCTACTTGATTCCATTAATAGCTGTTATTAAGTTCCACCTGCCTTTTAGGCATTCCAAGTTGCCCTATCTGTTGTTGTGCCATTTCTGCGTACTCGCTTACTGAGCTTAGGCTTGTTTACAGCTCTGTGCTTATATTGCCTATACAAGCCCTACCTCAAAGTCTCCTTTAGCATGTGTTCCAGCTTCAAGCAGGACCTGCTCAATGTGCAGAGTAGATGGGGGTCATGTATATTGATTAGCATTGTTGCTCATCGCTCACAGCCACCTGATCATGTTAGCTTCAGTGCACTGTGTATGCCCTGTTAATGAATTCATGGGAACATTTCTGAACATATTTAGAAGGAGAGCATAATTTATTTATCTGTTTATTTGTTTGCAATTGTTTAATGGAAATGTTTGCCTGAATTGTAACCCCTTTTAAGTGGAGGCCCAAGGAGAAAACTTCATAAACATAGCAGTCAGTATATAGCTTACATTTGAGCAAATGTACATGCAAATACACAGTATACAGTTGAATGCATATACATATAAGCTATATAGACATAAAATATCAAATAATGCTATTTCATAAGGTAAAAAGCATAATGGAATATTACATAAAAGTAGATGGTATCATAATAGTAATTACAGGAGATATATAAGTAACATGATGGCAGAAGAGCATTTCAAATGCTAGACGAATTCAGAAGAACATCATCATACTGCAGAGGATAAGGTACAAGTATAATAATATGCATAGTAAAAACTAAACATAAATAAATCTTTAATTTAAAACTAATAAAAAGTGTGGTGCATTTGTTTTACCAAATTTGAATTTGCCATTTATCTCTGCATTACCTCTTATCATTCCTTGAGACTATTTTCACTCACAAATTCAAAACTATCAGTTTTGTGACTTCCTGCTTTCTGATGCTGTAAGGTCCTGTGCTTTAACTACTAAATCTTTGTGGGTAATTTTGGAATGTAGTCTCTGGACATTTGCTAATTGTTTAATAGGCATTCTTCCTGTGAAACTTCAAAAGCTGGGACACTACCATATCGTAAAATACAAGATCTGATCTTGCGGCTTAATTTTTTTCATATACATTAATTTGTTGAATTTTAAACAACCAAATGTGGGATTAAACTAATCCATTTGGAATGCATCAGCTTAAAAACATAATGACATAACATCACATGTATCAATTATAGAACCTACTGTAATAACATAGTACTGAAAGTTATCATTGATAGTTTCTACATATGATTTCTGAGATATCGACCAGTAAAGGAAACATTAGCAATAAATATATACAGCAAATATATTACACATTAGGACGCTCACTTTTGTAGATTTAACTCTCAAACAGACATATGTGTTATTCATTTGAATGTAAATATGGTATAAATGAAGGAAAGAATTGAGGTAAAGGATGGAAGAATGAAAGAAAGAAAAAGAAAGTAGAAACAAAATAGAGTATTCCCACTTATGCACTCTTAGAGTTATGAAGGAAGCAGGGGAGCATTTCTTCAATTAAAAACCCACCACGTATGACTTCACTAATGTTAAGATTAATGAAATAATACCTAGGCTACACCACTAAAGAAATTAAGATAGGGTACCCACTTCTACATCAAGTAAACATCATTAGCTTTCCTTTTAGCTACTGATATTTCTGCGTTGTGGATATCATGGAATATATGCCACCTCTCAAATACCTGATAGGACTGAGGTGTTTCCCAATGTCTAGTAATAGATTTTTTCGTAGCAAGACCTAAGATATACAAAATCATGGGTGGGACTTCATATTCAGGATGAATGCCATAAGTCACCAATTGTCTTCTTTCTACCTCTGTAGATGGATATATCTGTCCTTCTTTGCCCCAAAGCTGGAATGAATAGTGTTGCAGTAGAGGACACTCCTAATATATGTACACCCATATGGGGTCAAAAAGGCTTGATTTATACCACCAGCATAGGGAGATATAGTCAGGAAATCACTTAAATTACAAACTGTGTGCTAAATAGAGCCAAAGGTGGTATTTCTAGGTGCTAAATAGAGCCAAAGGAGGTATTTCTAGGTGAAGAGATTCCGGGTCTATATCATAACATCGAAGTTCTCTAACATCGAATGTTATAATATCGAACCCTAAACACCGAAGTGTGAAAACATCGAACAGTCAGAATAGCAAATTTTTTCCCAGGGAAAAAATTTGCTATTCCAAGAAACATACACACAGCACAAACACACACACAAAAACAGCCATCCACACACATACACTTAAAATCCTACACCTAAACTAAACTTTACATACAGTACTAGCTATCCACTTACCTTAACCCAACCCTAACCCTAAGGTCCGTCACTATCGCACACTTTCTTCACCCGCACCCTAACCCTAACTCACCTAACCCACCCCCTAACCCTAACCTACACAGAATCGCACACATACCTGACCCGCACCCTAACCCTAACTCACCTATCCTGCCCCTAACCCTAACCTACACACAATCGCACACTTACCTGAACCCACTCCCTAACACTAACATCCACACAACCGCACACTTACCTGACCCGCTCCCTAACCCTAACTCACCTAACCCGCCCCCTAACCCTAACCTACACACAGTTGCACACTTACTTGAACCCGACCCGTAATGCTCCAACATATCAAACACTGAAAACAGCGAAGCCACAGCAATGGCCCACCTGGGAAAGAATTCGGTGTCCTGCACCTTCGCTGTTTTCAGCGTTCAACATTACAGGTTCGATATTATAACATTCGATGTTAGAGAACGTCGATGTTATAATATAGACCCAGAGATTCCACCTTGGAGAGAATGTTTTTTTTTTTTTTTTTTGGGTGGGCGCTTGTAATACTCAGAGAATTAACTTGCCTTCATTACCTAAATCTGAGATATCCAAAAGGTTTTGTTTATATTCTTTTGTCGTGTTACAAAAGGACTGCCCCAGCATACAGATTAAAGCAGATATACCACTTTTGTTGGTCTGGAAGTGCAGTAGATCACTGCTAAAAACTGAATCAGTGGTGAGTTGATAAACTTCACAATCTGGTGGGTATTAATATTAGCCCACGTCATGGAGTTAAGTTGGCAATAACAGACAGAGTGTCTATTAAGGATATCATGGTCTGTTTCAAGATCAGGCACTGCTTTGGGAGTGACATCTGTATCTAACTAGATGGCGAGAACTAAGTTCTTATCTCACCATTCCTGCCAGTGAAATGTCTGTCTAGCCATTTGGAAATAAGGATGTGTACCAAGCAGGAAGATCAATAGCACCATTACATCTAAGGGGCTGAGACTCGGAAGGACCTTCAAATATTGAGAAGTGGCTGTTGTAGGGAGTCTGCTATGGTACTACATTTACCTTTCTATGTAACCTAGCTACACAAGCCATACATGGGCAGAAAATCAACAACTGCATATGCAAACAACTTGTTCTGCTAGGTAAACTTAAATAAGTCTGATGGGAAGCAAATCTTACAGACTGAAAATCCACAGAGCCCACTTCCTCCTATAGCAACATCCAAACCTTTCAAGGCTAACTCTTAACCTATGATTTTCACAAGGAATTCAGGTACATCCCTAGTGATATATATATATATAACATCTACCTTTCACCAAAAACACCCTCATCTTTTATTCCCCTCTTCTATTTTAAGAAAATTACTCACAAAGTAACCTACTAGAAAACACACCCCTGTCTGCACCCCCTCTTCAAGACAATCTAGTCCCCTGGTTCATCTCACTCTGCAAAATGTTCTTAACACACATCTTCTCCTCATTGATAAACTCTGCATAACTCAAACTACAATGCTAGACATATGGGGACCTGCTTTTGTCAAACTCCTTCCCAAACAGCCTCAGTCAGAAAATGTCTCCTATTTCTGCCATATCACCACCCTCCATCTACTTAAGAAAATACTTGAAAAACTAATCTACAACCAGCTCTCCACTTGCATCCAACACTACCACCACTTCAATGTTAAGCAGCGTGGATTTTGGTCTGGTTGGAACACAATGACAATCCTACACTGACTAATAGATAAGCTCCTTCTCAACATGGTTAAAGGAAACTGTTCAGAAGGATTCTTCATTGACTTTATCAAAGATTTTTATCATATTTACCATTTTCTGCTTCTTTGGTCCAGCTAATAAGGCAGGGTTAATTCCAGCAATGTCATCTGGTTCAAAGATTTCTGAACAAATCAGTATTTCAGAGCCAAAATCAGCTCATCCCTGTTACCTTCAGCAATCCTTAATGAAGGAATGCCTCAGGCCTCCATACACTCCTCACTGTTCTCCCTTAATTCTTGGCAAACAACCATTAGCTACTCTCAAACGTATCCAAAACAAAAAAATATGATATTGGGAATCTTGCAAAAGCTGAACAAAATCTTAAAAATCTCAACATTGCAGGTCTATATGGTACCCCATTAGAAACATTGATGTCCTCTAAACATCTAGGTCTATGGCTAGACCAGTATTACAACTTCCTTAAACACATTCAAAACACCAGGAAAAAGATCAGTTTCTTTTATTCTGGTCATGGAAATATCTCATTTTCTCTTCACACTAGCTAGAGCTGCAGTAGACAAAGCTGTCATATCTGCTCAACATGAATACAGCCCCCCCCACACCATAGCCAGAGCCTTAAAAAAAACTCATCCACTCTACAGTCCATTGAAAATAAACTCAGCCAATTTATGTCCAACTCTCTCCCTCAGGAACACCACTGCACCACCCTCTCCAAAGCCAGATAGGTTCCAGTCTCCTGCAGAGTTGAACTGCTTCAACCAGGTGCCTTCCTGCCTCTTGCTACCAAATCCCATAATAAAACTATCCCCCATAGACTCTACAATCAATCCCAATTAATTTCATTACTCCATATCCCCAAACATAGCTGCACCGTAGTACCAACCACTACTTCTCCATTCTTGCACCCAAAGTCTGGCAACCCCCCCCCATTAAAATCTCCTCTTTCCCCAATTTCAGAAAAACTCAGAAGACACTTCCATCAAAAATCTGGCTGCAAGGGCTTTTCTACTGGACACATCACATAAATCTCCCCTCACCTACATCACTTCAGATTCATGTTGATACATCAAAGGTAATTCTAACAATCAAAAAACAAGCAAAAATATTTAGCTGAAAGCAGTTTTGGCAAAAGTAACAATTTATTTATTTATTAATTTATTTTTATTTTTGCAAGGGTGCAAGCCCCACTACACCTCCATAGCCCCAAATCTAGATATATCTACTCTGAGGTCGGCCAGTAAATGTCTTCATAAGTTTAATTTTTTATACACTTTATTCTTAAATAGCACGAAAAAGAAATATCTTAGGCTTTGGCCAAAAGTGTCCTATTGTAGGGCCTTGGGACTGTTAGCTATTATCACTTCTTCATAATGTGCTTCTTTAGAAATCCATCCTCTCTAAGATAAATCCATGTCTAAATGTACCAGTTCTGTCTACCTTTGAGGTTCTGAATTATCTTTTGAAGATTCATGTAATATTCACAGAAAATTGCGTGAGCCATGATTATCAAATCCAAATCACTGAATATTATTTTCTTAGATCAGCAATCAATATATATGTAAGAAATGATAAGACTGTAGAATACTGGAATGAACTGGAAGTAACTAGAATGATGCTGGAATGAATGCCTTTATCTGTTAATTACCCAAACGTGTGCTGAATAGGTGCCAGTCTCTTCTTCATGGGCCAAGTGTTCTTGTACCTTTCAAAATAAAAGTCTCCATACACTGTAGCTCAGTTAAGAATGTTTTATATATATACAGTGGAGGTAGATGTCAAAAAATATCTGAATCAAAACTTATTGTCATCAGTAACAGTGCTGATAAACTGAAATACAATGTCCATAGCTTCTGCACTCATACTGTCTGTAAATTCTGTACTCAGAATGTCAAATCTTGGGGCGTGGCCAAGGATGAACACAGGATAGCAGCAGATTTCTTCAGCTCCACCAATTTCATTACATTGACAGGAATTAATTACTTAAAAAATTAATTTTTGAAGTAATTTACTTTCTAAATATGTTTGTTTTATATAGTTCTTGAACTATATCTAAAAAAGAAAGGAAATCTTAATAATATTCCTGTCAGAAATTACTTTGGAAATTTTCCTGTCAGTTTATCAGTCTGAAATGAGTTCCAGTAAGACAAATTCTCAAGACTCCAGCATCAAGAAAGAACTTCAGTCTCTGATAATTATAGTCCAGCAACTTACTGCTAAGATGGATAAAATGGATACTAAAATAGACACTTTCATAGAAAAAACTACAAAACAAATAGACTTGTTACATATGGACCTGCAACAACAGAAGATCCAGATGACAGGCATAGAAGAAGCTGTGAATGACATGGAAAATAGAATACAAGAAGAGGAAATCAACATTGAGTTTCTGCTGAAACAAAATACACATTTACAAACAAAGCTGGATGACCTGGAAAATAGATCTAGGCACAATAACATTAGGATTTTTGGACTGCCAGAAAATATTGAAGGTAACAATATTACTTCTTTTTAACAACATGGCTCCTAAAACTTTAGATTTACCAGAAGCATTCTCTTTTGGTATCGAAAGAGCACATAGATCTATAGCTAATACTAACTCTAACAAAAACTATCCTAGATCAGTTATAGTTAGATTTCTATCATCTTTTGATAAAGAGATGGTTCTTAAATCTGCTTGGGCTAAAGCTCCTGTTAAGATTAATGAAACAACTGTGCGTTTTGACAATGACTATTCTTCCATGGTATTAGCTAAAAGAAAATTTTTTCTGCCACTAATAAGGGAGCTTAAAAAAAGCACAGTTTAAAACATACCTTCTATTTCCTGCCAAGCTTAAAATCTTCCTTCCTGATGGTCCTAAAATTTTCGAGGACTTAGACTCTGCTTTACTGTTTATCAAAAAAAATAAGATTTTGGAAAAAATAGAAGAAATGGAATGGGCTAGTCCTTCGTTAAAGAGACTGACAACTGAAACTTTGTGGAAGACTTCAGAAAAGAAGAAGAGACTTAAAAACAAATGATTTGTACTATGTTTTTTTTTTCTCTCTCATCATTTTATTTTATAATTAATCCTTTTAAATATAGTTCCTGCATTTCCAAGAAGCAACAAATATTTTGAAAAAGATTTAATCAAAGTTATTCTCTGTGTGCAAAGAAATGTTTTGTTTCATAACTAGTCAAAATATCTGGAGATTTAATGGCAAGCTGTGATTTAACTTGTTTCTCTTTCTGAAGAGGAAAAATAAGGTCAGTAATTTGATACATTTTTTTTCCTTTAAAAGTTTATATGTTCTTCAAATGCTATTCCTAATTATACTTTCTTGATTACACTGCTTATGCTTGTTTGTAAATAATCTGTCATGCTTTAACTAATAATAATTAGAACTAAATAATAGTAAATAATATGTTTTATTTTTAACTCTATTAATATAAACAGTAAGTAACATTCTATTGTATATACTTCTTATAGCTTTCTCTTACATTTTTTTTATTTCTGCCTTACACCCTTTTACTTTCTACTCTTTTCTTTTCTTTATTAATATATAGAAATGCTTTTGATCATATAGACACAGTAAATAATAAGATTTGCATAGGAGTTGAGTTGGGACAAAATGTTGAGTTTTGTTACTTATTAATAATTTTGGGCTTGATTTCACTTACATAGAGTCTGTAATAACCTGTAGAATGCATTGTGAAGGTTTTGTCATGTTTAGATGCATTTACACTGCTAAATGAATGTTTGTCACTAGTTTTAATAAGTTTCCCCCCAAAATGTTAAGAGAGACAATCTGAGATGTGGGCTGTCTCATGCACAGTGTCCATGAGCTACTTCAAAAGCTTCAACTCTCAGAATTCTCACAGAGAAGCTGAAAGCAGCTGGTCTCAACTTTGACCTAAATATCACACTGACACATCACAGATACAGGAATGACACTACCTAATTATACTTTCTTGATTACACTGCTTATGCTTGTTTGTAAATAATCTGTCATGCTTTAACTAATAATAATTAGAACTAAATAATAGTAAATAATATGTTTTATTTTTAACTCTATTAATATAAACAGTAAGTAATATTCTATTGTATATACTTCTTATAGCTTTCTCTTACATTTTTTTTATTTCTGCCTTACACCCTTTTACTTTCTACTCTTTTTCTTTTCTTTATTAATATATAGAAATACTTTTGATCATATAGACACAGTAAATAATAAGATTCGCATAGGAGTTGAGTTGGGGCAAAATGTTGAGTTTTGTTACTTATTAATAATTTTGGGCTTGATTTCACTTACATAGAGTCTGTAATAACCTGTAGAATGCATTGTGAAGGTTTTGTCATGTTTAGATGCATTTACAC